>NC_134415.1:10745507-11050325 GCF_030867145.1 Opisthocomus hoazin | reverse complement strand
ACAGAAAAGAAAATATCCATATTTATGAGGTACAACTGGTTGCAATCTGCATAGTGTAACTGATCCTTTCTTGTGTTTAAGATAAGTGCTCTCTGAGGCCATAGCTGTTTGGTACACTGGGACAGTTACTGGGAAATGACATACATTGAGCCAAACTATTCTTTGGAGTGTTTCTAATTAAGATTAATGTACCCCAAAGTGTATATCAATGATAGCACCATAAACTGGTGTGCAGTCCTGCAATCCCTGCTGTGCTAAATAACCACTGTAAAATTTAAAACACTTGTCCTTGTAATAAAGTAATGTAAGAGAGTGGCATATATACAAGCTAGTGGCTCTGCTGTTTTTGAGGGAGGTTGCCCTGTAGACATAATCTCCGCAGTAACACACATCCAACTGGAGTTCACAGGAGATAAGAGAAAGCAATATGAAACTTCAAATGTGGCCTTCAAAATCTAGCAATACCAGGAATGCTGCTCACTGCCACAGCTGGGTGTGCTGCGTGCTTTCCCCAGTGGGATGCATGCTTTTCGTATATAATATCAAAAGGTTCCCTTTTTAAATCCAAGCATCTGATCCCAGAGTTCCTTACTGGTTTTAAAAGAGGCTGTGGCCTTGTTTGTACACCCTGGAGACACGACCGGTGTAAGGCTTGCTGCAGAGAGGCCAGTCACATTTCCAGTGGAGCCATTAAGAAATCTGTTTCTCAGCAGGTGACTCTTGTTGCTCCAATAGAGACACCCACTGGGGTTTATATCTACAACGCTGTCTCCTGGCATGGCCCCAGCTAAGTGGGAGAGTGGGAAAGTGACTTTCAGCAGGCAGTAAGGGAGAAAGGAATTTGCTTCAGTAGGTGCTGAAGAATGAAGGAGTCTTGAAAAAGATTGGTTTGAGGATAATGATCAAAGGAGAGAAGCAGAGGTCAGCGAAAAAGGCAAGTGTGAAAGCTAGAGAATCAGAGGATGGGAGAAAAAGAAATTAAAAAATGATGGCAAACACTTTAATGATCTTGCTTGTGGATTTCAAAGGAGAAGGATCAGACTTCCTTCAGTGCTGGGTCACTGCTGGAAGACTTCACTTAGATCCTCTGAAGATGCCTTTTCCATCTTGACAACTAACAAATGATTGTGCAGGCTGACTGGCAAACCTCTTTTTCAATAGACTAGTATGCTATTGGGATTTTTCTGGCACCATTTTTATGAGTAGAAATTGGAAGAGAAATGGAAAAAGACAATAAAAGCAGATCTGTCTGCTTCCCCACTTCTCTTTCATATGAAACCCTGCTTTTCCCACCTGATAAGTAATTCTGGTGCTGTGTAGGGAATATATGTATCCATAATAGTAAATAGGAATGGACAAGGGGAGAACTGGCCACAGAAAGGCAGGAAAAAAGAAAATAAAGAACAGAACAGGAGAGCATCCACACAATAGAGGACATGAGAAAAAAAACCTGAAGCAATGTGATTTTTAAGGGAAAATTCTGATGCAAATGGACAGATTTAGGATAGAAAATCGCAGACAGATATATGAACAGTTAGGGGATGCAGAAGCTAAAGCAACACTTTGTCCCAAACTTCTATTCAGGCAGTAGATAATAGTTACAATACTGTTCCAGTTTTAGCAAACTTTTTTTTAAAAAAAGTTTCTGCTTCTTTCAAGTAGAAGCTTTAATGAACCTGTATTGGTTGTTTTTGCATAACCTAAGCAGAACTCACCAGGCATATTTCTAAATGACTAAAGAAGCTTGTTAAAAGCCTTTGGCAAGATTAACTTGTGTGACTCGGATTAGCATATTGAAAAGTCATAGTCATATTTCCAATAGGAGATGAAAATGTCCAGTTTTGCAGAAATCTTTGATTTTTGATGTATTGTGATCAGCTGCATATTGTTGCCATGTTGTACTAGGAGTTTATTAACTGTGATGCTACATAATATGAAATAACTTCTAGTGGCATGTTACCTGCATATCATTCATAAAATCCTAATTTTGCTTAGCAAAGGTGATACTAGTAGCACACTGAAGGAGTGTTCCTATCCTAAGAGCTCAGAATAGTCCCCCAAATGCTCTCGTGTACACTGATCTAGATAGCCATACTATTAAAAAGTTCTTCAGGCTTTGATATGGTTCAGTCTCAAAGTGGATGGTAAATATCAGGGAGTATGTGCACCTGACTGTGTATGTATGTGTATTACATGAGCAAGAACTTCTTCCCTCTGAGGGTGACGGAGCACTGGAACAGACTGCCCAGGGAGGTTGTGGAGTCTCCCTCTCTGGAGATATTCAAGACCCGCCTGGACAAGGTCTTGTGCAGCCTGCTGTAGGAGTCCCTGCTTTGGCAGGGGGGTTGGACCAGATGACCCACAGAGGTCCCTTCCAACCCCGAACATTCTGTGATTCTGTATGTGCAGAATGAAAGGAAAAACAGAGGTACCCAGACAGAGTGCAAAGGAAAACTGCTGGTGTAGAACATGGGCCTTAGTTAAGGAGCTTTATCTGTTGAGTTACTGTACTATATTAGATATTTTATATAAGAATTCATGTTTTGGATCCTAAAAATGCTAATCACTGCTTCTGCTAACATGCACTTGTTGTTCAGATCAAAAATGCATTAAACCTTTAAAAGCTCTTAGGAGATGCCTCACTGACAGCTGTGTGGTCAGAACCCGAGCCAACGGGGTATCAACAAACTAATGAGAACATCTTTTGATGGAGGTGACAGAGCTGAACGCCCACGTAGGCAGAAGCCTGAGGCAGGTGCCTGTTAGTCTGAGCGTACAGAAAGCATCTACTTCAAAAACAAGGCATACCATGAATGAGCTAAATCTTAAATTGCTTCAAAACTGGCCTTTGGTACAAACCTTTTCTCTTTGCCTCCTTTATCCTTCTCCTTTCTGCTCCCCAATGTGTTGTAATTATTTGGATAGGGGATTCATGTCAGTACTTGACCAGTGGCTAGTTTCACCATATGAAAAAATGGTGAATGGTGCCTTTTTTGCTTCTCTAATTTTAATTAGGCTAACTGCTTCCCTACTTGTGATTCATGTTGAAGATCTCAAATGCTAACTTACAGTACAGAAAAACAAATCCTGCTCTGTAGAAATTAGAGGGTGAAGAATGCCATCAGTATGGGTAGGAGCTCAAAGACAGCTGGGGGTGTGAGCCACCTATTCGCTAGTTAGGCTAAAGGAATGAAACTAGAGGAATATTAAATTGTGACTGTTGGGGTAATGAAAAGCATTGCATATCAAAATTATACAGATAACAGTTTTGCTTTCTTATTAGATACCTGCTTGTTCTTCCATACAACTCAGCTAGGGTGCTCTTTGCCAAGGTGGTATTGTATATCAACCACGCTGTTGTAGTCATCATTTTGGCTTATGAATAGTAATTCCTCAGGGAAACCTTTGTCAGTTACCACTTGCTTGCATGAACACGTGGCTTGGATGCTGACCATCCTTTCTTGTCCAGTTACCTTTATTCCTGTTCAGACTAGAAATGCAGGCAAATGTCAAAGACATAAAAGCATTTCGACATAAGAAGCTAAGCAGTGAGTATTGTTCAGGGTTTGCTGGTTTCCTTCAGCAATGTCCTGCATCTGACAGCGAAGTCAAGTCTTTCACAGTGGGCTGCTCCTAGAGATACCATGCAGAGGAAGAGGAAGGCTTCACTTTATGATGGGGTGGAGATAAAAATACCCAGCTGACATACTGCAACATGTATTTTTAAAATGCTGAGGAGGTCTAGTCCATGTTTTTCTTATGCCTTATAATTCCTGTCTGCTGACCACTCTGTTATTTGTAGCATGTTAAATATCACTCTGTCACTAGTGAACAGGTCAACCATTGTACTGGGGCTAGATCTGACAGTAATGATGCCCTTTGTTTTGTATAATCTTTTAAAGTGAATTGTGCAGTTTTTCAGTATTTCTTTTCTGAGAACATGGCTTCTGTTGCTTGCTTTCAGGCTACATAATCAATTGCATTGTACTGTTTCATGGGGGCAAGAAGAGGATGTAGCTGAATAAATACTCTCAGATTAAGATTTGTGTCCATCAGTATGTATTTAAAATTACATGGTTATAGTAAGCCTGTACATGTGCAGGCGGGTCCACCAGTGCTCACCCCCTGCCCACCCTTCTGGCCAGCTGTCACCATCCTCTCTGGCCACAGCCGGTGGGGCAGAGGAGCACCTTGGAGCACATGGAAAAACTCAAGAAGAGGGCTGAAGCACACACCACCATTGATTTTCCATTCTTCTGTCTTCAGCAGCCAGATCAATTTACGTATACATGAGTTTATTTTAGATTCTAGCCCTGGAGGAAGGAAATTTGTGATTAGCCTTCATGAAGAAAGAGCTTTCCTGTGTCCAAGAGCTAACATGATGCCAGGCTCCCAGGATGTCACTTGTAGGGAGACTGGGCTCTTTCCAACAGGACTCCTCCAGCGCAGCGTGTGGAGTGCTGGTATCACCAGCCACCTTGTCCCTCATTTAGTTTCTAATTTAGGGTGCCTTGCAGTTCTGGCATGGAACCACTGCTCTCCCCACTCCTGGGCTGACAGAAGGCCAGGACCATGCAGAAAGTCAATGTAATTCATAAACACCCTCAGCTTTCTCTCTAAATTCAGCTGTTCTGGACCCCCTGAACCAGCGGGCATGAAAGCCACCCAGCACCTCAGTCACAAGGGTTACTTACTGTTCTCTTTGAGAACATCGATGAAGCAGAAAATCTGTCCCCTCCTCCTTTAATCCTGCCTCCCCTTTTCTTCCCTGATTCAGTGTCAGGGAATCAAAATGCCAGGCAGAATATTCAGCAGCTAATAGGTGGAAGGATCAGCAAAATAAAATAAGGAGGATCAGTGGGAGCAAGCTAACCTTATTCTGTGAGGAAGCACGCGAGTAGATGTATTAGTAGACAAAATAATGTTTGATTTTGGATTAGGTGTACTGCCCTGAACTCACTGCAGTCATTTAGGCAGAAAAGAGTACAGAATTTGAGAAAAGGGCCAGTGGCAGGAGGGAGATTTTGTTTTGCCCCAGGGCAAACGAGAAAACTCACATGTGCCTTCCTATATACAACTTCCTTTCTGTGACTGGGAAAATAGCTGAATGAAAATGTTTTCATGGCAAGTATAATAAAAAAGTGGCAACTACCTAAGTTTCACCAGATGCCAGTGGGTACCAATGGAACTCAATCAACAAAAATGACTTGTTCAAAGAAAATCATAAATTAATTAGATAATTCTGCTGGATGCCTGTCATCCTTGATCAAAAGAGTGCACCCCTCAAGATGTCATGGCTGAAAAGTGAGAGTCAGCCACACAAAAAGTCTTATTTTGCTGTGTAACAAAATACCTTGGGATCCATTCTATAAGGTAAATAAAAAGGCAATGATTTCATGAATCTCCTTGCGAAGTAAGTATGTATTCCAACAATTAAACTGAAGGAATAAAAATGTTGCATAGACTATTGCTAATATGACCAATGAAATTACGAAAGTCTGGAAGAGGAAAGGAGAGCTGCTTTGCTCATGGGTAGACATCTCTAGTTCTGTTCTCCCAGAAAGGCTTTGTACTTCCAAAAAGCTGTTCAGTGAGACAAATGTGGTGTTTGATAAAGAAAGGACACTGTCACAGACGATTACACAGCCAGTCTGAGGCTACTGAATCTCTCTGCTTTTCCCTTGTAAGATGGAGTAACAGATTTTCTCAGCAAGGAGACTGAACAGCTAAGAGCAAGAGTGTAGCTGGGCACAGGTGGAGGGAAGGATTTGGCATGGGGCTGGAACAAGTCTTCTAGGTTCATCAACATGCCATGGGAAGTTAAACAATGAAAGCCTGTAGCTCCTGTCTTGAGAGAGAAAGACTGAGAATAAGCTCTTCAGAAGTCTAAACAGTCATGTTTCTACCCAGCATTGCAGTGTAGAAATACTCAAATTAGCACAAGGATTGCATGTTGTTAAGCCATATGTATGAGGGCCCACCTGCATCTGGCCTCCTACATCAGCCAAGATAGAGGACCACAGTGTATCAACTTTTCCCCCCCCCTAGTCTCTGACACAGCTTGGGATCTCTAGACAGTGATGCGCACTGGGATCCAACAGAGATGCCCAACAGATGGCTTGGGAGACTTAAAGCCCGTTCTCAAAAGCAACTTAGGAATTGAGGAGCTGGTGGGACTTGGGTTTACTTGGGAAATGGGATTTTAAATTTCCTGAATTACCACAGTGCTTCCAAATGTTTGCCTCAAACCTAGTTCTGTCAAGGATACAGAGCGAGCTAAAAACATTCAGTTTAACTGTGTAGGTGTAAAACCATTTCCAGTTTGTACAGCTATTTAGTTTATCAGGGAAGGTGTTATATGTTTGACTGTTTGCTTTGTACAGAGACCTTATGGATCTGGACTCGAGTACAGCATTTTGAGGTCAGAGCTGCTGAACCAGATAAGCAGAAGGACTTAGTGGCAGATAAAGGCTGTAAAGACATTTCAAAGCAAGCTAATTTGGCAAAGATGCAGAGAGGTTTTAGAAGAAAATCTGCAGAAGTGGAGTTTTCAGGTCACCCTGAAAAAGTGTTGGCTGGAACCCAGATTACTTTTATTTGGAATTTTGTTTCCAAGCACAAAGCTAGGAACACCAGAATACTGGAAGAAGACATTGAAAATTTAATTTTGAGGAAGAAATGGTAGGATACATCCAAACCAAAGTGAAGCAGCTAAATCAAAAACCTGACAGTGATTAGTTGTCTTTGAGCTGGGGACAAGGTAAATGCTACCCACAACTACTTGACACAGATAAAAAGAAATCTCCTAGAGATACATTTTAGAAAAGTATCTTTCTATCCTGGAAAGCATATGATAAGATTTATCACTGAACTGGAACAGAGTCAGAGTAACAACTCAGACAATTTTCAGAAAATACCTCAGTGGAAGGATACTCTGGGTAAGAACACACACAGGAGGAGGAGCACAGCAACGACAGCAACAAATGCCCATGCACCACAGCAGAAAGCTTCGCGGTAAAATGCATGAAAGAAAATGGCTGAGTTGTGAAATGAGTCTCCGTTATAACAGATGTTCCTAAAACACAGGCTTAGAAATGAGTGGGGCCCAGGAACAAGGCTTTGGACAGCCCCTCCTGGTGGGGAGCATCACCATGCCAGAGGCTTCCACAGAAGGGGTCAGCATGCAGACAGACCTGCTTGGAAATGTCACAGGGGCAACAGTACCCCACTGCTGAACATCCCAGCCAGGGGAAGGATGCTGAGGACACACCGCTGGGGAGCTGCGGCTACTCCTAAGCAAGACAAACAGGCAGCTTGTGCTAGGCTGTTATTCTGGGGATGCCCGAGGAAGCACTGCTGCTGCTGAGGATGGAGAGAGAGTCCTGAGTTCGTGTGGCAGGGGCTACACAGGTCAGGGATCTGACAGCTGCTCTGCCGCATTGTCTGTCTTATCTTCTCATCCTGGAAAGGAAGCACTTTCATTTTGAGCAGAATTTGTGCCTACAGCAGAGAGTCTTGATTGGGTGTTGACCTCCCATTAACAAAATTATGGTCTGGAGAACACAAAGACAGGTAGCCTGAAGGATTATCAGTAAGAAGTTTCCCTGAATCACACTAAGCACATCTTTCTGTAAATTATTAAGCATTAAAGAAACAAACTTCTCACTTCCATCATCCCATTTTCCACTACTTTGAATCTAGGCAATAAAAATCAGTGGAAGGAGTTTTCTCTTCCTGTTACTGCAGGCTATACTGTACCTGACTGAAAACGGTTACGTCTGATTCTAATTTACACATCAGCCCTTTCACACAGTATAAAGGGACCTTAAAGGGTGTTGTTTACATTCACACACACCTCAAGGACCCTTTATATTGCCAGGGTACCAAACAGAGCCATGAGAAAATTCCCACTTTCCACGAAAGTGGGAATTGGACAAAGTTCCTCTAAAAATGGACCTCATTTGGGCAGATCTGGATCCAGCATTAGGAGGGGGAAGAACACCTGGACAGCTGAGGATGAGAAGAAGAAGGACCGTATACAGCAGTGTCCATGAGGCTATGTCCTTTAGCACATGCTCGTCCTCTCTTTCCCTCTTTCCTCTCCTCTTTGTACATCTGTTGCAGCAAAGAGCTCTCTTCTCTAAATAACAGAAAGAGGGAGGAAAAATTATTTCATCATGATTTCATGTGATTCCCTGGGTAGGTAAAAATAAAGTTGTTAAACTGGTGACCATGCATGAATCTCACAGAAGTGCCAGAATCAACTCCTCTGTGCTTTTCTTATATAGCAGAGCTAAAAATAGACAGTATGATGTTGGCCTGAGATTTTACAAGACTGACTGTGTTCCCCTGATGACAAAGAAATGACCTGGCAACATCCATGCAAATACCAGATTAGGATATGGCATGGAAGAAATTATATCAGGAATAACTAGAAATGATAGGGAGCTTTACAAGAAAATCTTCTGAGAAGATTTCATTGGGGAGAGCAGGAGACTGATGGGTCTCAGAATGGTTAGGGTGAAGCTAGGACCAGGAGGAGACAGAAGCGGGTATGCAACTAATGTCCCATGGTGAAAGCAGGCACGTCTTCTTCTTCCCTTCCATATGCAAAAGTGAGATTATTTTTTTTATTCTGAATTCTGAATCTGATATCCAAGAGACTTCTCCGATTTCAACGTCAATGAATATCCTCAGATAGCACTAATCACTCTCACTGTCTTGCCTTTCTTCCTGCTCCCCCACAGTTCTCTAAACATATCTCCAGACATATCTACATATCTTGTCTTTTGGTTTCACTCTAGGATCAAAATCTCTGCATTTTCCATGAAACAGAATTAACACACTCTGACCAATGCTAGTGAGAACGAAAATATGCTGAACAAGAGATCTGTGTAATCTCAATGGATATTAAAAAGTAACTGTGTAAAATTATTTTTCAGAGCACACCTGAGTAGTATAAGGACTGAGGGAGGTAGTAAAAACCAGTCACAGTCAAGACAGAAAGGGCTCCTTTCTGACCGGAATCACATCTCGGCACCTTTTTTGTCTTCAGAAGAGTTTCAAAAGACTGGCTGGGAGAAGACCTGACCCAAGCAGACTTTCAATCAAGTGAAATCTGCTAACAGAAGTGTCTAATAGATTGATCATGCAAAAGCACTTTGCGACTGCTATTGCTTTTCTAGCCCACAGCCATGAGTAATCCCTCGTTTCCTTCCTTCTTTCTTCCACAGGATATTACAAGGCAGAGCAGATTGCCAAGAGAGCAAACGAAGGGATGGCACCAAAAGCAGCTGTCAAGTTTGTATTCCTTAGATAGGAACAGTCTGTTCAGCAGCAAAGCCCAAAGAAATATTTGGCTTTGAGTCATTTTCTCAAGCACCATGGGGAACAGAAAATGAGAGGGGGAGAGCTGTAGATTACTTTGCTGCCTGTTTAATTTTGCTCTACATAGCCATCTATTTAATCGTGGAGTTGAGTTTTTCCATGTCCATCACATAAAGGAGATGCCCAATATGATAAACATCAATCAGGTATTTCCCAAATGCTCAAAGTATATTGCGCATGGTGAGAAGACGTCTACCTCATGACAAAGCCATGAGTATCTTTTATAATTTGAACGCACAGCTAACTGAAAAGGAGAATTATGGCCATGCCAGATGAAAGCAGGGGCATGTAAAGACTCGATCAGCCTCTTCATTACAGAAATTTTGGCAGTTGGTTCAGGACTGGACTTCCTAATTTATTTGGATGAGCTTCACTTATGGGATTTGTTCATTCCTTTCAGTTTTTACATATGATATCTGTTTTGTATTTTAAAGGGTCTCAAGGATTAGGGTGGTCTCCTTGTTGCCTAAGGCCTTGGTGGTCTTGTACACAGTTAAATACAGAGAGAAGAGACACTTTCAATGATCTTTGTAACAGCAATGTCAGTTGTTTCAATGCTTGTACGACACTAAGCGTGTGGAGTGGCAACCTTCCAGTTTTTGTAGGAGTTGGCAGCTAGTATAGCTCCTTAATAGCGCAGCAACATATTTCTCTTTCAGATTTGCAGTTTCTAAATGTCACCCTTTTATTGTTGATTTATAGAGATCTTTTCTTGCCAGGCCCAACCAGAGCAATATATATACATTAAACAGATATTATATACTCCAAAAATAATGTTTTTTCCCTAGATTGAATCAAAAATTATGGTAAAGCATTGTAAATTATGTCTCCTTTAAAATGTTTTATAAAGTAAATCAAATGCTTGGATCTCTCTGAAAGAGAAATCTTCTAATTTTATGCAGAAGATTGCACAGTGCACTGAAGAATAAGGATGAATGGCTGCTAATTTACAGACACTCTTGACCATATATTTCATTTCTGTAGAAGATTGTCATCTCACTGTCTAATTTGATAAATTTAAATGAAAATTGCACCTGTACTGTTTACTGATAAAGGTATGCTTCAGAGTTACCTTCTAACATTTTACTTGAACAGTTTAATACCCCCAAAAATAAATAAAATGGAAAAAAAAGAGTAATAACAGTACTGCAAATGAGATTTTAATTGCAGAGAGTCAGGAAAGTCAGTCACTCAGCATTCTTACCCCTGTTATTTCTCCTGACGGAAGAGACAGTATTTGGTGGTCACCCTGAAAATATCAATATTTGAGAGACAAAGGTCAAAATTTGGGGAAAAGCAATATTGTGTTTCCTCTATATCTAGCACAGAAGTGGCCCCTTGCGTTGGTACAAATGTAAGAGAGTTTTGGAGCCTTTCTAGGCTCCTGCACTGCAGGTGAGAAACCTCCAGGGCTGCACCGTGGTCAGCATCATGCAGTTTGCACTGAGCTCCATTATAAATTAATCCCACTTCTCTAGGCGGCTTGTGCAGTTAAAATAGCTGCCAGTGATGCTCAGCAGATTTGCAGGTTTCATGATTTCTCAGGTCTCAACGGAGCTGACAGCTTCACCTTTCCCTCAGCAGACACCACCAACATCTATTTTTCCAGATGGAGGAATGTTGGGGTTGCACCACACACTGCTCGCCCTGCCCACTCGCAGGCTTCCAGCTCGCCCAGGTGAATGGGAGGCTGAGGCTGTTGCACTTAGCTTTCTGCTGCCTCCTGCTTTCCCCTATGTAGAAAATGGAGAAATAAGATATCCCTTAGCGCAGGTGGGGAGACTAAGCCACGGGAACTGCAGTGGCATCTGAACTTTGCTACCTGGACAGAAGCACGTCCAGAGAGGCTGTGAGGATTCTCATTCCTGGGAAAGTGTTAAATGTTTGGGAAGCTCTGGCATATTTTTTGGGGATCCATTTCCTGGAATATTGTCAGTATATGTCTGAATATGTTCTAAGCAATAACTCTTCTCTGCACAACCATACTGCTTACTTTAGGGAGAGCATCAAGGAAGAACAGTCTTTTACAGAAAACTCTTGAATACAGTAAATGAATGTTTTTAAACATTTACATTAAATCGACTTTTTAAAAAAGGTAGATGTCAGCTACTTAAAACATATCTGCTAAGACTAATTTCCTACTTCAGGCATAGTCCAAAAGCTAGACCAGCTTATGAAGGGGCTTGAAAGAATGTACAGTAATTAGTGTTTTCCAATAGCTTTATTTTTGTCAATATTTATTTTTTAAAAAAGCAGAAATTAGGTAGTACCAAAATTGAAGGAGATAGATATTTGCTAGCATAGTCCAGGTAGTTTTAAGGTGCTATAGATGGAGGTTTTATATTTATGTCATGTAGGTAATGCCTTCAGAATCATATGGGTGATGTTGTGAGAAGGTAAAATCCTGCTGGTTTAAACAGCACTACAAACAGGGCCATATTTTGGTGAAATAAAAAAATAGAGCCCATAGTCAGCTTGTGAAACAGAGTCTCACCCTCTAAGGACCTGCCGCAGCAGAGACGTTCTGGGCAGGACTACACTGTTATCTAATGGGGGAAACAGTCCTGCCCATGTGTGATTTGGTCACTCACAGAAAGATACCTGCCTCATGTAACGGGCAGATTGCGCTGTAGTTTAAGATGATTTTTAGCTAATTAAAAAGAATTCTTTGCTCAAACCTTTTGCTTTTCCCATCAAGCAAAGCTATTTTTTTTCTGTACTGAAGAAGGGGTTTGAGTTTTTCAGGGGCAAATCATGTTGAAATGGCTGTGAAGTTGCTCAGCTCGGCTCTGTTGTTTTGCACTGTTACAGACATCAGATATTTGTCTTCATGCACGGTGTGCTCATTCTCTGCACAGCAGCCTTGCTTGCATGCAGAGAAAATGGCCACTTAGACATTCGCGAACTTGGACTTTGTTCCACAGACAGAGGTTTCGTCCACAGCTGGACCTGACTTCTTTCCAAGCAAATAAACTGGAGGAGACAGGTATAATGACCTCCCCGCAGCTCAGCCTAGGAACTGGTCTGGTTTCACACCCCATGCCTAAGCACGGTGACAGGGCAGAGATATAGCTTCAGTTAGGCACACTCTCCTCCCTATCCCCACGAGTGACAGGGACTCCCATGGGTTTTGTGCTAGCACCCAGGGTAGCGCTTGCTCACTCAGCTATTTAAAAATCTCCAGAGCCTGTGGCCAATGTTGGTTCCCAGTGCTGGGGCAGCACGTCTCACTGGGGGTACTGGGACTCCCCAGTTACACACCTGTCCTCACATTCTCACACATCAGGCTCTGCTAGCAGCACGCCATGCTGGGACCACACAGATCCAGGAGATCTCCAGCACATTTGCTTAGATGACAGCAGAAAAAAAGACCAGCATTATTCTGGTGGCACCATGTTCTCCTTCCTGCCTAGGAGAATAGAGAGAGTATCCCAGATTTCTGCATGAGAATAACCACTTGCTAGGACATCGGGTATGACCGTGTCTGCATGCCTCTTTGCCCTGACTGAGCCTGGCACTGCCTTCGCTGGGACCACACCAGCGTCAGGCTGCACTACAGCCGTACCACATTCCTCTGTCTTAGCAGAGTCATGGGTCCTTCCCTGGACAACATTTTAGGCAGTCTTTTGATCTCAGCAATTGTAGGCATCCTGTAGGCCTTCTTCCAGCAAAAATTTCTTCCAGAAAAGGATATTTTGCATGACTGCCTGGACAATAGTGTCACAGGTAAACATCTAGCAAGACAGCCTGTGATACAGACCACAAACCCTTTGAAACCAGTGGAACTAGACCCAGCAGAAGAGAGCATGTCAAAGTATGGCCCTTCGGCCAGAGAGGCCTCTTCAGGAAAGCAGGTTCACAGGGAGTGATGGTGTAAATGTACTTAGATCGCCTGCTGGAAAGGCTGAACACCACTGACAAAGGTCATAAAATTGGGGAATAAGCGGCCACAACTGTTGCTCTGTTCTACAGCTCCAGCAAGTGTTGTCCCTCCCATGCCGTGACCTTGTACTGTTTGCTTGTGCCTGGCCCATGTAACACCACATTGAACACTATTGCTACTTGCTACAGAATATGCATGTCAAAAGACTAGAATATGAGGCTTTCGTTGGGTTAATGTACGGTAAATACACAAAATATTTAGATGAAGTTTGAATACAGTACATTAAATGGCTTTGTAAGGCCAGAAAAAACATTTTATACAAGTATTATACCTTTTAGCCACAATTCAGAGGATTGAACAATTCTTGGACAAAATTCTGTAGGTGGTATTGAAGTTTCACAATAAAGTAATCACCTGAATTAAAGGAAGCAGAATGGCTGCTGAGAGGTCTAACAATGGTTGATTTAGATGCAGAGCTTAGCCTGAGAACAAGGTTGAATTTAAAGATGTAAACAGATTAATTGCCAATGTGACATAAACCCATATATAATATTTGGATATGGTATTTTAAGATGTACTTTTGGATAATATCTCTGCTTTTCAGAAAAAGCAGAGATATAGAACATCAGTGAATGTCTTTCCACTCTGGTGCACCACAATGCTATTATCATCTCCTGCAGTTTTTTAATGAAGTTCAACTGCATTATCTACAGTAACTATTCATGTGTGTTTGATTAAATTTATAAATAAACCATAAGAAAATAAAATTACAGGAAACAATGGGGAGCACAACAAAAATGAAAAAATGAAGGACTTTTTAGGATGACTAAGGATACATTGTAGCGGGTGAAGTAAAAATACAGTGAAAACAAGTGATTGCTAAAACTATTCCTCAGAGGCACTCACTTAACATTTCTCTTTCTAAATGGCTGCTCAGTAAAAGGCATAAGTGTTGGGCTTGCCGTATCACAGGGTTTTTTTTTTTCTGTGTATTCTGGTTAGTTGTAATTGTAATACTTGTAATCAAATTTATTGTGGCAATAACAACGTAATAAATGTGCTTTTTCAGATGGAACCTCTAACTTCTGTTAGCTTTTGTAGTGATGTGGCCAACTGGCAACATGAGCGCTGACACCTGGCAATCTGCTACTGTACCATGGCGATCACAAAAGTGAGCTAGGAACCAACAGAAAATTGCTCAGTCCCCAGTCCTTGTGAGAGGCTATTTAATGTCTGGGGGGGAATTTAAGTAGGGCACCCAAATAGGAAGCCCTGAAATTTGCCCAGGATGTGAACAAGATGTAGGTCTGTGAAGAACTGAAAACCTGTTATCCGATTAAAGGGAAGGAAAATTAGCAGCTAAGATTGTCAGAAGTAGATTGGATCAGATGGGTTTGTTTTACTCCAGAAAAAGAAGACTAAGAAGATTCTTTGCTTTTCTGTGTTTGATATTTTTCTTTTCTTGCATATTTTTTTTCTCACGTCAAATGGCCAAACCAGGAAAGCCTAATCCCGAACTGGAGAAGAAACCTCAGAAAAACATATTTTGTTTCAAGAAGCAAAAAGGAATTGAGATTTTGGACTGATGTTTTTCAGAATGACTGTATCTACTATTGATTTTATGTGTTCCTTTTTTTCAGTGGGTGAACATCTAGAGGCCCTGCCTGATTTTCTGCTTAATTCTTGCAGCACTGGATTTTCATCTGGAAATACAAAGCTGATAAAATGTAACTGTAGGAGTTTCCTTGACTCTGTTGCCTTTGGTCTAGACTTGAAATGCCGTGCTCCCCACCACTGGGAGAAAAGAACCTCCCCTTTGCACTGACACACAGCAAAAATATCCTGAAAAACTCCAATGTATGTGCCAAAGTCTGCCCTAATTACCCTTCTGTACCTGCACTGATTTCCAAGGGACTTGGAAAGCCTATTTTTTGAATGCTGAAATGCTCATGTACGTTTGTTTTTGAATTAAGTGGAATATACACCCAAAGATTTTTCAAAAAGCGAAGTGTTTCCAGTCACTTTGGGCTGCACCACTGTTAGCACACAGTGCAGCGTAACATGAACAGATAAGCAGGCTGGAGCAGTTGGGGCTGAGGCCCTGGACACATTGTGGGGCGTTACTGCAGAGTAGATTTGGTTTTGTCCCCCTGTGGTGCGTTACTACAGTTTGTGTGTGGTAGAAGGTGTCCAAAGGGAAACCGAAGAGACTGCCATCACCAACAGGAAAGACAGCAGCTGGAAAGAGAGGGATGGTGAAAGAGAAGAGGGTGAGACAAGCCCTCCAGAAGAGTTCATCAGCCCGGGGATGGCAATGGAGTGGGAAGACAGGAAAAGATACTGATGAGGGGATGCCTCAGTGGAAGAAACGAAGAGCTGAGGGCTGGCAGCTGACAGCAGGTGTGAAGGTGCAGATGCCTTTACATAGCACAAGGAGGATTCAGGGTTATCAGAGGATGGCTCAACCTGCTTGAAGGGCACTGTACTGTTGCATGCATGTTCTACACATGCCACAAAATTTCATGGCAATGCATTCGCCTGCTGGTTTGGAGCCTCCTATTCCCATGAGGGTTTGGTGTTCATTAGGTGGGCATCTGGAGCAGGTCTTCATCCAAATTCAGATTCTGTCTATTGACAGCACACTGTGATGCAAACCCACACACAGTGTGGGGACAGCTGGGGGAACTCTCTCTGCTACTGCTCTGAACAAATGTAGACACACTTTAAGAACTTGACTGAGGTCTAGTCGCACTTTGTCATGGAATTTGGGTGGGAGCTTGTTCCAGAGCCTTTATTACGAGACAGTCACAAATACGGCATTTATCATCTGCTTTGGGTCATATCCTATGTCGCTACGAGTGCTTCCTCACCTGTACCAGCAACGCAAAAGGCATTAATTTTAAGTAGCTGTAATGCTTTTGGAAGGCATTTGGTCAGCAATGCTAGAGTCTGGGTTTTCCTACCTCTCAGGAAGATTTCCAGAATACACATGTGTTACTGACAAGTCCCTGAAGATGGAAGGATCACTTCTTGTGAAAAGGGATAATTCACTTTTCTGGTGCATCAAATTTTGACTTCTATGTCAATACTGCACAAGAACAACTTATCACAAGGATCTTACTACATATTTTTCTGTTTGATTTTTATGTAAACTAGTGAAAAGATGTCAGATTAAAATTATTTTCTGTCCCATACAAATGGCTGCTACTGGTCTAGGTGTGACAGCTTCTAGATACCAAACTCTTTGCCATCTGGTCTCTCAGAAGAGCAAAAACCCTGCATTTGCTTTGCAAGCAGCTCTCCCATATGGCAGCATAGTACCTATTTAAAATCTCAAGGCTGAAGTATATCCTTTAGTTTTCATGAGTGTTCTTGAAATTGCGTTGCAGAAATCTGGCATTGGAATAACATCCGCATTGCCCATCTAAATGTGAGCCATGGGTTTTTTTCCAATATTCTGATCCTCTTCTCTATCAGATACTTTCTTCATATTCATTTGCCAAACATACAGAAGATTACATGTTCTCATGAATGTATTTGACCTTTAGGTCGCTGAACAATACGCATGTTCAGTGACTAATGCAGTGTGATTCCTTTGTAAACAGTGTTTCGACTTGGCCTGCAGTCAAAGCACCTGCATTACTTCTAACACCTTGACTTGACAAGAAGATGTAATTGTATTAGTTTCTCAGTTTTTGCAAATATGCTTTAATTTAGGTCCAAATAATGCTCAAATTTCAAGCAGCTCAGTCCCCAGCTGAGACTTCCTATATCATCCTGAGCATTAAGTTTAGACAGAATGTCAGCTACTAATTAACACTAAGGATCAAATTACTTGTAATTTTTCCAGACTGCTAAATTAATATGGTGTTAGCCTTGATGAATTGCGACAAAAATATATTTTTATATGGCACTGTAAATTGTCTTTAATGCCTCTGTAACAAAAGTTCACTTCTCTTTCTGTAGAGGCATAATCAAAGCCAAAAGTACGCGAGCGTGAAGTGAAGAGACAAAGCATAGAAAATGCCACTGATGACTACTGGCTTTAAAGAAGGAATTTTCAAACATCTTGTGAGCCACAGTGTTTACCTTTGATTTCTCTTGTTGGGCTTCTAACCTGCTCACGCAGAACCTGGGACGAGGCGGCTCTCAGAAGTGCAGAACAAACTCTGCTCCCATTGTGATGAGAGTCAAGCGTGGCCCCTGTATGCTGTCAGAGTTAGCCTGCCTGCAAGAAAATGCTAGAAAATGTGCTAGTATGAGAATAATTAAATGGGCAAATGTAGTTTAGACAAAAGCGGAAACTTTCCCAACACTAATCTATTCCAGATTGCAAGGAAGTGTTCAATAGCTTTCACCTTCTTTGAATTCTCAGGGGCCCATCGTAAAATCAGCACCAACGAATAACAGAGAAATACAGGACAATCTTTCACGCTGGATTAACATCAGCAGCCAGGTTCAGAGACCTCAGGACCAGAGCTACATGGAGCCATCGGATGCAAGACACCTGTAATACACGAGCAGCTCTGACATATACCGTGTATAGCGAGCTTTTTTTTACCCTTACATTTAAAACACTGGAAACGCAAGGGAATTCCTTTTGTCCAAAGTCACATTTCAACGGCATGCTCAGCTGTCCTGACAGGGAAGCGACAGGGAGAAGCAGGCCAAAATTTGTCTGCTGCTTTCACTCTGAGAACGGTGAGTGCCATGCCGGGGAGAAGGAACGCAACAAAGGCTGGAGGAAATGTCTCTCTGAGGAGCCTGGACCTAACAAAGACAGCTGCCATGAGCCCAGGTGTGACGAGACCGCCAGCCTCTCCAATGCAACAGCCGTTTTCAGCCTGAATTTCTGAGATAAAATAATTTCTCAGCATGGGTCAGTCCAGATTGCACATCACTGGCTATGTCTGGGATGTTGCCAATTCTTCTTTACTTACTTAAGTAATGTTTTAGGCACAAAATCTGCCAAACTCTTTAACCTTGTGCCCTGTCAGCTCTAATAGTCTGTTGAAAATGTTTCTTCTGATAAAAGATCACACTTGTTTTCTGCAGCCATCACTATCTTTTCTTACCTATGGATGAGGTTAATAATCCCAAATGGCAGTACATATCATCCCAGGGCTAAAGGTAAAGTATTAACAAAACATAAAACTTCAGTAAGGATAGTTTTGGCTGAAAGATGGATCTTTATTTTATTTTGCAATGACACAAATCACTATCAGTACAGGTGACTGGAGCTGTGCCAATTTATCTGTTTTTTCTCCCAATCTTTCTTCCCCCCATCTCACTGAGAACATGCGAAATCCCATAAGAAAGCTGTGGTTTACTTTCGGGAGAGAAGGCAGCCGAGCTCCGGGGCCTTGGTATGCTTGAATTAACCTTGCCTAATAAGCTGTCTGAATCTACCTGGATTTTAATTGCCTAGCCAGCTAAAAACACCTCTCTTTGATCATACAGATACGTTTTGTCAGCTTTGATTCCTCTTTTGTCCCCTTCTCACCTATCAATCCGTCACCAGCTGCTAACTGTCATCTGTGAAATGCCAACAAAACAAGCTGCAGTTGTGGTTTACTGGCACAATCTTGTAGCATCTGCTCTGGAAAAAAAGAGCAAGCGGATGCACAGGCCCAGAACTGAGATGTTATCTGACATATAGCTTCAAGCGGTGTAAAAAAAAGGGCATAACCAAGTAACCGAGCGTACTCGGTTATGGGAATGCTCTGCTGGGGACACTTGTGTGGTGAACAACCTAGGAACAACCATCACGGATCGGACCAGCATCCTTCTCCAAAAGTGGCCAGCAACAGACACAGAAGAAAACTAGGCAGAGGAGAGGTTTTCCCAGAAATACTTCCCTAGTTTGCCATGATTTACAGTTTGATGAATTCCCAAGGCTGGAGAAAATGCTTTTGTATTTAATAGCCCTGGGCAAATTTTTCTTCTATATATTTGTGCAGTTGGTTTCATAGCCGTGTAACTTAGCACCCTCGGTGTCTGCATCTCCAAAATTAGCAGACCATTCATTCACCATTTCCAATGTTAAGGAATTTGCAAAGGCCCAGTTCTCTTCAGGGGAGAGCCGAGGACTTTACCCCTTCCTCCCAGAGAGAGTTCAATCCAAAGACTTCAAGCCCTCAACTGATGTAAAGATTAGTCTGAGTGTAATGAAATTCACAATGTACTTCACGTGTGAGCTTTTCTTCTGAACATATGTAACAAGGGAACCGGGGCTGGTGTCAAAGTTACTTCTTACTGAAGGATCAACCATTAGTCAGTCTTCACATCAGTTTTCTCTACTGACACTTACTTCTAGACTTTCTAACCTTTCTAGACCTGGCTTTATACATGAAATGAATGTAATGAAGATGACTGTTTCTCTGAGTTATATTTATTTGCATGCTTGTCATTTTGCATAAACACTCCAATGCTAGAAAGCAATTGGAATTCCACACTATAAAGTAACACATCAGTGGCTGTCATCATCCATTTTACTACGAGGCAAATCTACCTCTCCACTCTCAGGCTGTTCATACGTCCTGGTAAAGGGCCTGACACGACCCTGTAACCCTAGAGGCCTCTTCCTATATGCTTAACAAATGCTTAGCCACTTGGTGTGGGCATGAAGTCCCTGAATTTGCTGCTGTACTATCACAGATGAGGATATATATAGTTATATTGGATATACATGTATCTTTAAGATATGTATAGATATATGAAGATATATATATAGCTATTATAGCATAGATTAAGGCAACATCTGGTTGCCTTAAGAGCCATGGCAAAATCTATTTTGGGCACGCTATGGGGAAGTTTGCATTTGTGCATTCCCACCAGCTACAGCCTCTGGCACTGAGCATGCACTTGTTCGAGGAGCTTAGAAGGCTGAAGCAAATTTAGAGCTCCCTGTAACTGCTTCTGGCACAGCACATCTGGTCTGGATTTCATTTTGTAATCTATGCATTTTATAATAAAAGTTTCGGAGAAAGACCAAAGTGAAAGAATTCACTGTTTCACCTGTATCTGAACGCAGAATTATAATTCACCTTCATAGTGCTGCACAACTAGTAACATTTTATTCGATAACAGCATAATGCATAGAATGTTTTATGAATATACAGAAACAGTTTTTCAACCGCAATTGCTCACATCCAAGGTAACAGTAACTATGTATACCAGCTGCAGAGCTGCCCGCGGTTTCACTTCCATAATACCCTTTCAGTATGAACTTCCAATACAATCTAAGCAGACCACTAATAATAAAGTCTTATTTACTTGCAGTATCAATTATACTATAATTTTTCTAATTTATTTTCCTTAATTGTCTAGCTTTGTACCATGAGTGCTGTTAATCTGCTTCGAGATCCTCATTTAGCTTCAGCAGTAGTCCACCCTCTCATACAAATGGAATGCTGAATGCACCTGAGAACCTAACATACCCCACAGAAAAGGTTTAAATATATGCTAAAAAATAAAAAGGATTTTGAATAATTTTTTAATCAAAATGTCTTTTGTTCAGCGTTTATGGTTTACTAACAATCAGGCTCGTAACTGTTTCAAACAAGACTGCAATCACTTCACGGCAGCCTGTTACAAGAACGGATTAGGAGACACATCTTGGCTTGAATATGTTGTCATTTAAATAGATCAAGCAATCAAAAGTGGCAGAGGCACACAGCACAGCCAGCTGAAATCACTTGTTAATGATAAATTAGTGGCAGAGGCAAGACAATAGTCAAGGTCTCCGGCGCCTCACTTCTGCCCTTGTTTCTTGATCCCTTTGCTCCGTCCTGCACATGTAAATTTTGGCCCTAGCCATGTAGTATTTCTTTCCAGTGAATAAACAACATTTGGTTCACTTCCAGCAACAAACTTTCTTATACTTAATCAACCAGTTTATTAGAGCATGAAGGAAAATTGGTCATGACTTCAGTTCCTGTACTGCTGGAATTAACAAGCTGGCTGTTGCCAGCACTAAACTTGGAAGTGCTAATGGTAATTAAAATCTATTTTCAAATACATCTGACAGTTTTAAGGTGGAGAAGTACTTGTTACTCATGTGAATTTCCAGACTGTGCATAAAAAAAGAGGTGCTGCCTTCTTCAGGAAGATGTCAGCTGTGGGAAAGAAATAATTATTAATGAATTATTAATACTGTGTGATATAGCATTTGTTCTCCTTTAGTGAGTTTATGGCTGTGTATGTCCTCCACATTCTTTGAGTAAGAGAAGCTTGAAACTAGAATTTACAAGCATGGCTATTTTTGGTTAACTTTTTAGTTGTTATATTGTTGTTATCACAGAAAGATATGGCAAACTAATGCTGATATTGAAGCTGACATAAACTATCAGTAGCTTTACTACCATTTGACAGAAGTCCATGGTCAATTTTCCCTCAGTTGCGTTTGGGTAAAGTACTTTCTATTAACAAAATACTCTAAGACCTAGCTCAAATGGGACTGTGCTCTAAAAGGTAATCCTCTTAATTATTCAACGTATTCACACTATACAATGTGGAAAATAAATGAAGGATAATCATACTTTGTTTTCCACTTCATTTTCTAAGCCTGCTTCTTGGCTAACTCAATGTATTGGATCAGTGGGAGGGACATGGGATAGATTAAAAAAAATGTTGACTGTCAGATCACCAGGGGATTTGAATTAATGTTCTTTAGCACAGAATGGAAGCATATGGGCCACAGAGTGCAGCTCTCCTTGGAAAATTACTGTCAAAACAGTACCATCTCTATTAACACAGCTGCTGACTTGTGAAGCAGAAATCAGATTTTTCTTGAGTTAACCTTCAAAAAGCAGCTTCGGGGTGACTGCTCACTAATACTCTCTTGCTGCACCAACAATATTGCCTATGAACAGCTTATACGAGTCACACCTGTACAGCTCCACAAGCGCTATCGTAGGATGTAACATCCTATAGACCCCCTTCTGATAACGTGAGGGAAGCAAAGTTATATTCGTCCAGCCTAACGATTGCTATAAGGATCCCATTTTCTTCCTGTAAAAAGAGAAAGCACACTTGATAGAGTACCCTTCATATAAATAATGTCGGTCTCACAGTATGGGCTCACTGCTCCATTTGCCTGCATTTCAGCTGATTTCCAAGGCTGAAGTTCTGTCCTCATATATAATCAGATAGAGACGTTTCCTTTAGATATTTCTTCCACAGATGTTCTAGCTTGCTTCCCCATGAATTTCCACGGGAAATAGTGAGGATCTCTTATCTGTCATTTCTTTATGTGCAAGCTATGAAATGTTTTATCTGAAGAGAATGTTAAAGGCTCAGAGTTAATCTCTAAGAATAAGGAGAGGCTGAAGCTAAAACTTTATATATGCATTAAGTAAGATTGCCTCCAACAAGCAACCTCTTGGCTCTGCAGAGGCCCATGCCTGTCTCAGCATGTGCCAGAAAGGAGAGTCATGAGGAATTCTGCTGAAACAAGATACTATTGAATTACACTCTTAAAAAACGACAAATTTTGGTCTTCTCTGCATCTACTGCACAGCATCTGATGAAAAAGAGACTTAAAAGTTATTAAAAAATGCATGGATTGCATGGATTTATTGCATGGATTTATTAAAGTCCTTACAGAAAAGTAATGTAATTTTTTTTAAAAAATAACAATGATACTGCTTTATCAAGAGACATTTTTAACTTTCTGATACTAACACAATATGTAGGTCTCTGACCTCATTCATCATGCATAAAGACTGAAGCAAGCTTCCTACACAAATAAAGCGACCAGTGCAGATTGTTGTAGTGAAGAACATCAGGATACTGGTGGAACGGGCACCTTCAAACATACTCAGAATTAGTTGGCTCTTGAACATGTCTCTTACAACTCAAGATCCCTGCTGCTTATACTTTTACTTTCCATTCGCATCAAAATTTATGTGATTCAAGTTTTGGAGTCACTAAACATTTTGGGTGCTGATAATAAGAAACATTTAAGAAACTTATTTTGCAGAGGGCAGCTCTGAAAAATCATGTTATTCAAAGGTGTCAGGGCTGCAACTTTTCTTTCTGCCACCGCATGTCCAGCTAAATGTTTAGGTTTGCGCATATGGGGCATACGAATATGGCCTTGAACAAGAAAGTTGCATCAGTGGTTGTGTTTCAGTCTGAGTTTGCATCAGCGGTTTGCCTTAAATTCAGAATAATCCCATTCCATAATATAAGGTAATATTAGGATATGCGTTCTGCAGCTGTCTTTGGGAAATATATGAAGAATATACTTCTTGAGTTCCATGTGTTCACTATGTATTTTTGCAGCCCATTTAAAATAGATGCCTCCCTTTTCTCAGCTAAAAAAAGGGAACAATTTGCTTGTGATTTACTGTCTTACATTTGTTATCCCTATAAAACCTTAGGAAAAAATGCTGGAGTTTCCCCTTGCTGTTAAATATAAAAACTTCAAGGCTTCTTTGAAAAAGAAAACTGATGAGCTCCGTTTAGGGCACGTGATTGCTGCCTTTACTCTCACAGGATTCGACACAACGCTGGTAACACAGACGGGGCAGTTACCGAGTAAGGACCAAGTACATGGTTATTGTGTCAGAGCTGGCAATTTAGCATGTTCATACTAAAACTTAATGAACCATTTATTATTATATTTTTGTTTACCTTGTTATTTGAGTAATTCCATTTATAAATGTTACAGCAAATCATTGTTAAATGCTGAAGCTTTGACTAAAGTCACCTGTGAATCCAGCCATCAGCCTTTGGACTGTAGACTACGGTGTCAAAAGCAAGGCAAAAATGTTATTTGTCTTAGTATTTCTTTTCTTCTTTTCACGTTGCCTTTCACATCTTGCACTTTGCACTTCAGGGCTGGCTTCAGTGCAGTATGTAAAATTTGTGCAAATGAGACCCATTTCATTGGGCACTACAACCTTTTCATTTTTAAAAACAGACAGCGTTGCAATTTTGCAACCCATGGTAGGGAAGGAAAGCTAGCATTCAACCACTTCCGTTCCTAATTATCAGAAGATAAATGGACATAAAATTATTAACCAAAAGAATTTTAACACCATCAAAAGCAATAAATGTTCCATAGGAGAAAAACTTGTTAAATTTTAAGGGCATTATAATTAATCACTGTGACTTGTTCATGAATTATAACTTGTTCTGCACTCAGCTACAATTATTTTGATTTAACGCTTTTTATCAGTGAATAAAGTTATTCAATACCATTTAACTACCTAAAGTGATTTGCAAGACCTAAACTCTCAAATATCTCTCCTGTTCATCTCTTTCAGTTCATTTCTCTCATCCAGTTTTATATGAGTCACTGAATTATTTTGAAACCGCAAACACGTTTGGGTGACTAGCTTACAACAACTGTAAAAAAAGGGACGCATACTGGATTATTAAATTATGACTGTAAATCTAAGTTTGTATCAAAGCCTTTTTATAACTTATTTATGCACGACTTTCTCAAATCATCGCTGAAGGGCTGGTATTGACCTGCAGCGGGAAGGTACTCTTCAGTCCCTGTTGCCGCAGAACTTGCCTTCTGAAGGCCTTAAAGTGATTTAGCTGTTAATGAATCGAGAAAGTATTTGTCATAAGGAAATTACTTCTTACCTACCAAACAACATTACAATTCTGTCATTAACGCATTAAGTCAAAATGCCATTTTTTTGGAAAGGTTTTTGAAGCTGGAAATGCCTTTTGGCTTTCATTTGCTTGCTTTGCCAACAGGAGGGAAAAAATAGGGGAGTGGATAGGTCTGGAAACAGCATAATTAGGTCTGTTAAAGAGATAGGAAACATTGCTTTGGGGGAAGACAACATACTGTTTGCAACAGAAAAATGTGTAGCGGGTGATAGAAGGTGAGCTGCAAGGGAAAACGAGCTATCGCCTGCATGTTGGCATAGGCTGAACAGAGGTGTTGGCACAGAAGAGCCTTTCCAGCCTTCTGGTGAAACACGAACTGGGCATGTCAAACTCTGCCTCAGAAAATAAAACCACACAGGACACTTTCTCTTCACACATGCATAGTGCACAAAAAATGTTTTGTTCATTAATATAAAACTAAGCTGTGTGTGAATGCGGCTTGTGCCACCACTCTTTTGACTGATAAACCTCTGGTGGAAGACACAGACAAGCTGGCGCCAGAAGTCTTTCTTCCTTCGTCCCAGGCAAAGCCAGGGGAAGGAAATCAGTGCCACATCTGTAAGACCCACCTGAAACACCAGGACAGTTTGTCAAAAGAACATCTGTTGCCTCATCCAGTTTCTGGATTTACAAAGAGGTGGGCAGGATCTTCACAGCGTGAAGGCAAGCGTGAGTGCAGACCGGCAGGGGAAACCAGAACGCCTTCCAGTAGGGGAGAAGAACTGCCCCCCACTGCGCTCAGCGGTGAAGTCATCCTTTCTCCTAACACACCACCAGAACGGCTGAATCGGGCCAGAGCGCTGTACGGACATCGTCACCTCCTGGTAACACGCCCTTTGGCTCTGGGCTGTTGGGGCTCAGGGGCTTCTTTTCATGCAACCACCTCAATGGGACCGAGAAGCAGTGGGAGAAATCCACAGATCAAACCACTGCAATTCAGCCTCACCAGGCAGAACCACAACCAGGAAAGAAAAGCCTGTACAGGTGAGAAAGGCAGGAGCCACTGCTGCTGTGGGGAAGAGGGCTGCCTTGGGAGGCCGCGGGGTGCAGAGAGGCAGCACGGCAGGCAGGAACCTGGAAGGCAAACCCGCTCGGCCACCTCCTTTCCGACTGACGGCACCGGGAATCCCACAGAGTAGCTGAAGTTCTTCTGCCTTGAAGCTCTGCTCCATGTTACACACTTAGGGTTTCACTTTCCCCCAGGAAAGCTGAGGCAAATATGAAAATTTTAAATTTGGCATATGCCTATCTAAACTCAAGTTTTTATTTAAAAAAATACATCGCCAGTTTCCATCTCCATCAAGGGCTGTGTACACCAGACCTCTTGCAGGATGTTCTTGAGGAGGGCATTGACTCCGAAACGGCTCTGAACTCCTCTCTCTACCGCCTGACACTCAGTTCCATATCTTCCTGGGTCTCATCTGGGAAAAAATACCTCGCTTTGACAGGCTGTAGAGCTTCCTATTTTAAAACTTTACTTTTCTTCTGGCAACCGCTCCACTTCCTCAACTCCTTTCACTTTCTTTTTCATTTAACAGCAGAGATAGTGAACTACTGAGAAATGCCATTTCCAGTGTCTTTTTGGTATAAACTCTGGTGCTTTTGGGACTGGTGCCATTCTTGCTGTACTTTGACTCTTTGCATTTGCTACTGTTCACACCCACAATCGCTGTCAATTAACTGCAGTTTAAAGCAGTAGTCTTTTTTAGATTGTGGCAGCAAGGAGCACAAATATTTTTGCTTTATACATCTCTATGACCCAAAACAGGTATTTGGAAAAACCTTCCTCCATGGCAAGAGGAATGAATCTGTTCAAAAATTCAAACAGCTCTGAAAAGGCAAAACCAAGTATCTGAACAAGTGGGCATATCTGAATTCTAATAAATTAAGTTTCAAGGAGTTAATGACTTGTATGAAATAACCACTTTTTCCTACTTCACTGGAGACCACATACAGGCCACAAACACTGTACAGCTAAAATGTCACTGTGAAAAGAAAAAATAAATCCCAGTGTATGTATTAAATGATTGCCTTAAGTGATTTATTCATTAGCTTAGCCCTTGCACAACACCCCACCCACTTACTGGAATGTACAAGACTGTCAGACTCCAATATCCCTCCATCATATTCCATGTTATTCTAGACAGAGGCCACAGTCCTCAACAAGTAAAGGACAGAGTAAAGAAACAATGAGAAAAAGGGTGTTGGGGGAGAAAGACTGGGGCAGCTCTGCACGGGAGTACGAGCGGGAGCTGAGGGTGACCCTGGCACAGGCCGTGCCCTCGCTGACCAGGGCACACTCACACTGTGTCTGGAGACGCCAGGCAAAGCTGGGTGCTGGTCCATCATAGCCCCAAACGTGGCAAGTGACGAACTGGTCCAGGGTCCTTCCAGAGAGTCCCATCAGGAGCAGCAGGAGTACGGGCCAGAGGCAGCGCTGGAGAGAAGGTTACGACGCAGCTTCAGGGTCCACATGGGAGACAGGTATATCTGCAGAGACTGCTCAGGGCAGGACTGGAGCTGCTCAGGGCAATTAAGGCCAATCAGTGTCCTCGTGGCCCTGACAAAGTATCGCTTACATACAACATACCTCATAGCACAGCGTGCACGCGTTTATATCAAACAAAGTGCTGGCGGTAAGGGAAGCCTTGTTAAAAAAAGGCAGTAGTGCTGCTTCTGGATTTTGGCCTGTTTATTACTGTTGTTTGAGTTTTTTTGCAACTTGTGCTTCTTTTTGATAATGTGAAATAATCTGAACAATTATGAGGCTATTAATAAAAAGGAAAAGCAGGCCTGCCAACCATATAAGTAAAAAAGTGTTGTATCCTTTGAACTCCAGAAAGTACGCAGGAGTCAGCCACAGGCCTTGTCCAATAAACCAGAGAATGAGAAGCAGCACACTGCGACGCCAGGACATCTTAACACTAGGCATTACGAGGGGCAGGAGGCAGAGATACCAGACAAAGTACTGGGATGTGCATACTTTGTTAAAACTGACAAAAATAGCAGTGTGTAGGAAACAACAGAAGGCAAGGTCTCTGTAAAACGCTACGGACACAACCAGGAGCAAAAGCAGCTGGGGCAGGAAAGCCGCGAGCCCAAGGGCAAAACTCCATCTGCTCTCTGCAGTTAAGTACAACATGTAGAAATAGGGAGAGAAGTTATGACGGATGTCCCTCCTGGTCAGATGGTAGAGGTAGGCATGCTCCAGAAACTCCCAGCCGTAGAGGCGATAGAAGGTGATGGTCAAGGCCGCCAACACAGATCCAGCAACCGCCCCAAAAAGCAGCACGTCTCGGTTCAGCATCTTCACAAAAAGCTCCCGGAGGTACCCAACAAACGTCGCCCTCGCCCTTTCGCCAGCCCCCGTCCCCACCGCCCGCTCCCCGCCGGCCGGCGTGCTCCGCAGGCCGAGCGCGATGGGCAGCGCGTAGCTCAGCGGGTAGATCTTGACATGCACCGCCAGCCCGTAGCAGGCCGCGGCCCGCCCCACGCTCCCGCCTTCCGCCAAGTACAGCGTGGCCAGCACCAGCAGCGCCACCAGGGCCTCGGCGTTGCCCCGGCTGGAGACGGCCATGGGCAGCGGGTTGAGGAGCCAGGCCGCGGCGCAGCACCCGCAGGCCTGCCCGGCCGCCGTCCCCCGGCGCCGCAGGGCCCGGTAGGCCACGACGGCGACCGCCATGTCCCCGGCCACGAAGAGCAGCTTCCCGAAGACCTCGGCGAGGAGGACGTTGGGCGTCAGGAGCCAGGCGAGGAGCGGGGTGTAGCGGTAGGTGGCCCGCCCGTAGGGCGACCGCCCTTCGGTCACCAGCCGCGCCGCGTCCGTGAAGACCCGGTAGTCGACGTCGGTGTACCGCACCCGGGTGGCCGCGTCCTGCCGCGGGCCGTACAGCACCAGGCCCAGCCTCGCCAGCAGCGCCGCGCCCAGCGCCGCGCCCGCCGCCATCCCCGCGCAGCCCGGCCGCCGCCGGTGGGCACCGCGGGGAAGCCCGGCCCGCCGCGGCCCTGCCCGCCTTCCGCCCGCCGCGGCGCCGCGCATGCGCGCCACCCTCAGCGCTGGGCGGGGGCGCGTGCGTGGGGCGGGCACCCCGGCCGGGCGGGAGGGGGAGGGGAGCGCGTCCCCGTGAGGAGCGGCGGGCGTTCCTCTCAGAGACCGACCCCCCCCCCCCACCGCCGGTCGGGGCTGCGGGGCCGGCTGCCCTCCGCCCCCCCGTGCGCCGCCCGCCCGGGGTAACGCAGCCGCGGGGGGGGGGGACACCGTGCGGAGCTCCGTTCCCTGCCCGCCTCCGTTCGCTGCGGGGCTCCGCTGGAGGGCGGGCGGCGTTGGGGAGGGCTGCGGGGCCGCTGAGGGGCCGGGGGCGGCGCGGGCAGCAGCGGCCGAGTGAGGAGGGGAAGGGGAGGTCATGTCTGTTGTTCACCTGCGGCAGGCGGCCGGGTCTTGCCCGGGCGTGCGAGCTCTCGCCAAAGCGGTGCGGTAAGATGCCTTCCACAGGCTCCCTTCCGCCGCGAGCACCTCAGCTGGTGAGATCACAGGCGGTGCCGTGCAAGTCGGAGCTGAGAAGGAGTCATTCACAGCAAAGAAATCAATTCCGCTACTTTTTTTTTTTTTTACCCTTTTCCAGTCTGGGTATTTGCTATAGATTGTATCCCACATTTGACTTAGGGCTGATTGAAAAACAGGTATTTATTACTTACCAGTATTACAGGTTTCGAATTAGAACTCGGCAGGTTTTTTTCTAGAGACGCTTTATTCATCAAAAAAAACCATGCATTTGCTTGTTCAGTGGTTAATTGCATTCTTTTTGCTGAATGGTTTCGTTCAGGAACGTTATGGGAGCTGCAGCATTGCTCGCTCGCATCAATCACAGAAAAGAATCCGCTTTTTCCCTCTTCCGGGCACGCTGGTCGGAGAACTGGGAGCAGACACTTTGCTTTCAGCACAGACTGGTGGAAGGTGACCTGGCTGGGGGCTGTTCAGGGGACGAGAGAGGTTTCTGTTCACACGTGTGTACACAGCTATCCCGGTGACACGATGGCGTCTAGGCTGAGGTGTCCAGTGGGAGAAGCATAGTAACCAACTGACACGGAGAATCAGTTTTTCCTCTGTCTATATAGGTCACTGGATATTTACATATTTTATACTAACCTGGACATCCTCAACAGGAAAGCTCAAGAGGCTTCTCTATTATCTCCCTATATGATATCGTTAGGCCCTAAAACTGATGGCTAGGGTATTTTTGGGATACGGCGTGAGGGTGGTGGTTGCTCCTTTGTAAATTATTGCTTACTCGCTACCGCTGTTCTGCTTTAGAACAGAAAAGATTGGTAGCATCATTTTATCTCCTTCCTTCTTTTATATATCTGGTACTGTAATGGTTGGGATACTTTTACAGAAGGTGACATCACATACATCCCTTTGTTGTACCCAGGATATCTTCTGGAAATGGTAGGAGACAGAAACTTAATAAAATCACTGGGACTGAAATCACTTGACGCTGTGGAACTACAAGTCTAAGCAAAAGCATGCATGTAGATACTCCTAAATTTTTTGTTTTGGAAAGGTTGTTGTTCGCAAAGTACCGTTCTGTCCAGCTGCCTGCTTTCTCCCAGAATTGTTTGAGGTTCTTCTGTTCCTTCTTTGGGTGGAATATGTTTTATTATTTCGGATCCTTTGAGGAAACTGTTTATCGTCAGAACAGAATGCATTGCAGTTTATTTGCTGAAGTGTTCAATGGTGTTGGTTAAATAATACCAGTTTAATAAATAAACTTAGGAGTTTGCGGGCGTCTCAAATGTTTATTTTGTCTGTTTCTGACAGTCTGTTTTCAGACAAATCTTTCATTCTCATCTGAAGTTAATAGAAGTTATAAAGCTGTCCATAGTGACTGTTTATCTGGATTCTAAAGAGGAAAAGGTAGATAATTTAATTCTGAAGGGTTGTGAAGTTAATACAACAGAAAAGCTACCTTAGCTATTGTTGTATATGCTGTGACTGTGTGACATTGCCTGAGCTGGAAAAAGCGTTGATTTTCCTTATCAATAATTTAGCATCTTGAAAATAAGCTTGAAGCTCTGCAGAGGACAAATGGGTTTGGCTTCAGATTTGCTACCAGCTTGCTTAACCTGATTTGTCATGTGCTGTAGGCTTCAATGCAGGAAGGAGGGCAGTCTTATTAAAGTTATAAATCTGTTGTTCTTGTAAAATGCTGCTTTTGTCTATACAAGCCACCAGGACTCACTTTTAGAAAATGCAAGGAGGTAAAAACGAACAGAACTGCTGGGACTGAAGCTGACTGATTCCGGTGCACATGAAGGTACAAACACTATGAAGATAAGTGTGGAGTCAGCCATAACCACACATGAAATACTAACTAAATAGGAATACATATATACATACATATATGCACATGTGTATAAACAGTTTTTTTCCATTACTTACTGTGCATTTGGTTTGCGCAGTCTCAAAGATGGTACCACCAGACATTTTATAAACTGGGGTCACATCTACATGTGCTTCTGTTGCATACTCATAACGGGGGATGATAAACCTGATCTCAACCTGATCTCAAATGTTAGCTTCTCACATCTTCATCTGCTGCAATAGAGACTACTTCAGCAGCACCGGGACATAAATTCCAGAACCTACATCACATGCTCAGTCATCGCCTAAGATTTAGACAGCAGTTCGAGGACAATGAAACTGGGGCCTTGTTATGCAAAGTGCTCTACAGCCTGATGGAAGTTTTTACTATCTGGCAACCAAGGTACAACTGTAGGGTGACAGCTTTGTGAGCGAGGACGAGAGTGACAAGTGACAAGCTGGTTCCTGGTCAGTCTGGAGCAGTCGTCACAGCTGGTCGTGTGCTTGCCTTTCAGGGCTTTACTATCCACGCTACAGCAGAAGGTTAGTTTTGAGGAGCGATAAGCTGAGGCTGCTTTCATTGACGAACAAAGATGAACGTACAGTTAAAAACTAGATCTGATGGGTATGGTATGACTAAATATTGGAGGGACTAACAGATTACATTTGAGAACTCAGAGGGCAATAAGGAGGCTAGTGAAGGGGTGTGAAGAAGTTGGCAATGAATTAGAAGATGATTCTGGTAGCGGTGCTTTGAAGTGACGTGGTGATTGGTAGCAGTGCAAGGAAAGAGCGAACAAGTGTGGGATTGCAGTGCTGAGAGCCTTACAGAGATTCAGGTGGTCTAGGAAGCTAAACGAGCTTAAATATCTGAAAAGTTGTGAAAGAAAGAGCAGTGAGAGGCTTCACAGGAGGAAAGCAGTTGGAGGATCCTTTCACATGGCGTATTTCAGCTCATTCTGCTGAAATCTCAGGGTGAGGCACTTCTTGTGCAAATCTCTTCTGCAGTTACCTAATTATTAAAGGTTACTTTCAGATTTTTTTTTATTGAATTAGGAGATAAAATTTGATCATGATGACTAATAAATTTTTAAATAAATTATCTTATTGTATGTGTACTGTGACATAATTCTGTATGTGTAAAAGGTGATAGGAAGGCTGAGAAGTTACCTAGGAAGGAAGATCTTGGACAATAGGTGGTATGTGGTCTTCAGACTTCTGAAAGGGGAGACTCTTGTGCTGTAATGTATTAGCGTTCACTTTTAATTTTCTTGGGTTTTGAACCCGGAATGTTTCCTTTCATGAGAAATGCTCCTGCTTAATATATTTATAACTGTCAGTAAATTTTTTATAAGGTGATTAGTACCATCTGTTTCTTGCAGCCCAAGAAATTTGATAGAAAAAGTGACTAACAGATATTTTGGGCTTGATAAAGGAAATTGTTTTTGCAAATATGATTGATGCCTTTCAAGTATCTGTAGTGTGTTGAACTTTAGACATTATTGGCAAAAGGGAAGTATGGTTAAGATTATGTAATGGAGTGTTCTTTTCTGCATCAGTACTAGAATGAATAATACAGGAGGTATTGAAAAAATAGATGAAAAAACACATTAGATCTTGTCACAGAAGAAAATCACTGTTACAAATATAAGGCCACCACTATTCCCTTAAGCTTTTTTCTGTTAATGTGTTTACTTAACACTGCTTGATAAATCTATACCCTTATTCACACAATATGCTGAAAATGTGGCTGTTCAGAGAATGTGATCTGACTCGTAAAGGAATTTTTTTTTTTTTTTTTTGCACAACATTATGGTTTTGCACAGTATGCTTTAAGTGGTGTTTGCGGAGTTCTGCTTGCAGGGGTTATGCTGATTGTGTGTCAGTGTGCTCGGTAAAATGCTAGCCCTTCAGGGAAAAGAAGTACTGGATAAATATTAGTCTGTAGGGAAACCTGTTAAAAACTAGTATTTCGGAAAAAAGACTACAACTTAGAAAACAAGTGGCAGGTTTGTCAGCAAGAGTATGTCCACAGAAGTATGAAGCTGGGCCTAGGGAGAGATTCAAAAAAATATAGCCAGTTTTTATTAAAGGCAGTAGTGTCCCTGAAGTGTGATATGGTAAAAAGGAGTTACCTGCTTCTAAGCTGGACAATGCCCAGCTCTCTCACTGCCTGACTTGAAATGCCAAACAGAAGTGTTTTATCCCTTGTTCTGTTACTGCTATAGCACTAGCTAATGGGGCAGGCAGCCCAGTGGATTAGGATTCCAGAAGTGGGAGTGTACACCAAAGAAATGAGCTGAATTTCCTCTGCTTTTTTGGTCTGTTTACTTCTGCTAACAAAAGAATGCACAGAGAGAACTGATGAGAGCCCAGGCAGGAGAGAAACTGGAGCCAAATGACAAATTAGGGATTTAGGAGATTGTTGGAAGATGGAGGGTTCCTGGCACAGGACTGCAGATTCTGACCATTATGCAGAGCCCAACAACACACCCAGAAAGTGTGAGTTTCTAGCACCTGTGAATGGCTAAACTGAATTGTGTTAGCCATGATTTCGTGCCAATTTTTGAAGGTGTAAGTGAAGCAATAGGTATAGAGAACTGGTAAAATCTCTGTTAGAGGATTTGACAAACATGTATATACTAAAACTGTATATAATATATTTACTATATATACAAATTTGTTACCTACGTATAAGAAGCTTACTTAAGGAGTAACAGCTGTGTCTTTTTGAATGTCCACATTTTTTAATCTCTTTAGATACCTCTCTGTCTGAGGTGTGGGGTAGCAGATCTTGAGAATGTGTGATGTATGGGATCCATCCTCTGTTCAAGCAGTAACATTTGTGACACTTTAGGTAAGTGAAGAGTTTAGATTTTGCAAGTCAGCATGTGAGATGCCCTTGGCTTAAGAGGCGCTACCCATTGGTGCAGCCAGCCATTGAGTGTCCTGAACAGTGTTCAGTCACAATACTTGATTTTTAAGTGATTAAGGAAAACATTTTGTGTATTTTTAGTTTGTCACCTCTTAATTAAATGTTTTCCAGTTCTTTGAAGGAGAAAAAGAGACAAAACTTGGAATGTATTTGTTTCAGTCTTCCCATACAATTCTTCTTTCATCAAATATAATGGGCAGCCTGTAGTTAGCAGGGCTGGGGGGAGAGAAATCTAACTTCTGAGCATAATTTAGACCACCAGCTTCTACATCAGTGAGACCTCCACTAACACCCAGTTCCTGAGATCATATTGAGGTGCATGAATGAGGCACAAAGCTATATTCTGAACCTCTGGTCTTGTTTTTAAGACTGACAAGTAGACATCAAGTATAGAAAGAAAATCACATTGACCTCTGCTACTGAGCTTGTTTATTTCTTAATACTACTTTCAGTACAGGTGGGACGTAGACATGATAAGGCACAAGAGGTAATCATCAATTATTTGTTTAGAAATAGGTCTGAATTACTTTGGCTCAGTGGCTGAAGTAATAATTTTTTTAAGTGCAGAATTTGTCCACCCTTGAAACAACACAAGCTGGCACTGGAACCAAACCACTTCCATGGGTAGCTTAACTGTGGGAACTTGGAAACTTGGCCTCTTCTAGCTTGGGTGACAGCTGGGTTCCATGGGATCCAAGAACATAAAGAGTTTTGATCAAACCTTTGCATGAGGAAGAAGCAGCTGCACTTTGTGTTAAGTCTTTCCCATCTCCTTCCCTGGATTTCATTTTCTAGTAAAGATACTGTTTGTTCTGTTGCTCCTCCTGTAGTAGGGAAATTCTATTTCACCTGAATGTCTATTTTCATAAAGTTGGTGGGATTTTAATATCTGAATATTGTTTGATATTATGCCACTGCAGTAGAGGTGGGGAGACAAACCCAGGTCTTACAGACTTATAGTGCTCAAAGTACAAGGGGACAGTTCTGATTGTCTAGCAGAGGGCTGTTACCTGCCACAGCTCCATTTCCAGCCACCTGAATGTCTTTGCTTTGTGCTCTTCTCTCTTCATCTCGTGGTGAAGAGGACTAAAATAAGAACTAGTGTCATGCCAACATGTAGTAAATAAAACATCTTAATGGAAAGCACAAGAATGGCAGATATGAAAGGCAAAGCAAAAGGTAATATAGTTCTCTCTAATAAACAATAGGTTCTGTGGAAACAAGTGAAATGTGATTTATTTGCTGTTGCTGGTTTGGTCATTGTAAATAACTGTATAGCCGTAACAGACTTCTGTGCGTTGTGTTTCAGTGTAACTAGAGTAGGCAATAAAATTGAGCATATAGGATTTTAAAAAAATGCAGCTTATTGTTAGCAAGTTCAGATACCATAAGAGTTTCTTCTGGAGAAAACATGGTTGGAGATCTTAGTTTACACAACTTCTAAGAAAATGTATGCAATCCTTCAGAGTGAGTATTAGATGATTTACCTGAGATGTGGGGCACCTGCATTTGGAAAGGTTCAAGGATGTCGTCTTCATCCCTGGAGGTCCTGTGCAGCACGGTTTTGTAAACTCTGGAGGAAGAACGATGACAGGGGAAACCCTGGTCTGAATTTACGGTTTGATCCAAACCACCACTGGTTTTGTTGTTGTTTTTTTTTTTTCTTTTTTTTTTGGCTTAGTTTTGTGCAATTACATTGAATAATTGTTGGGAATTCTATCTGGAGGCTTGCCAGAGGAGTAGGGCTCACAAGTGCTTCTGCAAGTGTTGGGAGAAAGGTGGCTGACTCTAATAGAGATGCTGTTACTGCCGCTGCGAGATGAAGGACTGCAGCAGGAATTCAAGGCGCCAGGGGATGAATGTTACCCTGCACATCCCTCCTGAGTGTTGTGGTCAGAAATTGCCCCTTCTTCCCACAGATGGAGTGGTTCAGATGTGCTATACGGAGTTGTTGCATACCAGGCTTTGCTGTTCTGTGGCTGTGTTCGTGTTCGCAGTTACTTGCTGAGAATAGAACAAGTAACTCTACTTACAGATGTAGTCTCAAACTAAATCTCACAGAGTTGGCTGCAATGAACAGTAGGGACTATCCTCACCCCTTTTGTTTCTTATGCTTTTGGGCATCAGATGGATTTACAAGGATGCAGTGCTGCTTTTTCTCCAGTAGATACAAAGATTAGTTCTAAGTTTCTATTGAAGATAGAGCAGCTACGTTATTTTATGTAGCACTAAAAGGTTTCTAAAATTACTTAGTAAAATCAATGATGCAGATTCCTGCTTTTGTCTCTGTGGTCAAAACTAATCAATGGATCAGAGAAGTTAACATCTTAATTTCTTTCATATTTTGTGACCAAAATATCCCTTATGAAGAGCTGCCTTTCCTTCTCAACACTGAACATCTTAATGTTTCCTCTGTCAATAATCCTGATGACATTCTTGCACTTCATTTCAGTACCAGTTGCAAACACTGAACACTGTTAAAAAAAAAAATCTCTTAACCTTCTCTTTTCTTCTTGATGGCATTTTGATCAGGTCACAGTGAAAACAAAGGGAAGATAGGGCATAGTTATCAGAGGGTGTGGGGATCAGTGGGAGCACCTACTTCCCTTTAAATGATATTATCTTTCATTGGGGATATCTTATATGCTTTGGTGAGAGGTTGGTGTCCTACCACGTACTTTTTTGTGCTGATGTAGTGCCTTGGGGAGCTGTTCACGTAAATAAAAGACCGAAGTGTTATGAGAAATTCAGGCCTGCAAGCACTGTACTGGACATTAAATATAAATAGAAGTAGATGGCTTTTGGATTGTTATGGGGCTTCCTTTTACCCTACAGTAATCATAGAATCATTAGGGTTGGAAGAGACCTCTAAGATCATCAAGTCTAACTGTCAACCCAGCACCACCATGCCTGCTAAACCATGTCCCAAAGTGCCACATCTATGCGTTTTTTTTAACCCCTCCAGGGATGGTGACTCCACCACTTCCCTGGGCAGCCTGTTGCAATGTCTGACCACTCTTTCAGTAAAGAAATTTCTCCTGATATCTAATCTAAACCTCCCCTGACACAACTTGAGGCCATTGCCTCTCATCCTGTTGCTAGTTACTTGGGAGAAGAGACCAACACCCACCTCACTACAACCTCCTTTCAGGTAGTTGTAGAGGGTGATAATGTTCCCCCTCAGCCTCCTCTTCTCCAGACTGAACAGCCCCAGTTCCCTCAGTCATTTCTCGTAAGACTTGTTCTCCAGACCCCTCACCAGCCTCCTTGCCCTTCTCTGGACACACTCCAGCACCTCAATGTCCTTCTTGTAGTGAGGGGCCCAGAACTGAACACAGCACTCGAGGTGCGGCCTCACCGTGCCGAGTACAGGGGCACGATCACCTCCCTGCTCCTGCTGGCCACACTATTCCCGATGCAAGCCAGTAATATGATGCAGTGGAACTTTTCCCAGCTGTGGCTGGGCAGCTGATATAAAGTAGCTGTTGAAAAGGCAGTGCCCAGCTGCCAGGGCTAACTGTGCTGGAAGGGCTCCAGCGCTGCTGTTTGTGAGGAGCTATGGCAAGTAAGTGTGTGTGTGTGTGTGGAGAACATAGGACTTCTCCTGTGGGAATAGTGAAAGAGAAGAGGGACTGGCTCTCTGTTGTTCGCTTTCCTGTTCTTGGGTGAGGATGCCTAGAAGAAAGTGCAGGTGGGGTTTCCTAGCTCCTCTTGCCTGGAAGGAAGGAATTGGCTATAGGAGAGAGGAGCAGCGGTGAGGGAGCTCTAGTCTGTAGAGACATGGGTAAGCCTCTGGTCTTCCCAAGGCTGGTTTTGCTCTTTGCTTCCAAGTGTGTCTAAGCTCTGTGTATCTAAGTAGAAAAGGTCTGGGTTGAAAAAATAAATCATATTGTTAGTTTTTCTTGCAAAAGAGTGGATTATCTCTGGATAATGGTTGGTACTGCTAGCCAGGTGTACAGTGTGTGTGGAAAAATGGGAATGAACAACGTCTGGGTTTCTATGTCCTCTGAAAGTTTTGCAAAAACCAGTTGTTTTCCATTGCATAAAACTTCAAGTACTCCCTCTGGAAAGGGGAAACATTCTTTTAGCTTCCTGTGGTGCTTTTGGCCTTGACCAATAACGGGCTTCCTGGTCTTATTTCATGAATGATTTAAAACTGGTTAAATAACTGGTTAAATAACTTTTGAAATAAAATGGTGTATTACCATTACTGTTGTTAAACTTTTTCCCTCCTCTATTTTCTAGGGATGGCATGGTGTTATAAATTTTTTTTTTTTTTAATAGCTTGTCAGGGAGATGTCCTTGAGAAGTGTCCCTGAGTAATAATTCTACCTTATTCCTTTTGTGGTATCCTGTTCTGTTGTGCATAGTGGCTGAGCTGCTATTGTACCTGGCTCTACAGAACTGTAAGCTAAAGGCAGACTGTCCTAGAGACTTAACTGTAGAGAATGTATCCTTCAATAGATGTCTCTGGAAATTCACTTTTTTTTTTATCTGTAACTAGCATTTTCTATCTCCTAAATATTTACTTAGCTGCTCTTCATTGAACTCTGGCAGTTACTTGGCTGGATTAGTTGCTTATGAGTGCTTTCTATTTGAGCTCTGCCTCTTGCTGTGTTAGTGATCTTGAGTGAGGGTGCTTCTGCAGAGTGTAGTTACCTGGTGGCGAAGATCATACTGTCTTTGGTGCTGTCTTCAGCAGTTGCAGTTCTGTCCCTACACAGGATGATAACTATTCCCCAGCCCTATATAGATGTGTCTCTTAGCTCAGCCTTCAAAGCTTATTCATTCACTGTTGATTCAAAGTGACAGCGGAGCCATCAGGCGAGTTCTCGGTTTCCTCCGGTTTGGAGTACGCTCGCCTTCCCGCCTACCTTCAGGGATGCTGTCTGGCCCCTTGTGCTCTGCAGGGCTGCTGCACCTGGGTCAGAAGTTGAAGGCAGACTCCGTTGGTCTCAGCGCTAGGTGTTTCAATGGTAAAACTGTCATAGGAAAGTAAACCCATGGTGAAGAATTCAGGCAAGCCATGTTTGTAGGCTTGGGACAATTCCTATGTAATGTTCTCTATCTGCAGTGTAACTGGCAACAGGCATGTCACTTGTTTCAGTATTGGTTGGTTTTCTTCATTCTGATTACTGCTGACTTTCAATATTTGTCCTTGCTGACTGCTGCATTGCTGAGTTTGACAGGTTGTTGCCAGCATTTGAGTCTGCTGACATAAACTTTGCATGTGTGTGAGTAGAGATTCAGCCCATGGTTATCTGTGCCAGAGTAGATCCTGCTTTGTTTGTGTATAGTAGAAATTCAGGATTTTTTTTCTGAGAGAAAGAGGACAGCTATATCTGATACTTATTTGATGGTTCTTTCAGAGAGTTGATTGTGCCAAAAAAATACAGCACAAAAATATCCCCTGGGTAAGTGTACCTTAGGTTGAAATATTGGTGCAATGAAAAGTAGCAGTCGTTTTCCATACTTAGACTGCTTTGTATTTGTACAAACTCTAAGGTAGTTATTTCTGTAGAAATAACAAGTCAGTCAGCACTTGATCCTTACTGAGGAGCCATGCTATTTAAGAAAGATAGAAATCTTCAGATTTCTTGAAAAACCCAGACTGGAACCATGCAAAATTAGCATTGTGTTGAACTATGTGTCATGTTTCTATAAAATGCATAAATTACTCGCAATGGATCATATTATTGAAGTGCTTTCTGGGGTAACTGTATTTCCTGAGAATTAGAAGAAAAGAAAAATTTTCTACTTCCAGTATAAACTGTGCTGTAGTAATTTTTAGCTACCATAAAACAGAGGCAGTTAAAAAGGGAAACGTGTGCCTCAGTGAACCTGTGGGCTTCTTCAAGAGGACTGCTCTGTCAGGTTAAAATCATTCCTGTTAAAATCATTAGTATCTTTAAAAGACGCAACAGTTCTTTATATCAAATGGCTAGAAAAATCGAGAACATTTTTTCTGGTTTTGTGTTGTATTTGTTGAGTTGCTGGATGCTTTACAGATGATGTATAAAGACAGTTTTCCTCTCTGAGAGCCAGGCTATCCATAGAAATGTGTAGGAAAAAACTGAGCAGAGCTTGCCCAGGGGATATTGCTACGCTCCTCCCTTAGCACCATCAACACCAGAAAAATACATTTATTTGGTGTCCCTTTTGATGTTCCTCTGAATTTGAAAGTTCAGTCTTCAATGAAATAAAGAGTATCTCAAGTGGAAAGAGATACTGGGTGGAGATTCGAGTTCCTTATATCCTTTGATGTCTTACGAAGGCAAAACTTTGTGTGTATTTTCTGATTGGAATAAATCAGCCTATCTACCTGACCCCGTGGAGAATTCTTAAGAACTTAAAAAGTGCATGATAGGAAGTAGTCTTTAAGCCTAAGTCTAAAATATTCCATCTGTTTTTCCTTACGCCTCACAGACTTGCCAGGGTTGAGGCTTTTCATGTGACATAATAATCACAGGGGCATCATGCATATATGTGTGAATGGTGTTAAAAAAGAAAACTAAGCAAGTTTTCACATAAACTAGTGAAAGTTCTAATAGATAATTCTAATCTAGGTTATTTGTTTTAATTTATGGGAAAACATTAACACATTCTGTGTAGTGTTTTTCCAGCCTTAACAAGTTAAAACAAACACTAGTGAAACAAATGCTATAAAATAATTTTTATTACCAGAGTAATCAAAATTGACAGTTTTATTTGTGGACCTTTAGAGTCTCTGGCCAGGAGTCTCTGATTTTGGAAGTCTATTTAAAAAAAGAAAAAAGGAATTTTTTGCTCTCTTTGAAGGGGGGGGAAAACAAATAAAATTTTCTTGCATGTTCTTCAAAACAGAAACCATCTATTAATGTTGTAATCCTTACAGTGTTCTATGTGGGTTAAATATTCCATCACGGAAGTTTTGACTTCCGTGGAGATATTTGAAAAATAATGGGTACTATAATCAGACTGGAAGGGGTGGTACAGGTGGGTAAGCGGGAACTTTGAGAGTTTTGAGCACTGTACTTCTACCCTGCTCAGAACACTCATAATTAATATCATAGTGATGACATAATGATCCAGGTTCATTCCCTTCCTGCCTTTTGTAGGCCTGGGACATCAGTCCTTGCTATAGCTATCACTGTTCTTACGAGAGAGGTGAGTAGGAAAGAGCTGCTGAAAAGAGCTACCTGCAGATGGTGGTGATGGTGGAGTCAAGAGTTTAGTAGGTGTATGTTTCATGCTAGTGACAGTGGTACCAAGAGGATCAGACACCATATGGATTTGTCAAGTTATTTAAGAAAAATCATCACGCTGTACACTGAGCTGGGAACAAGCTTGCAGTAGCATCTATAATAATGTCAGGAACAGATCGGTATGTGTGTGCTCACTTGATCTTTGGGATGCTGCTTTGGGAGTTACCAAAAAGCAATGGAGAAGGTGACAGAGTAAGCTTTTTCCTATAAAATGGGAAGTCAAGTTCAGAACGGAACTGTTTCCTGTTTCTTGAAATATGAAGGGTTTTTTAATATAAATTAAGCCAGATATTTTATTGTAGAGTGAGTTGTGCATGTGATAGATTTGCTCACTATAGCGTTCTTGTCCACTTTTCATTTTTTGGATATGAGAAATGAGGAAGACTAGTGGCAGGTTGGGGATGGTGAGTGCTGAGTCTGGCCTTGATTGCAGCAGAAACCTTGTAGAGGAGGCAGTAAATGGGCCTCCATGTTCAGAACAAATCATAAAGCAGAAGGGCAGTACAGTCAATGCATTTGTGTGAGATGTTTACTTTGAGATAATATTTACTTATACAGTGGAGCACACTTCTCTGTTGTATGACAAAGCACATCCAATAAGCCTGCTCTGAAGGGTTCTTTATTTTCTAAAGGTAAATATTTTGTTGTATGTGGGGGAAGGGGGAAAATAATGAATATCTAGGAGACAAATGCAAGCAACAATGTGAGGCAAAATCCTAATTATCAGTCTTCCCAAAGATTTCCGATTGCATTGATTTTTTTTTTTTAAGCTACTCTATGTACGTCATAATCTATCTTTGATTACATATCAGCATATGTGGTGATGTTGCTACTGTAATTTTCTGAAAGTCCAATGAACAATTACAACACGAATTACTCAGTTTTTCCATAGTGCTTTTTACTTAAACGCAGAGGTGTGTAAAACTGAAGGAAATCCAGTTAAACTTGGCAGACAGTTGCTAGTTTAAATTGGTTCAACGAAAATGATTGGAGAAAAGATTAAAAAAATAGTAATCAGTAATGTGTGGAAGTCTTACTTTTTTTCTTTTTTTTTTTTTTTACAGTTAGCATAAAAAGTCTTTGGGTCAGCATTAACAACTCCATGTGAGAGTCAGTTTGATTTGAATGTCATTGAAGATTGTCTCCAACTTCTGTTCCCACAAGGCCTAGATGAACCTATCTGAAGGTGATACTGAATTAAAAATTCACAGCAACAGAGAGGGAAATATGATGGGGGGTGGGATAGGGGAAGGCTTAACTCAAGTGTCTTACAGGTTTGACTACTAGATTTTAGAGGTAAATTTGTAACAAAGAATTTTATGAAGTATTGAATTTCATGAGCTACTTGACTCTGTTCCCATGTAAACTTAAGCCTTTCAACCTTTGCAGAATACCTTTAAAGGTTTAAATCTGTATAGGTGAAGAAATGCTAAAACCAGTCTTTGGTTCATCAGCACAAAACATGATTCACCACAGCAGTGTTTCTGTTCTCTTCTGAGAACAAGATAATGCAGGGTATCAAGTTTTTGGGTGTGTAGACGGTCTGTAGTGAAATCTTAGTCAATAGTGCAGAATGGTACCGGCTGACCTTATGAAGATTTGAGAACGAAGTGGCTTTTGGCATACTATTACTTAGAAATACTTATGCAGTACAGAATTGGATGAAAGTGCCCTGGGTTTGCCTTACAGAATGTTTGCTGTCTAAAAGTTAGATGTCTAGCCTAAGCTAGCTCTCTGCCTTCCCTCTAGAATTAATGGAAAGAAGTAGCTACCTCCAGAGAGCTGGAGCAGGAGCAGGTGAGCCCACCAAAATGTGACTGACAGAAACAGGTAGATGAGAGAAATAACTTTGTTTCTTTGTGTCTTTCACATATTCTTACAGCGAATCCTTAGGAGTGAAAAATTCCTTCCTTGGGCCTTGTAGGTCATGGCACTGAATTCTGTCCCACAAACTTTAAGATGATGGTGCCTATCACCTGTCTTTCCTACTTAAGTGAAACCATTTTTATGGATACTGCTATATTAGAACTGAGAGAAATACCTGCAATCAAATAACCTGCTGAAAGGAAGTATGGATTTCCTACGAGGATCTTCTCTTCCATGATATCTTCAAGCATTAATCTGGTTCCTCTGTGCTTAGTCAGCTTGAAGACTTTCTTCAAATTATACTTATTGAACTGGAATTCTTAATTATGACCTGTTGTGGATATTTTTTAGTAAAAAATCTCACTGAACCCGCGAATGCTACTTTGTGAATTAGATCTTGGCTACAACCTGTCATCTTAGCTGAAAGTAATTAATTAAAATAAAAAGGAAAAAAGACAACCTTAATTTCTGTTGAAGATCCCAGGCAGAATGAGAGAGGCATGTAAAGAATTTTGTTCAGGAGCAGTAGGAGGAAGGCTGTAGCAATTGTGTGTTGGCTTTACCAGAGAACCATTACCAGCGGACTGACGGTGTTCATCAGTTCAGCTTATGAGCTAATGATATAAGCTAAATGTACTCCTTTATAATAGGTAAAAATGAAGGGTCCAAAGTGGGGAAAAAGATCTTAACGCAAGGTTAGTGTACTGTTAGGTTCTGTTACAAAGGTTTACTGGCTGAAGGTCCTGTATTTAGGGGTTGTACTTCAAAGGGAAAAAATGTTGTTGTGGGTAGTAATAAAGTTTGTGTCGTTCTAGTTCAAACTGCTGATCAAGCCCTACAGAATCTGTACTCTGAACCCACCTTTTTTTTTTTTCTAATGTGCCCAGTTCTGAATATATGTGGAAGAGATATAAAGATTCCGTAACCAGCAAATCATTTGGTGTTAGATCCCAGCCAAAACTTTTGAATCGTGAAGTCTGTCTGATATATTTTGATTGTCCATATCAGTAACTCAGGCTTTTGTGAGTCTTTAATTTTTACTTCAGTGATATGTGGTATATAATAAAGCAGCTTTTTCTGTGCAGAGAGGGAAGACAGCCTTTAGACTTTGCTTTTGTTTCCAGGAAGAAATTATTTCTTCTTCAGATAAGTAGTTCTGTTTATTTTCTAAGTTACTTTTTTTTTTTTCTACCAACGTGTTCAGCTTGTGAGCTGAGAGCTGTCTGGGAAATGTGAGATACTGTCCTCCACCTAAGTACACTAGAAGGGCTTGTAGGAGTTGGCAACAGGTTGAAGACTTTGCTTCTTAACCCAAACAGTCCAAGCATGTAGAAAGTCACCCTTCTGTCTTCCTTGTTTTTAGACTTGTCATATTTTATTCATATGCCTAAATCAGTTGTACAGCTGAGAAAGGTACCTCTGTGGACAAGTGACTCCGAGATTACTCAGCAGTGTAAAACAGTATCTGGCCTCCTTCAGATCCATGTACAATCTGTCTCTCTGCCTACACACCAGCTCTCACTTTCCTTCTAGCTTCTTTCCCTCTTCCAGTGTCTACTGCCTTGGATTCTCAGTTCACATCCTTTTATTAGGACCAGAGAGTTCTAGTATCGCTTTCCACTTAAAACTCCTGTGTGTTTTTGAGTTGGCCTATCCAGGAGGAAAGTCTTTCTTTGCTCTTCATCCAGATCTGTTCCTCACCATCTCTTGTGGCACCTTCATATGAAATACACAGTTTCCTTCTCCCAGAAAGACAGTGTTCAAAGTGTAGGGTCTCTGGCCTCCAGCTTGGGTCAGAACAGTCCAGAACACCAAGGCAAGGAAATGCCTATTCACGGCAGCCTTCACCGTCTTGGTGAATTTAGAAAAATTCAGCCTAGGACCAACACTTGTTGTGGGAATAAATTTAGCCCAACAGTTTTTGGTAGAGTTCTAAGCAACTTCAACACTTTCAAGAGAAGTGTTAGACAGCTTTAATAGGTGATATTACCAACCTTTTGTATGCTTGCTTATTCATTCCCCTAGAATTGCGTGTTTTACCTTGGCAAGTGAATCTTGTCAGTACAATTCCATCATGCTGTAGAAGTCAGGAGTCTAACACATTAGAATTTAATCAAAACAGAACTGGGTCTGGGTTCATGGAAAGGAACAATTACAGTCTGAAAATAATAAAAACAAGTATTTCTTGCAGCAAGAACTATTTTTACAACACATTGAGGATGTACACTTCTAGAGAGCCAGGGACTTCTCAATGTGACAGCCCTTGCTGTACAATCGGTAGGAGGGATAACTGCTTAAATTTGGAAATGAGAAAGAGTATCTGCACTAAACTAAAAAAGGTTATTTTAAGTGTGTAGCTCTTGCCTTTGTGATTTTTTAGCACTAGATGTGTTATTTTCACAAACTGTTCTAGTTCAGCTTATTTCTCCCCCCATCTTTTTTTAAAGGAGTGGGAAGGAGTTGCACATCTTTAACACGTCTTTAATATGATAGTCTGAAAATAATTCTAAGTAGAATATTCACAGTAACTGTAATGAATAAAAGAATCCGTTATCTTAAACCTTGTTACTTTTGTACTGCTGCATCACAAGATATGATATCACTCTTGTGGAGAGCTCAGAAAAAGTTGAGAGCACAGTCTTTTTCAAAAGACCTTGCTTACAGAACTACAAGTTGGTTGTTCAGACAACCAGCGTGCAGTGATTGTATTTCTCCTTGTGCACTAGCTGGAACAGGGGTGGCAGATGGAGCAATAATCTGTTTAGGCCTTAAGATAATGTCTGTGTTAGGAAAGAGCTGGGCTAGGGGTTGTGTTTCAGCACTGTCCAGTGATTCCATCTTCAGTGAGTTCCCTGGTGTGATTTTTGACCCGAGGCAATCATTGCTCTTTCTGAGAATGCCTCGAGATGGACAGTGTGGGCTAGCGACCATTTGCAATGGGCAGCAGGGAAGAATCCCCCCTGGTTTTGAGGGAGGACAGGTTACCCATGTGGATGCAAACTGTTGTGCCACACTTCCTCATAGTGAGTGGATGGAGAGTAGCCTCATTAATTTTCCATAGAAGTGCACTTCTACAGCCCAGTAATACAAGGACTTGGTGAGAAGACTGAGCTCCTAAAGGATGCGAGTGTGACAGAAATTGGAATTATTTTCAGCAGTTGAAGTCTCAGCAGAAACATCTTTGAGGAGATGGCTGATATCCTGAGTCTGTAGCAGCATCCAAATGCTGTAGGAAATAAATGTGATTGAAGTTTGAGTTTTCCTAGAAGAAGAATGGTCATGAAGCAGTCTGTCTTTTATTTAAAATTTTTAAATTATCTTTTTATTTTAAAAAGCATTTTTATTTTTTTTAAAAAGCTAAATGGTCTGCAAATGGAGACTGGAGTGTTGTCTGTAGCTTTTGAACTTATAAAGCTCACAGAAGTCAGTGGAAATGTTGGCTGAAGTTGCTGAAACAACTTGAAAAGCAGCTGTATATATAAAAACTCCTTCACCTAGCACTGATACTCCAGTACTGATTAGTGTTCAGAAGCACCAGAAAATAACTTCTTCCTTAGTGTTCTGGATTTTCCCACAAAGTATTCTCATTATCTCCACTTGAATTTACTCAGAGCGTCAGGGCCTACTTTTCAATCTTATTTAAAGTCCAAAATTAAATGGTGAGGAGAATTAGCTTAGAATGAAATATGAAGCATCTTTCTCCCTAAACAGTTTTCTCTCACTGCTCACTAATCCTATGATAGGGTTTGTATAGAACACTGATTTTTTGAAAAGCTAGTACTGTTTTCCAGTAGCAACAGCATTTTCCTGACAGCCTACATAAAATCCAGGTCTATGTATTTTGTGGAAAGTGTGAAAGGCCCTGCCTTACGTGCTACGTGTCTCAAAATACAAAGCAAATGCAATTTTTGGCCTCAGAAATAATACATCTTCTGTTTGAAATTGCTCATGTTCTCCTGTATTTGGGTCTTTTAGAAGCCATTCTGTCTATTTTCTTTCCCTCATGCAAAACATACTTCTGTGATCCTAGGAATAGCACACCTAGCTTTTTTAAAAGATGAATGTCTACAGAGAGAAATGCCTTTCTGCATGCTAAAGCTGTTTTCTCTTACTCTGTCCTCTCCTCCTGCTTTAGCAATAAAATCCTATTTTATGTCCTTTTATTCTGTTTTTTTATCTAACTGTACTTGACATATTATGGGTCAGAAAGGTGTTTTACTGCTGTCTTTCCCCTTTAAATTTGTGATCCTAATTCTGTCTCTAATCCTTCATCTGCTTGCTTCATACCTGCAAGTTTCTCAGTCTTATTTTGCTCCCTATGCCAGAATGTCTATCTTGGTGATATTTATCAAGTAACATACCAAGTCTGTGTTTGCTCCCATTCGTGACCCGGGGTTATTGCACTTTTCTCTCCCATACTTATCTCCTGTATTCGTATGAAGTGTCTTTGTTGTGTTATGGGTCGGAAACAATGTCCCTGGGTTCTTAGGGTGCTGCTGGGACAGGGTTTCAAATACACTTTGTCCAATGGGATTCCTCAAGGTTGGGAACCAAAGCCCCTTTTCCTTGGTGTACCTTGAGGAGCTGTGGTTGCTAAGGTCTTTGCCGTGAAGATGGGATTTTGAAAGCTGTGGAATTACCAAGCCTGTCCTCACTTCTTGGGTGTCCTGCCGTACAAGTCAGGAAGCTGTGGCTGTCCTGGGAAAGACTTCGGGATTTTTCTGCTCTTTGGGAAGGTGTGTCTTGCTTCAAGCCTGTGCCAATGCACGGGGTGCTCCAGAGCTCCTGCCTGGCGGGGTGGCCTGGAGGGCCAACTGGTTTGGCAGAGGGCCCCGCCTCGAACAGAGTTCCCTGTCAACTTGAATTAGCAGCTATGGGATACACTACCAATATTTGAATGTGCTTTTCCAGATGTTTTGTCCCAATTTAAATGAAGACAAAATATAAGTCAGGGAATAATAGAACTCTAAACTTTTCACCTTCATCTAGATTGAGGCAAAACAATTTAGAAAGTTTTTTATTTATTTATTAAATCATGCGGGATATCTTTAAAGCTTTCAAAAAGTGAGAAGAAATATTCAGTTGCAAAGTTCTTTTGAGTGTGTACTGGCAGAGGTATGAATGGTGTGATGGTAGACTTAATCTCTTCCCTGTCCTAATCACAGACCTGCTCAGACTCAATTATACTTAATATTTTTGGCTGTTTTCTCTATATACATTCATTTCCTCTGCTCCATGCTGATGCACTTCCTACCCCTCTACATCCTCAGTGAATTTCTGAGCAATTCTAGTTTGGATCTTCTGTGCAGGATACTTAAGGAGGCAACCATTTAATTTCTCCTGTGCTTTTGGATAATATGCTTGTTAACCATTCTTTGCTTTCTTTTATTTCTGGAGGAAGTTGAATTAATGTACACATTTGTACCTCGAACAGTAAAACCAAATTGCCTTTTTTTCTTTTCTTTTCCCCTCCCAGGAATGTTTAGTATAGTCTCTGTTTACAATTAGCTGTCTAACTTTGAACAGCTTGGCCATATGGCAGCAACTGTTATGCTATAAGTATTGAATGTAATGAATACGAACTGTGAGCTTTTGGGGAACAGAACTTTATAGGGAACTTTATCTTTCATAAAAATGAATAGGTCAATATGAGATAAACGATTGTTACCTCTCTTAAAACAAAAAAAATTTTGAGTTGATTGACCAGCACTTCAATTTCTCGTTATTCAAAGGCAGTATGTGGAGATATAGCTAAAACCAAGCAGAATGCTTGTATCTTTTAGAGGTAGTTTTTCCTTTTGGATGTGATTATATCTTTGGCAAAGAAAGAGGCTACTTGTCTAGCATTCTTTTTTTCACTGTCTGCAAAGGTCATTGTGAAAACGTAGTGGTTAGACATGTTACACGTTGCTTGTGGTATGTAATCCAGGACAAGTTTGGAGAGAGGAGGAAAAAAAAAAAGTGACAGATTGCCATGGAAATAAATGTCCTTATTTTATCCTTTTGCTTCTCTTTCAGTCCCCCCCCTTGTATGAGCTATAGTAATAAACAGAAAAATGCCTGCTGAGAAGAGGCAGTTTTATTACACCCCTTTCTTTGTAATATTTTCCTTCAGTTAACCTAATATGCCTGCGTGTAAAGTATTAAAAAGTACAGGATGGAGGGAAAGAAAACTAGACAGAGGAATGAAAGGTTTGTTGCTGTCTCAGCACTAGAACACTGTAGCTGAAGGGTGAAATTCAGGCCCCAGTGAGCAGGTTGGACTTCGAATTCACTCCACAAGAAACGAGTTTTCCGGGTCAGTTAGCATCTCGCTTTCTGAAGCCAGTGTGTTCCGAACGAGGGAAAACAACACAGGAAGGGAAGAGGGCAGTTTCTCGGCAACCCAGAACTGACTCATGCTGCCGGCATCATAACTAGAAGTTAGAGCCCTCCAAGGCTCTGTAATTGGGGTGTTTCTCTGATAATCATGACTACTTTCAATCTTTTCCCCATGTCTTTGGGAAATAAATCAAGGAGGATACTATAGTTTATCTGCTTGTCCTGGATAACTTAGTTGCAGTACAGCAGGGTGAACAGAAAGGAATTCTTTCCCATTTTGCCTACATGAAAGAGATGTTTTTGCCATAGCTTCTGGCAATTCCAGAAAGTGAAACCCTTTGTTCAGAACAAGACGCAGCCAAACAAGACCCTGCACTCAAAACCTTTTATTACATCACACTGGTATAGATAATAAAAACTGTGTAAGATTGGTGCCTAAAGATGGATGCAATAATTGTGTTTGCTTAACAAGTGAATGGTGCAGATGCTTGATTATTTTTTCCATGACATCTAATTTAATTTACAGAGGTTAAATACTAAAACAGTACAGTTTAAACTGATAAGAATTACAAAACACGAAGCGTTTGGTGACTAAAGCAACATTAAGCTGCATGAGAGTAGTGTAAATATGTTTCTTTTAATTAAAAGATCTGAAAAAAAAATAAACATGCATTGTTTAATTTCCCACTTGTGATGCCCTAAAAGGCACCTTTTTCCATTTCTTTTTTTTTTGCTGCTTCACATGTCCAATTGTAGTGTTTTAGGTACTGTTCCAAGAAAATGTGCAAAAATACTTTATCAACCTTATGTGAAGCCAGTCAGACTCTACCGTGTGCTCAGGTTCTCTCCTTGGTAGGGGTGCTTTGTTGGGCTTGGACATCTGTGTTGCATTTAAGTGATTATTTCTTTATTTTTAAAGGGAAGTGATATCACCTTTTAAATGGCCTGTTGGAACTTTTGAAGATCATACCTAGTTTCTTGCCTCTTAATTATGGTGCTGCTTTTTCCAGGGATGGTTTCTGTAAAGCTGGTTTAGAGATGTCTCAGAGCTACTTGACTTCCACTATGAAGAGAAATTAATCATGTCTTTTTGGCAAGAGCACTGGGCAAAGAAGGATCTTGGAATATTGCCGAAAAGATAGTACGTTAAAAAAGCAAAACTCCTCCCTTCCTCATGTTGATGGATGGAGCTATGAATATTTGATATCAGTAAATACTGTGACACCATTCTCACTTTTAGGATGTGGTTAGAGGAGGAAGGAAGGGCCTGTCAGGTAGGCCTCTCTGTTACTTCAGTAAGCTTTTGCTGATGACTGTATCTCATTTCTCTGGAGCTGTAGGACTTATTCTTAGAGGATTTTGTCCCAAAATAAATACTGCAGCATAAGTTTGGCTGCTTTGACATGTAGAATCATTGCCTCAAAGCAGCCTCCTCTCCGCACCCACAGACTGCACTACTGAGTGGCAATTCTTTGCTTTTCTGCAGACTGAAGGAAGGAGGAATCAGCATTGTGTACGAGGAGGAGGAAGCCTTGGCATTGCTGGCATGGAGAGCTTATCCAGGTAGCATTGCCCAAGTGCTGGGTAGTGAAATGGACAGAGGCCAGAGTGGACTATTGTGGATGCAGCACTAGTATCCTGTGATGACAGTATTATTACCTGGTAATATTTAGAACTGAAAAATTTAAACATTTTCATGTTACTGTTAAATTGCCCATTGTTAGTTCAAGCTCATGACTTTATCCTCTTCCTGCTCTAATTAATGAATACTGGCCTTCTGTTGTCACAGGTGCCTGCATACAAATTATTGGGCTATTGTGTGTACCCTCAGGGATGAGGTTGGGAAGGACGAGTAATTGGAAGCTGTATTGTGACTGGCAAAGCAAAGTAGGCATTTATAATGTTAGCAACAGTATACTGGGATATGCTTCACCAAACTAACATGACATGTAGTTGGCTAAAAACGTGGTTAGGCAGGGAGGTGTACCTACAATTCCATGTGTGCTAGATAGAACTGCATTATAATGACATAAAATTATCTATTGCATTTATTACATAGCCACGGTCATGACCAGGCTGTACCGTGAGGCCGAACACACAAGTTAGATAACCTTTGCGTTAGCATCCTGTAGCACTATCAGATAAGCAAATGCTGCTTAGGAGAGAGAGAGAGTGTGAAAGAAACCATGAATATCGCTATGAGTTTGTGACTAAATTTCAGTTCCTTCTGCCACATAAAAGCCATTTACTTAGGTTTTTGCAGTCCCTATTGTTTCTTTTTGTGCCTTTAGAGAAATACCTGAAACCTATTTTGGCTTACACTAATAAATTAGTTGCTCATATTTTGCAGCTAGTCTTGATTCTTACTAGCTGAGCATATCCCTGCATAAAAAGCCATGCTCTTCCTGTTTGAAACTTGCTCAGAACTTGTTCCCTCATTATTTGTATTCAGGAAGTAGATGGTATCAGTTAATTTTAAAGATTGGTTGTGCTTGCCCAGTAAGAGTGGACTCTTTTCTCTGTACCTGTAATGCTCTTTGCTTTTTTGTCCAATCCCCAAGTATTTTGGTTCCCTATGACTCCTTCAACCTTACCTTTGATCTTTTTTCTTTGTTGAGATGAAAAGCCAACTGCATTCTTCGTTTCTATAGTGCTCAGTTGGGGTTTTTTGTGTTGTTTTTTTTTTTCTTTTTTAATATATCCTTGCATTTAGGTTTACTTTCCTCAATTTTGTCTTGGTAATCTAACCAATTTGCAGAGAAAATGGGATAAATCCTTGCTTTCTGAATTATCCTCCTTACTTCCTCTCTTCATCGTAGTCCATCCTCTTCCTTCACCATTGGCAGCTGCCCAAGTTGTATTTGGCATAAAGTAGTTGAGATTGTGGAGTCTGATTTCAGTCTGCTTCCTTATTAAATAAGTAGTACTGTCCTCCCCCACTGTGGAACGTTTTTCAGTCTGGATATATTCATGCTACCTTTCTGCCTCACAGAACACCCCTCACACCCCTAGTTCATGGTTCTGTTGCCTTTTTTTATTTTTTTTTTAATGGGAGTCTTTAGCCAGCATAGACACCTGCTTATGTGCTTTTTTTAATTTTTAGTCCCTTGAATTTCTGGAGAATTTAATTAGGAAAAAAGCGCCCTCCTTTCAGTCTGAATGCTATGTAGAATTTTAAAAGAATGAAAACTCTGTTTATTTCTGTGAGGGAATAACTTTTTTTTTTTATTGTGTGTACTTGGATATAATGGATGTAGATTGGTTCAGTTTGTGATGCACAGTCAGCAAATTGATTCTGGCTGATTTAAACCTTTAGAAAAACAAAGCGACCTTGGGGGCAAAAGAGCTGTTTAATCAGATTATCTGTGGATGTGAGGCAGAGAATTTGTGAATGATAGGCAGAACTTCAAAATAAAAGGTGAGGGAAGGAAGGAAAAATGCAGGAAGCCTGTTAAACTGCTGAGCTTTCTTTTTCTCCAGTGCATTCAGCTCAGTGAATTAATTAGATTAAGTCACATCAACCCTGATTGCTGGAAGGACTGAGCAAAGCGTGGAATTTCAGGAGTAGCTTGCATAGCCGAGTTTGGCACTTGCAGGCTACCTATGATTTTTACTATTTTTGTGGTGTGTGTAAATTTAGCTTGCAGTTAAAATATATGTTGAAGAAAAATTCTTAATTCTTTTTTAATAAGAGAAAAGACCTGTGACAACTGACAAAACCCTGCAAAATTCAGCAAGTACTTTGTATTTTTGACATTTACCTATTTGTCAGAAACTTCTAGAAATTCTGTCTTTGTGTAAACAGGAGGAGATCAGATACACTAAGGGACAATTTTTACTCTTCAAAATTTTTCCCTAATCTCTCCTTAAGAAATTATTAAATGCATCTGCCACTTCCCCAAAAACCATTTTAACAGCTTGCAAGAACCACCCCTGCGACCCGTGACCAAGTCCTATGTCTCATTCTGTGCTTTCTACCATCTCTTCTGAGACTCTTCTTTTTTCCTTGTTTTTTTTTCCTTGTTTTCTTCTGCTGCATTATTTTAATTTATATGCTCAATTCCTTGCCACACAGATTATTCCTCCAGCTAGTTCTCGGTGTCTCCTGTTGATTCTGTTATGGTGTCTTTCAACAACTAATCTGTTCTGGTCTGTAACCGTGGCATTCTCATACATGGTGCACTTTCCCCCTCCCTTTACAGGGCTTCCGAGTCCTCCTTTCTCTAGTCCTTTCATGCCAAAGGATTCTAAATCAATAACTTATGCCTAATTAATCCTTACTAAGTGGCTTATTCTATTTTGATCTGAGCAAATGCTGTCCTGTGAATTAGGCCTGAGATTTTCTTGAGTAGTGAAGAGGAAGGGCCACCTTCTTGGTTTGCTGGAGTGTTTTGTTGTTTTACCCACAATCCCACCTCCACCCCCCCCCTCCCCCCCCAGTTCTATGGGTCTTGTTTGTTTGTTTACCTGAAACTACTGTCAGGTCAAATAAAGCTAATAGCTTGGGTTGGATGAGTTGTAGCTAAATTTACAAAACCACTGTCACTGTGTTTCTGTGTTTTCTTTCCTTCGTGTAAAATTGCTTGGTAGTTGGGACATGCCTATGCAAGATACGCAGCATCTGAAGGTGTGGATATGAACCTAGAAACCTCTCATCTTTGCCTCTCAGGAGGGTGTATTAAACACCAAGTAATAAGAGATGCTGAGAGCAATGCAGTGTTATTTTAAATATTTTAGCTGAAGCAGAGACCAAATGTCCCATTCCCCAAACTCTAGGTTTGTTCTGTGTTAATAATGTTTTTACACAAAATGGAAAAGCCTCCCAAGAGCTATTTTGGGAGTTGGGAGACCAGGATTCAGAACCTTGCCAGAGTCAAGGATGTTGGTATGATGAGATTGAAATTTGACACAAAACCTGATCTTTTGTTCTGGAGGTTAGTTCTATTCCTACATGCTTGTTTGATTTCTCGATTTGGTAACTTAGATGTAAGATCAGGAGTAATTAATCTTGAGTCTTCCAGGCACTTTTTAAAGAATACGGTATAATACGTCTCATTTCTGTAAATGCTCTCACTTTTTGAGGAAATGAGGATGTCTAGCTGGTTGTGGTGGTTTTTTCTCTGGAAAGAAAGTTAATGTTGATCCATACTACTAGTGTATCGTATAGCTGAAGTAACCTCTTTGTCTGAGAGAGACTGCCCTCTTTTGGATATAATTAGAACTGTCTTAAGTGCCGACACTGCAATACAAGTACTAGAGGTTGTTCTGTTTGGTCTGTAGAAGCTGTTGGATTTCCATGGATAGCTGTGGTGGGGCAACATACTGATGTCAATTTCTGTATGGGTGTGCATTTTCTGTGACAGTAATAATTGACATTTTCGGTAGGGTATGAAACTAGTTGCATTAGAGATTTAAATACATGCAAACTGTACTGTGTGATCTGTATGGTGTGTGTGTATATATATATCATCCTTTTAAAACAGATTATGGAAATGTGGTCTTTCCTTATTTCTTCTAATTATGTGTCTAGTAATGTGAAATTATGTCAGCCCACGTCTAGTGCTTTTTTTTGTTGTTGTTCTGTCAGTTCAGAGGTTTTTTTTCTTGTTAATTCTAGGTTGCTTTTTGGTTACCACCTTCTTTTCTGTTTTAAAAGTCCTCTTTTTGTTGTTTTTTAACTCTTGCCCTAATTAACAGAGTACAAATACCTTTGATCTTCAGCATCATAAATTGACAAAGGTAATTCAAATTTCGATAGAGTTTGCAGGTAGGTGACAAACCAAATGCCTAGGGCTTAAAAAAAATGCCATGAGGGAAGCAGTGAAGTTTGTAAGTCAGTCCTGGGTTCAGTTCTAGCAAACACGTACTGTAACCTGTAATCATCTGAACGACATTTGAAGACCCACATTAAATGGATTGATTGCAATTCACTCCTGAAGGAGCAGGTGTTCAAATCTCATCAGAAAGGCCAAGGATTGGGCCTGGAATCACTAGCTGCCAATTTAGAGCCTGGCATTGAACTGGCTCTGGTTCTGTAGGGTCACAAATATATCAGTTCAACTGAAGTAGACGGACTGCCTCTGCTTAACCAGGCTAGTTGAAAAAAAATCTGGGTTTTATATTTTAAAGTAGCACAGTATTAACTCATGTCATTTTTTAGAGGCTAGTTAACTAGAATGGTTGTATTATTTTAGTAAATGTGAATGTGGTTATTTATAATGCTATAGTGTTTTAAAGACTTGGTCGTGGAACAAGATCATGATGTGCTAAGAGTTTGCATGTCTTTACTCCAAGGAACATTCAGTCTAGGCATAAGACGAGATAAATTGATGGATATAGGGCAGCAAACTGACATAATGCTACAGCATTGGTCAGCAGGGCAGACAACAAAGCTCCTGATCTCTTTCACATCCATATAGGTTGTCATATACATCCTGACATAATACTTTGACTTAAATGCCTGTGCGTTATGTATACCATGTGCATGTGATGTTATTGGAATACTTGAGTTGCGTGGACATTGCAAACTAAACACAGAAAATGTAGTCACCACCTTGCTAAATTGTGTGTACTTTATTGTCTTGTTAGATAAAGCTGCCCCTTGGCAGCCTTCCCCATCATCTTTGTTTTATTAATGAGTAGTTTTGCCTTGCCTTTTGAAACAGGCCGTTCCTCTTCTGGCAGACCAAGCTTTCTGGGGATGCTAATGCTGGTTATGTATGAGATAAGTGATGAGTCTCAGCATGGGAAAGATGTGTGAGTAATGTATGAATTAAAGCCTTTTGTAGGCTATGGAACAAACACATCGAACTGCATTAGAATGAGATTATCCAGTTACATATTTTTAAAAGAAATTATTTTCTTTTTACTTGCGTTTATGGAAGTAGTCCAGCCCAGGGTCTCTTTCACCACAAAATGGTGACATAAAGGAAATTCTGTTCAATTCTTTCTGGTCTTCTCTTCTGTTTAACCCTTTCAGGGTTTAGAGCTTCTTTTTCATTATGCTGGTGAAATGGAAAAATTTTTGGTGTGCTTCAGCATAGCATGTCTGTAGTTATGAGACACATCACTGGGATGTTGGAGTTGTGCCTCTGGTTCTGAGGAGAAGATTACAGACTGTGTGAAACATAGCTCGTTTTGACATTACTGGACTATGACTTCAATAGGCCCAAGTCATTGCTCTGTCTACATACTTGCTTTAGAACTTCATTTATGATAGTGAAATCTTCTTATTTTCAAAGAAAATGTATAAACCTCACCTAACTAATATAGCATTTTGTATTTTACTTTATTTGTGAAATTAATCAGAATGGTTAAAGCAAAGGCAAGATTGGAGGCAGTATAGCCAAAATCTAACTCAGTTGGGGATACCTCTGCCATTAGTTTTGAAGAGATTCTCAGAAAATAAAAGCTTGGAAATATTGCTGCCTAAATTAGTCAGCTTTGTTGAGGAGTTTTTCAAAGACACGTAACCCCTGCCAAAATCAGTTTGCTGAATAGCTTATAGTAAATAGGTAGATTGGAGTATAAACAACTTCATGTACATGGTCCAAGAATTACAGTACAAAAGAGTTTCATTTTTTTTCTGGTCTTTTTTCACTTGGATTAGTAATAAGATGAGGCAGAGTAAGAAAACAAATGTATGACTTTATTGGAAACTTGCTAATGTTTGATTTTTATGTCCTTTAACACCGTTACGATGTTAAGAGTTGGCTGGCAGAACAAATGGAAGGAATATGTGTAGTATCAGTATTTTTAATGATTTTCCTCCGATCCCTCTTTTAGGGTAAAATTGCATTTAAAGTGTATTTTGTGCAGTTCCCATTGTTACTCTCAAAAAGAAATTTAAACACCAGTCTGATAAATAAGATGTTGAGTTTATTTTGATGTCATACAACCACAAGGGTGTCACTTGTGTTCTTAACAGATCTTCGGAGGCATTTCCCTTGACTTCCAGTGCACCTGTCAGTCTTATGTAGTCAGATCTGTGAGATTTGAACATTGCAGTGCCACTCATTTAGGATGCCTGCGTAAAAGCTAAGGAAATTATAGATCTTTATTGCTGGTACCCATTTCACAACAGTGGACTGAACTGAATCACAGGGTCTGTTGGAAGATTAGTACTTTGATTCGGATTTCAGTACGTAGCCTCATCAAGATGCTATCGTGCATCAAGTGGATTTTAATGGGAAACAAGTCTTTTCTCAGTTCTCTGTTTATTCTTTAGTTTCATAATTTTCTCTGCCCACTGTTTTCACCATTGCTACTTCTTTGCTTTCCTCTTGCAGTGTTGAATGCTATCAGTTGTGCTGATCTCTCTTCTATTTCAAAAGTCCAGATTTCTCTCTTGTCCACACCATTGGTTTCCACATTGCCTTTTTCTTGTGACATACTAAATTATTCTTCTCTGTCAAAGTCGAGACATACGGTGTCTGTCTTCTACAGAGCTCCTTTCCTTTACTGCCAATATATCTCGTCGAACTGAGTTGTTGATTCTTATTCTATGTTGTGTCATTTGACCTTTTGCTACTTGTCTCTCTCTGAAGAACATTCCTGTTCATGTTGGCGATTATCTTTCTTTACTCTGGTGTTCATTCTAGGACCATCATCAAACCCATGTCTTCCTTTCCTTAGCTCTCCAAGAAGTCCAGATCAGCCCTGTCCTTTCTCCTTTGTTTTGTTGTGGCCACTGTGACTCCCTGTTGTTGCCTTAGCTCCTTTTTCATGTTCTCTGTTAAAGGATCTGAAGGCCTCTGCAAAGTTTGGAAGAGTGGTTAAAAGTAGTTGAGAACAGCAAACTCTTGGCAGGATAGTGTTGATGTGAGTCCCTCTGAGATGTGAGAAAGGCAGAAAAAGCAAGAGTGGAGATGACGCAGTGTATATGGAAACCTCTGAGCCTGAACTGCATGATTTACCAGTGCACACTCCGCAGGGTGCAGTGCACAGTAGAAGATTACTTCTTTTGCAAGGTCACCCTTGTAGTAAGAGTTACTGTTTCCAAAAAAGACACTTTTCAATTGGAATATCCCAAAGCTTGACCACTTCAGTATCTTGTGTTTTTGTGGATGTTGAGTTGTGGGCATTTGTACCCGTTGGGGAAATCAAAGCCTTCTTTTCCGTACGTGATGAGGAAGTAAGGCTTACAGACCTGATCTTGTGTTTAAGCATGGCCAATGCTAGGCCTTTAGGCAGTTGCCTGGGACAGAGCAAAACAGCCCTGAGGGTGTCCTGAGGTGTCCTCTGGGCTGCTTGCTGTCTGGCTGGAACAGACTCACTCTCTGCTCTCTCCGTTCCACTGCTGAGCAGGGTCTGCAGAGCCGACGCAGCACAAGCTCTCCCTGGTTCTCACTGGAAAAAATACACCCAGTGTCCAGCCTGAGGGAGAGGAACAGGCACATTCCCGGCTGCTGTCGGTAAGGGGTTGGGAAGGCGGCGGCGCGCTTTCCCCACCGGCGCATTCCACCACCAGCTCCCCCCTTCCCCCCCATCCCGTTAGCCCACGCTCTGGCCCTGCGCAGCCCGCCGGCGCTGCCTGATCTCCTTGGCGGGGGCCGCTGCCAGATCCGCGGGCAGCTGCGGTTTCTTGGCCGTTGTTTGCGGCTAGCGAGCCGGGGAGGAGGAGGAGGAGGAGGCGGAGGAGGAGGAGGAGGAGGGCTGCTGTGTGGCGGAGCGGCGGCGGCGGCGGCAGCAGCACCTTTGACGTGCTCGTCCCCCCACGTGACGGCCGCTCCGCTGCGGGGAGGGCGCTGAGCTGCCGCCGCCGCTCCGGCAGAGCAGGGGAGAGCCGCAGCCTCGGCGGCGGCACCGGCGGCAGCGCCTCCGCCCGCAGTGCGCCTGTGTGATGAGCGATCGCCGCGTCCCCCCGCCCGCTGCCGGCTGACACGGACCGCAGCGGGAGGAGGCGAGGAGCCGCGGCCACCGCGCAGTGACCTTGGCCCAGGAGGTAAAGGAGCCCCGCGCCCCCCCGCCACCGGCCCGCCGCGGGGAGGCCGGGCCGCCGCCGCAGCCGCCCCGGGCGGAGCCGCCGCCGCTGTCCGCGGTGCTGAACCCGCGGGCGGAGCCGCCGCCGCCGCTGTCTGCGGTGCTGAACCCGCGGGCGCCGCGCCGGCTCTCCCGGCCATTTGCCGCCGAGGGCCGGGCACTGCGGGGCAGGGCAGGGCGGGGCGGGGCGGGGCGGGCCGGCCCTGAGGACCGGGCGCGGTGGAGGTCTGGGGGGCAGGGGAGGGCTTTGGGGGGAAGCGCTGGGAGTAGGACTCAGCCCTCCGGGCTCTCCGCAGCCGCCGGTGTGGTCTGTAGATGGAGCACATTCTTACACCTGCGTGCAAAGCCGGAGCTACGGCATGATCTGAGCTCTTGCTTAGTGCGGCTCCCGTGTGACCGGGGGGAGGGCGGGGAGGAGACGGGGCTGGCGGAGCCGGTGTTTTGCAGCGAAGTACGATGAAAGTAGGTGAAAGCTACCGGAAAGGTTTTCTGGCTTGTTTCTGCCTTCACCCCCGTCACCTGCTTCCCTCCCCTGGCGTATGTGTAAGAGCACACACGTGCTGGTGAATTAAAGAGAAGTTTAAAGCGCCCGGTTTGCCTTCTGTGTGTTGGAGGGTTGGGAAAGTTGCCGTGGCCCGAGCCGTGAGGAGAGGGCACTGCCGAATGCGCGGTCGTGGGCCAAGTGGGTCCTCCCAAAACTGGTGTGGGGAGTGCGGAGCATCCCTTGGTGAAGCCTGTGCAGGGGAGGCAGGAGTGCTTTGCGAGGAGGCGTCCGCATGGTGCGGTGGTTAGTGGTATGTCAGGGAGCTATTCCGAGTGACAATTCATTAACGTCTAAATTAGATTAACATATTACATTCATTATTTACAGGCAAAAGAGAGTAATGACAGTAAATGGTGAATTAGCATCTTTGCTCCGATGTAAATATCTCTTGGAGTAAGAGCATACGCTGATTCTGATAAGATGTTGGTAGAAAGTCAGGTCCATTAATCATCGGGGAAGGAAGGAGACCTGAGGCGATGTCTTACTGAAACCAATTTTACCTTTTACAGCGCAACGTTTGAAAGCGGATCAAATTTGTGGGACATGGCACAAGGAAATAATTACGGGCAAAGCAGCAACGGGGTGGCCGATGAATCCCCAAACATGCTGGTGTACAGAAAGGTAAGCCTTGGTGTTTTCCAAAAGCTGAGGAAGGGACTTCAGGAAATGGTGATGTCCTGGGCTCTTTTGCCCAGCAAGTGAAGCCGTTATTTTTGCTGTTTCTCTCCAATTTCATGAATAGATGCTGCTGCTGTGCTTTGCATTGAATGGAGCAGTCTGATTTCAGAACACGATCGCTTTCCGCTAATTTGGAATGTTTTGCGTCTGTTGACATTAGTGCTGCCTCATGCACTATAAATGGCATGTGTGAAGTAGATCTATATCCCAGGCACTACTAGTGACTCCTGTTTTGAGAAATGACTGTATCTGTTATTTTAAATGATGAAATATACACAATTATCCACTTTGCATCATGCTCAGAAACAGTTGGTTTTAAATTTGAAATATTTGATGTATTTCATTCACTTTCTGAATTGATACGTATGATGCATGATGTATGGTGGTGATGTGCCAGAGACTGGGACGTGTTTTGAGTTCAAGTGTTCACTTGCAAGATCTATTTTTTAAAACAAATTCATATATTTTTAAAGATAAATATTAACTGTATAATACAATATTTTGTATTTCTGTCTCTGGACAAAGATTTTCGGAGTGCAGGGAAGTCAGAACCATTGACTTATTTTATATGTGGGGAAAGGCTGATTAGAGATACTACTTATCTGCAATTTCCACAACTTAAAAAAGCAAACACATACACTCCAGGGATTCTCTCTGGGAAGGATTTGTAATGTAGTTATTCTAATAACATCAATATACAAATTTCCAGACATTGAACTCCAGTAGTGGGGCTTATTTAGCCTCTGTGCTTTCATTTAAATGACAGCAAATGCTTGGGGATTTTGAGATGTGTTTATACATTTATTTTGTTTTATAAAGCTTTAATTGCATTTGTCAAAAAAGAATAACAAAATAAATTATATTAATAATGGAGAAAAATAACTTTGCTGTCACAGGCTAAATACATAATTATGCAACTACTTGTTTATTCCTAGAACACAGTGCTTTCTAACTTGTTTGTGGCTGTTTTTGTCAGGTGGAAGAAAAATCAATGTTTTTACTTTGTTAGAGGCATTGACTTTTCTTTTTGCAAGTTAACTGTAGTAGAAAGCTTCTGACATAGTGTAGTTTTTGAGGTGAACTGAGGTATCATCAGTAACTGTGGTAAGTGTTCTTTTCCCAGAGTTTAAAAAATAGTCTCAAACCGAAGTCTGATGCATGCTCTTTTCTCTTCCTGTTTTCAAATATGTTATTGATTTCAGTTAGTTGCTTGTATTTACTATTTTGAAAAATTAGGCTCTTTTTACATGAGTGAATGAATTTATGAACTTAACCTTACTTATCCATCTCTGTAGGAATGCATGTCTAGAAAAATACAGGGTTACTTTGCCTTTAACACCAGGAGTGTGCTTCAAAATGCAATTGTATGCATGAATTTTTATGTGAAAATATGCTGCATGTATTAAAAGTAAATATACCAAAACTTATATTGTTCTTTATAGGATTTTGATCTTTCTAAACAGAATCTTCCCACATTTGTCATGTACTTCCACGCTGAGAAATAAGTCTTTTCTCAGCTTATTTAGTACATGGAGGGGAGACACAGGGAAACTTTTTCTCTTCTCCCATGGTGACTTTGTCTGAGGAACTGGCCAAGCTTGTGACCCGTTATATTTAGAGTGACCTCATGCCAAAATTCATCATTATTCCTGAGCAGCCTCCAGATTGAAATGCAACTGCCAAGGCAAGTGACGGGAATCCTGGTGAAGCAGGGGAAATTTGAAAATGAGGATCGCGGATAGGATACAAAACCTTAGGTGTATGCTTAGCAAATTGGACTATCAAACACCTTTTCAGTTCTCTGTAAATCAGTGGTAAAGGGATGCTACCAGTTTTTGTCTTCCAGTGTAGCAGTGGTCCTTCCCTTGCTGTCGCTAAAGTACAAGTGGTGCGCTGAGTATTAAACTTCTGAAGAACGCAGACCTTCTACAGCATAACCCGCCATATTTATTTTTGTACACGTCAACTGATTTTTGTAGCATGGTGAATCAAAAGATCATCTCAGATTCTGCACACTGGTATTAGAGTGCAGAGAGAAACCTGGTAGTCCTTCATTTGGCAGTATTCGAGGAATAGGCAACAAAATAATAGATAACTTTTAAAAGTCACCTGCCCTTTTCTGCAGTGTGATATTGCTGTAATCAAATGTGTTATAAATTCTGCGTCTAGAACATTTGAGGAGGATAGTTACGTGGAATTCATTTCACTTCAGAATATATAATCTCTGAATATAATTCTTTAATAGCAACAACTAAATCACAGGATTCCTTGTAATACGTTTGAAACACAATACTTCTCTGTCTGTCATTGTGTTGGAAATGAAAGCACTGTACGGAGTGAACAAAGAACTAGATCTGCCAGCTTCATGAAGGACTGTCTTTTTTCTTGGCCAACTGGAAAAGTGTTAATAGTTGTCAGAAAAAAAAAGGAAATGTGCTATAGTCTGACTTCAGAAGAAAACTGAATTTGAAGTCTTATATTTTGAATAAAGTTGCTGAAATCCACAAATGCAGAAATGCTTTCTTCCAGTAGTTTATACAACACCAACAAATGGAGCAGCACACATTTTGTGATATCTGTACCTGCAAGGAAGAGATGGGACATCTCTTACTACATCTGTTAACAAAGAACTAAAATTTGGCCATGCTGAGTGAAGACCATTACTTTGGCTATAAAACCCAATTTCTGGATCTGGTAATTCTGCTAGTCTGTCTTAACTTTCAGACACAGTCTGAACTAAGTATGTTCTGAACTGGGACTTACAGCCCTGGGTTTCCTAAATCCTGAGTCTGTCAGGAGCTTTTTATAGAAAATTCTATACAGAATGAAGTTCTGATGTTTACAAATTTTGTATTTAATGCTTGAATCATTATAGAATCATTATTGCACGTTAAGTAAATTGCAAACTATTGACAAAAAAAGCTGCTTTTCTTGTTTTTTTTTTAAAATGTATTTGTTTTGTATTTAGTTATTTATTTGAACGGCTGAAGAAAGATGGATTATCAAATTATAATCTAGGGTAATACACAGTGTAGATAGCCTCTTCTCATAGTAGCTTGTGTTCATAGACAAAGAAGGGTTTCACTGCCTTTTGCTTTCAGATATAATTTTTTTTTTTAAATCAGAAAAGGATAATTAAATGTTCAATGCATACATAACTTAGAATTACTTATTCTGTGTTGGAAAAGATAGCAGCACAGATAAATGGTTCCTTATATGATTTTTACACTGCCTTTTAAGATGCTTGTGTCAGTGTTTTTATGCCTTGGGGAATATTTTTATTTTAATAGACTGTCAGCTGCATTATTCTTTTTGGCTATCAGCCTAATTATAAAGTAATGACATGTGACACATCGTTGGTAATGACATACCTGAGAAAAAGTCCTGAATTTTTCTGAGGCAAACATGAAAAATGTAAAACCCCTGCTTTTACTTCCTCTTCAACAGACTCCATTCCAGTCAGCAATTAACAGAGCTAAGACACTAGAATCCGTAGTATTTTAACATGCCAAGTTGCTCATATGGAAATCTTGGATTTCAGCAACACTAACTTACTGCTGCAAGCTAGGTTTTAAAGAAGGAACTTCAGGTGTGATATAAGGCCCATACTGTGCAGCTTTTCTAAGTTTCAGAGCCTGACCTGCGTGTTTTTTTTTTTTTTAATCTCATACATGGCACAAATAACTAAAAGAATAAAAGTTGTCTTTGAGGAACTTCCACTTTAGACCTACAGCTGGTCCTGCTAAACCTTTGTTTATCTATCTGGTCTGTGCCTCTCTTATGTTTTTAGTCAAACGTACGCTGCAAGGATTAGGAGTTCTAATTTGTGAGTTTAATGATTATTGTATTGCTGACTGAACTAGCTTCATTTTAAGAGATGATAGCTTTATTTTGTAGCAATAAGATTAGCCTTGTCTGAATAGTAATATTCTTGTGACTGAGACTTTGATTCTCTACCTTCCTCGCTGCCTTGAGTGTTAAAGTAGCTTTTGCCAAAGCTGATTAGAATTACTAACAGTTGGGCCTTTCAGTGCTGTAATGAAGATAATGAGGTGTTTGTTCTGTTCTTGTGACAATTGTTGAAGGTCATATATGCCAGTACTCATGTATAGCAAGGGCTGAATTTGTAATCTCAAGCTACTTCTTAGTTTACCATGATCTGATATTCTTCACAGAAACTGTGCAAGTGTGGTTGTAAAGGAGCAGCAGCCATGCAGTGACAGCATTTGAGGAAATAGTGACCACCATCTTCTCATAACCATTCTCCTCTCCTCTGCTTGTACCAGAGATGACTTCCAGTAGCATGCAGATAATACTCATGTTCTGAAGTGGCTTTTATCAACTGCTTCCTTAAAAAAAAGATTGTTGGAAGAAAGTGATGGTAGGTGGGATTTTTCTAAGTGCTGTCACTCACTTTGATAAGGGAATAATTAGTCTGATACTATGCATTTCTGAATATGCCATCACAACCTGTGGAAGCATCTTGCTCCCAGTGTAGACTACTGAGTATGTTACTACATTGCAAATGCCAGGGTTCTCTACAGTACTAGAGATAAGTGGGTTTTTTAGTGTTTTTTCTTTTTTTAAAATTAAATTACAGTATACCTCTACATTATGCTGTTTCTTCTTCCAAGAAGAAGAGTGGTACTGTTGCAAGTCTTGGATGCTGCTCTTGGTTTTATTCCAACACTCATCGTTATAGAATTGATGGAGAAAGGTGCACATTTGTGGACCTCAGGAATTCTTGCTGTAGGAAGAACAGAATTTACCTCCCTATCCAGTATGAATGAATGAGGATGTTTGCACAGTTCTGGAGTAGCTGGCTGATAGTGAAATAAGCTATTACATAGGTAATATTTAGAGGGCAGGAACTGAATACTGAGGGACAGAATAGTTGCTAGATGCTGTGAAGTGCCTTTCATGTGGTGAGACTGCATGCTCTCACCCTCACGTTTTGTATTTACCCCCTGTGCAGTGATTCACTTTGATGCTGTATCCTCTCCTGGTATGGTTATTGTTAGTACTAAGGGTAGCGTGTGTGTTTTGGCATCTGTGATAAGAGCAGTGTAAGCATTTGGTCGTCTTCACAACGATACAGAACCACTGAAAATGCCTGACTAAACCTACGTCTATCTGAGTCTGCAGGTGGCTAGATCTGCGAGAGGGGTACCTGCCCTGTGGATTTGCTTTGGTGATTCCTGCTGTTATTTTCTGTCCTTTCTGTTCTCCTCTTCCTTCCACTAGGTGTAGAAATGTATCAAGTGATACGGCAGTGAGAGGTTTGCTGCTGCTGACTGTTCTGAGCTCAACGTGCTCGGATCACTGGCATTACTGTCAGATGCAAAAACCCACCAGAATTCTGTGCCACCAAGTTGCTTCCTTTCTGCATCCCACATGTGCCGTCTGAAAACTGTGTGTGCCTGTTTTGATTGTGCATTGTCGTTTTCAGTTTCTCTGCTTCTTTCCTTTTCAAGCAGTCTACATTTGTAGCTATGGAAACTATGATGCTATTGATAGTGACGTGCAATACAGAGTCAGAACTTGTTTGTTTTGGAGTTTAGAGTTTTGTTTTCTTTTATTTCAGACTTACAACGTTTTTTGTGGACTGAAAGAATTTTTATAGCAACCTCTGTCATGTGATAACGTGACAGATTCCCAGGAAAATCGATATGAACTGTTATGAGGCCACATTAAAATACTTGCAAGTAAATACACCATGTTAAAGTGTGGCTAAAATACAACATGTTTAGATGTGGCTATTTTCCCAACTCAGGAATCATAAAATAATTGAAGCATAGTTGTAATTTTTAGTATAGGAAGCACTACACCAGCTTCTTCAAATCAGTCTGTAAAAACTGCTAAAAGAGAAGAGACTGGGCTTATGAAATCCTTTTACAAATTTAAATCTCAGGCCAAGCCTAGAAAGAACAGAATAAAGTCACCAGCAGAATATGCTTAATTGTTTTTTACATGCTATAAAACTTTTCAGACAGAGTGTTGGGGAAAGATAAAGACTGCAGATATATAGTAATATAGTGGGAATAATATCTGGTTTTCAACTATATAGCTAAAAGAAATAAAGCTTTTACAAAATAGATGCATATAATTATTCTCTGTATTACAGATGGGTAGACTGAGGCATGTCAGTGACATATCAGAGCAGTGGAAAAGATAAAAATCCTTTTTTTGGTAAAATAGAGAAAACTCTTTTCTGCAGAGGAGGGAGCCACTAGGGCTGAGCTTGCAAAATGCTACCCAGAATGACTTCCATTATTCCTTTTTTTTTTTTTTTTTTTAAATGGAAACAGATTGCAGTAGTAGGGGGAAGAATTTGGAAATGTAGGAGGATACCTTTTGTCAGCTTTGATCAAGGTAAGAAAAGTCTGGGTTTTGATAGTGGTAATATGAACCTGACAAAAATGAATAAGGGAAGAAATCACCGAGGGAGAGATTAGTAGTAGGATGAGATTGACCACTTTAGAAAAACATCTTCAAGTGAAACTTGGAGATGATGGTGCAGTGAAGAAAAAGTACATGTACAATTTTCCCTGGCAAAAGAATCAACTGAGAATTTTGATTTTCGGTCTTGATTGCCATCAGCTATAAAAAAAAAAGTTGGAGATAAAAAGGTTGAGCTAGTTATTACGGTATGTGTTGGTTATAAGAGTTACTGAAATAGATATAGTGGGAATGAGGTTGGCTGGGAAGCCACAGGGGACGTTAGTCCTTGGAGCAGAACTGTCTGAGAAGCAGAGCTGGGAACTGTAGCTTTGTCTGGAGAGTGAGACCTGCCTGGGGTTAGTGCAGGAGGGCAGGCTGGCCACAAAATGCAACTGTAGGAACAGGTAGAGGAGCATCTCATAAAGCAACTGTAAGTGTCAGCGAAGCTTTTACTGGATAACATGCAGACTTCTTAACTGACAGGGATGGGAGCTTGGCATTTGGACTATTTAGCCTCCTAAAATTTGGGGCCTGTTTTGCGCTCGTGTGTGTGTATATCGGTGTTTGAAAGCTTCCTTTGTCAGATGTTGCTATGGATTTCTCTCAGTTTGTTTGTGATGCTCTGTGTATCTCTGAGAAGACAGCTTTATGGGCTTAGTTTCAGAGAAGCTGCTTGGTCTGTGAAGGTGATCAGGGCATCAAAAGTCAGAGAGATCACACTTGCTTTTTCTTACTGTTGTTCCCTGCTTTTCCTTCAAATGTACTTCTGGCTAAAAATTTATCGCTGATGAATAGGATCTGGAGAGATAGCACTGTAAAGTCTATTTTTTTTCCATATTTTTCCAATGAGGTTACCTATTTTTCAAGATTTTTATAATTGTGCTATTTCTACTCATCTTTGATAGCCATTAAATGAAATTTGAAGTGTATTAGATCCACAGTGTCATTCAAATAAGAAATCCTTTTGGGGAAGTCTATAAGAATTTGTCATGTTGTATTCATATTAAAGATGTGCTGGTTTAATTCTGAAAAAACTTAATCAAGAGCCGAACAGACCCGAAGGAACATCCAGACAGCAATTTATTCATCACAGTGAAATCATCATTCTCCTGGCGTTCTTGTATCGTTTTTACCACAATCAGGTAAAATGGGAATTTGGAAGCTGTATTAACTCTTCTGCATCACTTCTGGAATTGTGTGCTTGCTTTCTTCTTCCTTTGATCTGTGCTGAATCCTGTTTAACTAACATAGTGTGAGGTTCTAGGGAGGAAGGATTGTGCCGCAGAGGAAAAGAGAGCAAACACAGAGGATCTCTTCCCAATGCAGTTCAGATGTACAAGGATTAGCTAGCTGAAAGTGAAAATTACTCCCTGTAACACCAAAGGAATTTTTTTTTTTATTCTGTTCCAGTTATTCCTGGTGATGTAGATGGTTGTATAATGTGAATGTACATGTATGTACGTGCATATGCACTTACAGTATTTCAGTCGTCTAATCTAACGAACGGATTGGCAGTTACAAATCTCCTCTCAGCAGTGCAGAGCCCTGCTGCCATGGGAGAAGCAGTGGCAGTGGGCTGGGTCTGCTCTCATGGCACAGTCTGTAGGGTCAGGACTCTTACTGGCATGTCACTTCTGTGGCTGTTCTTCATTGTTGGTTAAATAGCAATCCACACTAAAAAAAGGAAAATATCTGTACAGCCCCCATGGAATTTATTTTGGAAGGAATAGTATGCCAGCCAGGACCACTTTTATTGTAATCTGATTATTGACTCATAATTGATCAAAACTGAATAAACGTGAACAAAAAGTTTTATTAAAGGGCATTTAAATATATAAAAATTTTTGACAATATCTCTTGTGTATGATGTAACACTATTGTACTTTGTCTTCCATGTTGCAAAAATGAATTGCACTGAAGTATTTTGAATGGTTGCTATTTAAAAGCGCCCTAAATTCTGGTGGAAAACTACAGTTTTTCTGATCTACTTTTATATCAGGATGAGTAAGCAGTTTACCAAATGCCTTTTGAACGAAAGAGATATTAGTGCTTCTTAACACCTACACTTCTCTGAACTACAGACAGTGAGAGGGATTAATCTGCTGTGAGGTAGGTTCTGCCCTCGGATGTAGATTCATGGCATCTCTTATATCAACAGAACCCATACAATTGCATTTGATGTAGATTCAATATCAACAAGAAGGACAAAGCTTAATAATAAACGCTCAAAATTACACAAACTTGAGGGAGGTATTTTACGATAAGAATTCTCTTTTTTGTACACTTTCATCTGTATGGAGGAGAAAATATAGAACATTTTGTGGCTGTACCACAAAATCCCTGATGTTGGCATGTTTAGTGTTGCAGGCACAGAGTGTGATCAGAAGAGTAAGTTCAAAATTGTGAAACAGGATGGCTTCTTTGTAGCAAATGGAAAACCTAGTGTATGAATAATCCTATCATACAGGGCCATACTAAGATTTCTGTGTGGCTTGAGTAGTTTATTTTAGCCGTGTCATCTGTAAAATGGGTGGTCTGCAGTATGATTAGACTCAGTGAAATTCTGTGATCAACTGTTTACTTGTGTACAGAGTACCTTTAATTTATCAAAGTACTACATTAGATGGTAAAGTACTACGGTCATAGGAATGCAGTTTTAGACAATTAGAATACTATAAACAACAGGAGTTCTACCCAGCTGCTCACAGTATTACTGGCTTTCAAATGCCTCAGTTTTTTTAAGAGTTACTAAGCAACGACAAATCTCATTCAAGTCACTGGGAACTAAAGGTTTTTGCTACCTTTTCATAAATCATGTCTGTTACTCTGTGGAATCATCACACTACCTGAATGAAATATTTTGATTCTGGCTCCTGTGATCAGGAGGGAAACACCAGTGTCCATCAGAGTAGAAAAGCCATACTAATGCCCAGTAAAGTTAATGCATTGGTTTAGTTTCTGAGAGAGGAGAAATACCTTTGGCTTGTTTAAAACATGAATAAATGATATAGTGCTTTATCTGGACTCATTTCTTAAAAACCTGTACTACGAGAACAGTATCTCTGCTATAGGAAAAACTTTTCAAAATTTGAGCAGCTGTTCTGTTCTACAGACAGTTGCAAGGTGAAGCACTTAGATTCATTTATAGTGAAAAAAAATAGTTCTGATCTTGCTTTCTCTTTACCATCAGCTCCACTTCTGTAGCATTACTTTAGGATGTTGAAGTTCACGTTCAGCTGCTTACCAAACACACTGTCTTGTTCTTATATTGAGATAGTGTTTGTATCTCTTTCTGAGGTGCAGTCAGAAGATAAATGTGTGGACGTGTTCTGTTCCTATAGTTGTGTTTGTATTTATCTCTGTTGATGCATCTGTGCAGCTGTCACGCCATTAACCTTTTAACAGAAACTTTGGTACATAGTTGGTGAGGCAGGCCATAGCCAATGCTGTTTTCTCTGGGATTCTTTTGATTCACTTTTTTTTTTCCTCTAGAAACTAAGGCCTAGCTTATTCCAGGACACTGGACTTGATAATCCTTTCTAGTTCCATATCCCAACGTTTAGGAGTTGTCACTCTAAACTATGGAGAGTAAGACATGTTGTACAGGTATAAACGTGTAACTGTGGATTGCCTCTGAAGGTTCTGCCTTTCCTTCCAACTCACTGATGTCTGTTATCCAAATGAAGACAAACACAGATGCTGAGATGTCAGTTTATGTTGCCTGGAAGGGTGTTAGCGCAAGACTTAGACTTGCCATTTTTTTTTTTTTAATTTATTGAAGAACTATACTTCTTGCTTCCACTTCAGATGGGAATTCTACCCTTTGTGTCCTATGAAATAGTTTCTTTAAGGAGGTCATTTTATGGGGCGATTTAGCCTCACACCATTCTGTCACTTGTAGTATGTTTGTCTTCACGTGAGCCATTGCTCTGTCTGGCAAATGGGACTGGATAAGCAGGGTTGAATGAGAGCACCTGGCTTGTGCAGGAGCTTCTGGAAACGTTGCTGGAGATTCATGAGGTGGTGCCCTGCTTCTGGGTAGGGAGAAAACATCCCACAGGGGTGCTGAGAGGGACTCTCTGGAGAAAGGAATGGTCCCATAAACAGCATCTTCCATGCTAGGTGTTGGTGACCTGGTCGAATTGTTGATCAAGTCTTTTGATAGTGGTTTTAATTCACTGATGCTCGTTCTGCAGTTTCCAGGGTGGGAAACCTCTACTGTCACCGTGTGTTCATTGGCCACCCTGAACACTGCTGTTTGTTTTCTGTGCTCGTGGTACACACAGGAGGGTGCTGGGCTTAGCGTTCTGTTGGCAAACTGAAAAGATAATTTCTGTGCATGAAATTTACAATCTAAGTATAAAACAAGAGGTGGCAAATTGATTTGGGGACACTAGTCAGAAGAGGCTGAGACAAGGCAATTTCCATTTTTTCCCTCAATGCATGGAATGGCCTTTACATCACCTTCAGAACAGTATTTGAGGATTACCAAAATGGAAGTGAAGCTTGCTACAGATTCAGTTGTTCACATGATTTGGTCCAAATGTCGGTGGTTTTGTTCTTTATTATCTTGACAGGCCTTAGCAAGAGGGAATATGTTTCTGCACATTCTCACTTTTCTTGCTTGTCCCACCTTTTTGACCTTTTCATATAATCCACATAGACATGATAAATGGATTTAGATCACTAGTCCACAGTTAACATGAATATATTTGCATCAATTTAAGTTTTAGCCGTATTGATGGTTACATTTAAATATTTTTGTCCTATTCTTTTTGCAAGCTGTCTTGAATAGTACTTACAAGATGGACTATTTACATGCTTATGTATTAGCCAGATAGACTTTGGAGTGTTACTAGAAACGTTCAGTGTGCTGTGCTATTGCATTGCTAGCTATCCTTGGGACAGGTATTTTCTTGTACATTTGAAGTGTGTAGTAGATGCAGTTGAAGGAGAAAATGTAATGCCCCCCCCGCCTTTTTTTTTTTAAGCTAAGATCTTTCCTATTTGCTTTGTAGAAGTAGAGGTGAAATTTTACTTTATTTATGTGGCCCCAAGTGCAGTAACTGCTGTTCTCACTAGAGTTATTAAGGTTAATTCCTTGAAAAGTAGTACCACATGATTCGTGTGTTGGTGAAATGCTACAGAAGTTCTTACGGTGTCCTGGTTGGTAGCGTGCTAGAGGTGTGATTTCAGCTTTTTTTTCCACTGAAGTAGGCTATATTGTAGACTGAATTAGATGAAACATTGTTTTGTTTATATTTTCCATTTGTGCTTCAAAGCAAGTAAATTTAATGATGACTTTTGAATGAATTGCCCTTCTGCAAACTAAATAAGTTTTAATAATTGACATATTACTATTAACATATTACTATTGACATTGACATTAACTATTAATTCAGCAAACAACTCCTGACAAGTGAGAGTTAATGAGATAATAGTCATTAGCCAGCATAACACCTTTTTTGTAGAACTATAGAATTGTAGAACAGTTTAGGTTGGAAGCGACCTTCACCTCTCTTGGCAACCTGTGCCAGTGTTTAACCAACCTCATTGTAAAAAATTTCTTCCTGATATCCCGTCGGAATCTACCCTCCCTTAGTTTAAAACCATGACCCCTTGTCCTGTCGCAACAGGCCCTGCTAAAAGGCCTGTTCTTTCTTGGTTTTTTGCAGCACGCCCTTTTTCCTGGAGGAAGAGGTGGATGATGTCTGGAGGATGTAATCTGCATTAGAACACAGTGGAAAAGCAAAACAAAGAGCATGTTATACTGAAATGAAACAGTAGCCATGCTTTTTGCTAGCGCTAGGATGATTTGAATTGCTCTTCTAATCTGTCACATCTCAGCTGATTGCCTCCCTTTAAGACTGAATGTGATCATGCAGAGGGAGACTTGGGGAGAAGGAAGGTTAAGTCTAGGTTGTGCTGCTGAGTGGCTTTGAATAAATCACTCCACATCAAGCAAGCTGAAAGGCATAGAGGCACTTTGTGCTTAACTGCTTAGGATGCAGATAAGGAAGAGGTATTGTTTTAAACAATACGTGAAACAGCATTTGTCTTAAAAGTAAACAATATCTCCCAACTTCTTTGAGTAGGAGGACTGGAACTGCAGAAACTCTGCATTTGTGAAGTGCTGTAAAAACTGTAATTTCCTCATGGCTGAAGAATTCTTGTAGTATTACCAGAACGCAGTTTGCTTAAGAACAAGGAGAGTATCTAAAATGAAGTACTGCATTTAGAAAACTGGGCAGTGGGAATATGGATATGAATCATAGTTCTGCTGTCCTGTTTGACAAAATGGTAGTAATTTGATGCCTCTGTTTCCTATTTATAATTTGGAGATTATTCAGCTGGATTATGAAGAGACACTGAGGAAAAGTTTAATTATATTTTTGGACAGTGTGTAGTATAGTGTAGCAGTATTGCACTAACAAATATTGCCATATTTTTCTGATACACCTTTTTTACAGTTGTTTTTCGCAATTGCACTGTGATTCATTACCGATCAAACCTTTGGCTTTCTAACGGACAGATTTTTGTATCCCTTTTGAGTGAGGTTTCGTCAGCCTGGAGATCTTGTCCACCCAGTGGAGAGTTAAGTGGAGACACAGAGGCTAAATCTCCCCATGGTGTGCTGACAGTATACTTTCTAGAGTCACTGCTACTGTTTCTTTACCTGCTTCAAATTCTTCAGTGAGTGATGACAGAGGGAAAGGAGATATACATGACCTACAGTACAGGCCCATCTGTGAAGACCAGATGGCATCTGTAAGATTTTTTTCCAATGATTTGCTTATTTTCCCTTCCATTTCCTGTAAATTGTCTAGGGGAAACTCACGTGCTGAAGCAAGCAAGAATAATGGAAGTGCTGACCTTTATTGACAGAACGGCATTTTGTGCTTTCTAACCACTGCAGCCAAATCTCACTTCTGTAATGCCTGTAAATGGTGTTTTTGAAATAATATGTAGATCTGTGGAATCCAAACGCATTTTTTTTTCATGCCACTAAAAGAACAGAGGATATCAGTAACTAAAGCAGTGTGTGGGAGACTTGTTTGTGAGGTTTTGCTTTCTAGCAATTTAAAACTAGTCGGGACACTGTGTAAGTACTGTGGCAAGTGTAACTAAAGGGACATTAATCCACACTGGATTTTCCCCAAGTATTAATTTTTGTAACAGATACTGTAATTGTACCTCTCAGCAATGTATCCTAACATTCACTGTACTGAAGCAGAAAGTCCAGTTTTTCAATCTACATTCATATGGATAGCATGAGCTTAATATTAATAGAGACGATTTGAATGAACCTGTACAGCTTCATGCACAATATTCCTGTGAAACATGAGTAGACCTTCAGAACAACTGGCTTATTTGTTTCTTTTGCTTGGGAGTCATGTGGGGTGGGTTTTTTTGTTTTTTTTGTTTTCCCCACCCCCAAGGCTGATGTGATAGCACAGATGCCAATAATTAGCATGATGTGAATTCCCAGACTCTGTGTGTGCATGTGTACTCATGTTTGCAGCTGGTATTCTAGCTATGAATAGGTTTTCCCACACAGCTTAAATAGCTCCCTGCTTTATCAGTGTGTTCTTCTCTTTTATTATTACTTCTTACATACATACATACATAGAAGTGTTTTGCTTTATAGCAAAGGGAGAGAATCATGTAGAGGAAAGACTATGCTGTTAAAAGTACTTGTTCTCCATAGAAATGCATCAACAGGTTTGGGCATTTAATAACCTTTATTACTTAGCTAGGTCATTTTTTTCATGTAATATTTTGTTGATTTTGTTGAAGAAATTAAAATAAATTCAGATTTCTGACAAGTATTACTTCTGAACTAGCAACTCCCATGTGTCCCCTCTTAAAACTGTACAGCATTTCTTTTTAGAAGTCTCTCTTCATTTACCTCTTTGACTGACAGAACTGTGTGCTCTAGAATGATTGGATTTGCTAATGATATAAAATATTTTCCTCACTTTGAATTAGTGTCCATGTTTTTTTTCCACTTTTCATAAACTCTTCTCAAATAACATTGGAAGCACCTTAATATGTCACTTCTAAAATCCATGACACTACATCAATTTATTTGTCAAAAATATCTTTACCTCTCAGAAGCTGTGACTATATTTTATTATAAATGACAACTCTGGAATATGATACTAGAATCAATATCACTTTAAATTGTTTTGTTAGAATGTTTCTGTCTGCTAATGAGGCTGCCTCATGGTCCTAGGCAGTGCACGATTTTAAGTCTGATGCTCTGTTGGGTTTTGTGCCATTTCTAGCTGTGCCCAAGAGAGGCATAAGACAAATTACAGTTTGAGACTGACCAAGCTCTTCCTTCTGCAATCACAAAAACTTTTTATGGTTCATCATACGTTTATTTTTGCTTCTTTAGTTCAATTGTCACTGCTTCAGTTCAGTGTGGAAAATGAATAAAACCCTTTTATTAGCATAATTTTACTGCATTGAAATTTTAGCCAAGTTCCCTGAGCAAGGAACCAAACTAAACACCCCATGCAGTTTATGTGGACTAAAGAAATGCACCTTATATGCAGAGCCAAGATTTTTTTCTTAGTGTAATTAAAGTATTAGCAGTGTAATTAGAGTTGTTATTCATTCAGTTAGAATACTCCTTACAGATAGACACTCATACCTATATCCCTAATTATCCAATTATTGATGATTCCAAATATTAGTGTAGTTAAAACTGATATAAACAAGCTGTTTAGTACCTATTTCCGTCTCTGGTGTTAGGCTCAATTTTTCCAGGCTCCTTAGGGTCCTACAGTCAATAGTGCTAAGTTACCTTCTAGATGGATGGTGAAGGATTACATCTGCAGCCTGATGGAAAGAGTATGATGTTGATATTGAGTATTTCTTCCTTGTTGCTCTTGGATCTGCTTGTATTTGGTGTTTTTGTGTTTGCTAACACAGTCGTCTTGCTTGCTCTTTCTTTGTTGCTCCCCAAGTTCCATTTGATATCAGAGTTTTACTATATAAAGTATCTCTTACACAGCTCCCAGGGTTGCATTCCTTTACCAGGAATTTGACGATATATGATTTGTATTTTTAACCCTGGAGCCCAGGTATCATCCTGTGCCAGTACTGTCAAAAGTCTCTACTATCATCTGCCGCTCGAACTTTTGGAGACTTCTGTTACTGGCCTCTATCTTTCTTCAACAGCCTTCAAACTTCTTTAACATAAGTAATATTTTATTGGTGCACATGTTTTTGTGCACAATATTTTATTTATGCATGTCCTTGTCATCCCCTTGTATTAGGATCATTGAATTATTCACTGTACAAAAACAATGATGCATTAAAAAATCTGCTATATATCTACGGATACTTATAGGTATAATGTTTTGGTAATTACTTGCTGTTAAATTTGCTGATATGTTAACAAAAATTACTTCATAACTGTTTGCACAGTGAAAGACAAATTAATCTGGTTGTAGATGTGAAAGACTTTATTTAAAGCTTCTGATTTTTGCGTTTTCTAAAGTAAGGAGAGACACACAGGATTTGTCTTATAAGTCTTACATAGTCTACAATCTGTGGACTACAACATACCAGTAAAATGGAGGTAAATATATCAGGTCAGATCCACAGAAGAAGAAATTCTGTCTATGGCCGTTATCCAAAAATAGTGACTTGTACAGACCAAGACTGTTGGTGAGTGTAACCTAAGTGGCCCCATTCAAACCCATGACCTTTAGCAAACAAGTGATTATTATCCCTGTCTTCCACTCAAGTCTTATAACTGATGCCTGACTTTGCGGCAGTTTGAACTTTGCAATCATCTTAAATGAATACAGGCAAAAGACCTTATTAAATAAAAAGCAGAAGCGGAATGATTTTGGACGTAATTTGAACATCCTCTTGAATTAATGACATTTACAGTATTAATCAGAGACCATGAAAATCACAGTTATTGATGGCCAGAATAATTGAAGCAACTCAGCTGACAGTGTTGATGCTCTTAAGTTGTGATATACATGAAAGGCAGTTTATTTGCACATAACTCTTCCTGTGTTTCCAAGCGCAATCTGTCATTGCTGACTATTTTCAAAAAAGGCTAAAAATTACAATTCCATTCTGAGAGTGCAAAAATACACGTGGCTTTATTTTTTTTTTATATTCATAGAATCATAGAATGATTTGGGTTGGAAGTGACCTTAAAGACTATCTGGTTCCACCACCCCTGCCATGATCAGGGACACCTTCCACTAGACAAGGTTGCTCAAAGACCCATCCAGCCTGGCCTTGAACACTGCCAGGGAGGGGGCAGCCACAGCTTCTCTGGGCAACCTGTGCCAGTGCTTCACCAACCCTTATTGTAAAGAGTTTCTTCCTTATATCTAATCTATATCTCCCCTCTTTCAGCCTAAAGCTATTAGACCTTGTCCTATCACTACATGCCCTTGTAAAAAGTCCCTCTCCATCTTTCTTATAAGCCGCTTTCAGGTACTGCAGGCTGCTCTAAGGTCTCCCCATAGCCCTCTCTTCTCCAGGCTGAACAACCCCAACTCTCTCAGCCTTTCTTTCACAGCAGAGGGGTTCCAGCCCTCTGGTCATTTTTGTGGCCTCCTCTGGCCCCACTCCAACAAGTCCATGTCTGTCCTGTGCTGAGGGCTCCAGAGCTGGATGCAGGATTCCAGGTGAGGTCTCACCAGAGCAGAGCAGAGGGGCAGAATCCCCTCCCTCAACCTGCTGACCACGCTGCTTTTGATGCAGCCAGGATACGGTTGGCCTTCTGGGCTGCGAGTGCACATTGCCAGGTTGTGTTGATCTTATCAACCAGCACGTCCAAGTCCTGCTTTTCCTCAGGGCTGCTGTCAATCCATTCTCCACTCAGCCTGTATTTATGCATGGGATTGCCCTGACCCATGTGCAGGACCTTGCACTTGGCCTTGTTGAACTTCATGGGGTTTGTACAGGCCCACCTCTCAAGGCTGTCCAGGTCCCTCTGAATGGCATCCCTTCCCCTCCAGTGTGTGGACCGCACCACCCAGCTTGGTGTCATCGGCAAACTTGTTGAGGGTGCACTCAATCCACTTGTCCATGATGCCAGCAAAGATGTTAAACAGTGCCGGCCCCAATACTGACCACTGAGGAACACCACTTGTCACTGGTCTCCACTTGGACATCGTGCCATTGACCGAAACTCTTTGAGTGCAACCATATTAATGAAGCAATATTGCTATGAAAGCTACAACTCAGTAACTCAGCTAATAATGGCAAGTGATATTTATGGAAACTCTGTTGGAGCCAAATGTCTTCTTAATTACTACAATCAAAGACTTCTGTCTGTTACTTTTAGGCAATAGAAATGGAAATTCTGAACAAGAAAAACTCTCTCCGCTTATTTTAATTATAATCTACAAGGGCTTTTTTCAGTTTTATCTATCCATATTATTTTCATATCTTGAAGTGCTCACCAGACTTTGTAGTTCAGATGAACACAGTCTTTGATTGTCTATGCTTCACTAAGAGGACAAGAAAAAAAGCTTTTTATCTCACAGCCTGACAAATTGATTTTTTCTACATAGTGCTGTTAGATCTTACAGCTTAAAAGGGGTGTGGTAATGTCCCAGATGTATTCCCATTCCCTGTTCCTCAAATGAAATTTGAAGTTTCTGTATTTTGTCTTTTTTGGAGTCTTTTTGAGATGAAGGAGACTTTTTTTTAATGTACACAAAGGTAAGGAGAATGTTTGATACATTATTTCATGACTAACTTCAACCACACTTCCGCAAAGGAGGGTTGTTTATTTTTTTTCACCTTTGAAGTACTTAGAATTCCATTTTTAAAATTGAGTTGCAATATTACATGAAGTTTTAAAATGGTTTCTATTACTTTAGTACATCTTTTTTATGTTTTTATTTTAGAGGAACTGTGTAGGTGACTGAAAACTAAGCTGTACATCCTTGATTTTGCTTTGAAATACATGCTGAAATGTGGTTCTCATCAGTGCAGGTGTCCTCAAAAATGACGTGATTTTTGCAAGCACTAATCTGGTGGGTGAGTTGATGGATTTCCATGTGCAGGCTAGAGCACGTCAAAAAGCATGAAAAAACTTTATTTGGTAAGATTACTGTATTATTTTATTATGTGACATTATCTTGCTGGAGAAGAACATGTTTAGGGAAATAAATTGCCCAAAGAGATCTGGCTTTTGTTACGCAGATTTTAGGGATCGAATGTATGAACTGGTTGTGATTCTTATTTGCAGTTGCCATAAAAATCTTGACTGTTGTTCTGTTTTGGAAGCTCTTAAGCTTCAAAATTACATCATTTCTCATATGACTGTATAACAATTTGCAATCACCATTTCAATTCTTCGTCATCATAAGCCTTGAAATATTCTTGTAGGTACTTGTTGGAGCAACCATTCCTGTAATTCTGTAAGTGACTGATCATTGTGAATACACAGACCAGTGTGTACTTGAAAGAGATCTACTATTCAAGAGTATCCCAGTTGCAAAATAAAATACACTTTATATTTAAATAATGGCATCTCAAAAGCACAAAATCCTTATACAGTGATGAAGTCTTAAAACTGCTAGAAAATGTTTTGGTGCTATATGCATAGGGAGCATCCTGAACTACAGTTAGTAAAAAATAATAAAACATTTTTCTGACTGCATAGCCATGACTATCTGAAGTTTGACAAATATGAATAACATTGTATAATTCAGAGTAAGTTAGATGATCTTTACCCGTCCCTTCCAACCTAAACTATTCAGAGTGTTCTATGAAGTCATCTGAAGGTGGGTTTTTTGCTGGGTTATTTTTTTTTTTTTTTTTTTTTTTTTTTAAATGTTGGTTCTCTTAGCCTTAGCAGAAGAAAGACTTTAGGCTGTTGCAGAGCATTTATGATGCCAAAATGGTAAGACAGATCCATTCATTAGTAGGACTACATGGCTACATGTTTTTAGAACCTTCCTGTAGTTCAATGAAGGCAAACTCTGTGTAATTTGTCTCTGATACGGCAGCTAGCAGATGCAATTTATTGTGCTGCTGAGTTGACTTTTAGCATGATCTGGTTTTATACCTCTTACGCTGCAGAATGTTAGGCTTAGGAGCAAAACACACAGGGCAAGGATTTCTGGTTAAAGAAGGCAGGCCTTAAGCTGGTGGATACAACAGATAAGCGTGTGGATTTGGAGATTCATTAGTATCCTTCTGAAATAATTTCAGCACTCAAGGAGGTGGTGAAATTAAGTGCACCAGAGGCAGAATTTTTCTTTGTTTTGGTCTAAGAAAATACAAAACTGTTCCTGACTTCTAGTTGTTTTTTTTCTTTTTTTTTTTTTTTGGAGGGGGAGGTGTTTGTTGTTCCCCTGGAGTGTCCATCATGCAACCGCCTACCTGTAATAAAATCTCCTCCTATTTTTTCCAGCTATTAATTGTCTGTCTTTTTTAAACTAGACAATATAAATTTTACTCTGAATCAGTATTTTCAAATCGACTTTTTAAAGGAATTGTAATAAAATTGTGCTTTGTTTCTTGGATAAAAAACCAATTTTATTGATAGTGATTTTGGTTAATACTGCTTTGCATATGGCAGCATTTGTCATTTGCTTGTCTTGAAGGTGTACTCATTGACATTAAATTGGTGGTTGATACCAGTCTAATTTGTGAGTATACTGATCTTAGGCAGCATTGTATTTGTATTTAACTACCTGCTTTACCACTGATAAGTATCTATTGTCTCGCCTGCTTACCTGCTCATTACTCTATTGATTTCTCTTCTTATCTTGCATCTTGTTCTCTTGTATTTGAGTCCATTTATTCCAAGGACACAGAGTACTTTTCAAGTCATTTAAACACACAGCAGGAAGATTATCCAGATGATAGTTTTATCATCGATTTTTAGAGAAGTCCCTGAGGTACAAGATTAAAATCTAGTGACAGATAAAGTGATGCATTTGAAGAGATGAGCTTTGTATTTAGAGGGACAATAAACAGTTTTTATCCTCTGTTTCTGAAAACATCTCTGGGTAGTTTGTTTGGGTGTGGGGTTTTTTTGTTGGTTTTTTTTGGGTTTTTTTGTTTGGTTTTTTTTTTTGGTAAAGCAGCAAATGATTCTGAGAATTCTTTTTGGGTGCTCTTTTGGGGATATTGGAGATTGGCTAAATTTTCTAGGTTTGTGGTCTCCAACTACGTAGTCTATTTTGTGGCATGTCAAAACCCAAGCCCTTCTGAAATTAGAAGTTGCTCTTTATGGTGCTTTACGTTTACGTTCAAATTTTAGAGGGCTCATGTGGAAGCTACCCTCAGCCTTTGATTTACCTTCTCATGTACTTTCAGTGTTGTGCAACTCCATTTGTAGCATTCTCTCGTAACATCATTTTTTTTAAAGTTTGATTTTCTGTTTCATGGTAACTTGTCAAACTGATTTACACTTTGTTCAGTCATCCAGCCATTATTCAACATGGCAAAGCTGCATGATTTCCTCAAAAGCAGGTGAAAATTAATGGGAATTGAGAGCTTTTGATATCTATGTGAGGTAGAGGGCACATTACTGGATTGTATCATTTTGCAAACTTGGAAATAGTTCTTAAGCAAACCTGTCTGCATTGCACCAGTAGTCAGGAGGAGGAGAAAATGCTTTTTAATTAGATGGTTTCATTTGCATAACTTACAACTCCAATTTTTGTGATGCTGCGGAAATAGTTGTGGTAGTAAAAGCTACTCATAAGTTCCTGGGAAGTGACCAAATTTTTGCCTTCTAATCACCTCCCTGTGAAATGTAAGGCCTGTAAGGCCTGTGGAGTCTTAGGGCGTCTTATCATTCAAAGCATGATACTTTTGTTTTTGCCTTATCCTTCTTCCATGTGCTTCATTTTCATCTTCCTCTGTCTTGCCATTTGGTAATGCTCTGTTCAGTAAAGAAGCCTTATGTCTGAATTTCTCAGTATGTGAATGGGGTTCTTCTAAATCAACTGGTAAATAATAACAACAATGTACTCTAAACCTCTTGGAAATAGCTTTTCATCAGGAGTGTATGCTCCCCTTGCGTGCATATGCAGAACTGGGAAACAGATCATCTTCTTAAAATGTGAAAGTGGCTGTGGCCACAGAGTGACTTGATAGGAATGTGGTGAGATGATAGGATGTACAGATGGTTGATTGCAACCGTATCAGTTGAAATGTGCCATTTAGCATCAATACACTAATACAGGGGTGGAAGATGTTAAAAATTTCTACAGTCCTCTCCACCTGTTTCCTTCTGTTGTTGAAATCTGTTTGGAGATGTATTTTGAAGAGGAGAAATAAAAGGAGACACACTAGAAATAAAGAAAATATTATACTGGAAAAGTACTCTTGTCTGGAGAAGAGAGCCTAGATTTATGTTTAAAATACCAAAATTACAGTTTGTGTAGAAAAAGCCAGTGTGACATTTTCAGTACATCTTTATGAAATAGAAGACCTACCCTTTCTAGATAAAGGAAAGGGCTGTGGCTTGCAGCAGTGTTCACGTTGGTGCTCCATGATATCACTTTTCCAGCAGGTTGAGAATTACTCTTATTGATGTTCATGGGGATGTTCGGCACTTCTGCTTATGATCATAGTATCACGAAAATATTGTTTGGAAAAAAAAAAAAACCCTCTGGAGAACATCTAGTCCGGTCTCCAGCTCAAAATGACTGTTGCCAACACTAAATCCGGCCAGCTGCATTCGCCACCAATTCTTCCGGATTTGTGAGCAGCAAGAGAAAGAACTGTAGAAACAGAAAAGCAAGAGAAATGGTGTGAACAGATTCGTATGAAGTTTCTTTGTTGAAATATTTGGGTTGATAACATTGACTTTTGTTTAAAATCCGAGCTCTTTTTCATATGAGGAGTTTTAGAATTGCTTTTCTTCACAGCGTTTCAACTTTGAGATGCTTCAGCAGATGACATTTGTTTATTCAATCAGTGTATTGGAATTCTGTTTGGAGGCAAATGCAATACGTTAACCTGCAATGAACGAAATGAAATTTATCAATTTGATTCAGATAGAAAAATCTGTGTATTAATACTGATATTAGTTCTGGCAAGGTCCTCTAAGAAAAGCCATTATAGTGTAGAGTGGAAAGGTGTATTTGTAGCCTGAACTGTGAAATATTTTGGGATAACTGCTCAGTCAGTACGGTCTTTCTGTTTAAGCTAGGGGAATTCTTAAGTCTCTGCCTTACATCCCTACTAGCAAAGTGGAGGTAACATGATATATTTACCATTCTGCTGTCTTAATACACTCTAAAAATTTTTTAGAAACTACTGTGTTTAAATAGCTAAATACATTAAAATTATAATATTTCCATTTAGAATATATCTATGATGTAAAAGCGAAGGAAAAGTAGCTACCAATTTTGCAGTACTAGGATGATTAATTTAAAAGACTAATATGGACCCACTTGTGTTGTATGCCCACTGATACTATATTCTTCTTCAAATCATGTCTGTAAATTAAAACCTAAATCTAATATGAAGAGGCTAATTTTAGTTATTGAAAAGTTTATGTGTGTGTGTCTCCACATAATTGTGAATCATAATGTTAGTTGCACCTATGGACTGCTGTTAGTGCAACTTTAATTACTCTTTCTTTCCCTGCTTAACTTTGCTTAAAGTAATCTGAAACCAGTTCTGTTTAACAGCTTCATTTTTCTGGTTATTCATGCCACACATCTGTGCCTTGCAAATCTGGTGTTCCAACAAAAAGGTGTGATGGTCTTGTCCGCTTAGTGACGTGAGAAGCTCCAGCCAGACTAAGTTCACTTTGAGCCAACACAGTTACGTCTGCGTAAACGTGGAAGATTAATAGCAGCTTCTTTTACTAACTCCTCACGAGTTTCTTGGTGACACAAGAAGTCTTTCAGAGGTGCACTATAATTGGTTGTACACTGTCATAACAGAAGACTGCTAGCACAGAACTTCCTCTCTGGTGTTAAAATTTAAGCTGTTGTCAAGCAATTTGAAGTAGCAGACCTCCCACACTCTCTTTCCAAATGTACATTAGAAGTATATAAGTAGTACATATAGAATATACATGCCAAGATGATAGAGAAAACTGTGGCCAGTTACTTTCTTCTAAAATGAACCTATTCTGTAGATAACTTCTGAAACTTGTAATCTTATCTTCTTTTAGGGAAGACAATCATGAATTTATTATCTATTTGATTAGTTAATATTCTCTTGCAGAATGCCTCACGATTGTCTTTGGCTTGTGGAGCCCATTTAGATCTGCTCCAGCTGATGGAGCTGTTCCTGGTACACACCCTGTGGAACACACTTTGAAGAGTGCTGCAGCGCTGCATGCAGATTATCCGCGTCGTTTATCTTTTGGCACATTCTCTACTTTGCACTAAAGTGCTGACAAATCTTGGTTGGTTTATTCCCCTGATGTTTTGTATTTGTGAAAGGATCTTTGCGAAAATTAATGCCATTTCATAAGCTGAGAAACTTTCTGCTATATTCCCTGTTTTGTACGATGCAGTATGAGGCTGCTGCAATCTCACAGTGCTTCTGATGAGTTAGCTTCCAGCCATGCTGTGGGGAGCCAGGCGTAAAGTGTGCCAGTGACTTCTTCATCTGTGTACTCTACTTATGGAGGCTGCGTGGATGGCATGGTGAAGCGCTTTGCTTGGCAACACCACTTGTGCTTTCCCTTTATCCAGTAATGGGAACTGTGCCTTGCAAAACACCCCATAATAGACACTTTTAAAGTCCAAGCTTTGTATGTGGTGTAGTTTTTGCTATTGGAGTTCTCTCATCACCAGAGTACCTTCACTTTGGAGGTACTATCATGGTTCTAGAAACTAACATTCTGAATTAATATAAATATGCCATGGCACATTGAATTAAAAAAGAGAAAACAGATTCTGTAAACAACTCTGAAATTTAATCTCTTGGCCAAGTCATATGCAGTATACTAAATACTTATTAAGGATAAGCTGTTTCTACTTTTAGAACAAACGTTAAATGGCAGATGCCCACAATTCTAATACCAGATGTCAGTGATGGAAAGGATTTGTGACCTAAATACTCCTGAACAATTTTTTCCTTAAATGCACATTGACAGTGGCACATGACATCTAGGTTACTGATCTGGGTAACTGGAGTGTTCTTTGCTTTAGCAGGGGGGTTTGGACTAGATGATCTGCAGAGCTCCTTTCCAACCCCTACCATTCTGAGGTTCTGTGATCTCTGCTCATGTTAGGATGGAAACATTGGCAAGTTGTCGTTGATACCGTTTCTGTTTAACTAGAACATGCCTTGCTCTTTTGAGAGGAAAAAGGTATAATAGATATGGAGTTACTCTGTTTAGTGAAATCAGTTAAAACACTGACTTCAGTGTGGAAGCCTGTAAACCAATGCTTTAACTAGGGTCTGAAAGTACTAAAGCAGAGTACAGTGTTCACCCTCCCCAAAGGGGGAACTCTTGGGTATTTTGGATTCTTTCCTATCGTACAGTAAAAGGGGTCATACCAGTGTTGAGGTATGTAGAAAGATTAAATTCTTTGAGAGAGAGGAGGGTTTGTGAAGACAGAGTGGTGCAGGAGGGATGTTTTTAACTTTCCAATCCAACTAGAAGTCCTAAGCTTGCTGCAGAATTAATTAGAGGAGGTTCTTTTGTACTGTGTTATGAGTAAGTTCAAATTAGACTGCCATAATGGTTTCTTGGAGTTCTGTGTTAAAACAGTCAAACAAAAATACACTCTCCTGTGAAATTCTAAGACCTAGGCTACCCAATGTGGAGAAGGTTCCTTATGTTTCAGAGTGACTTGGCAGCTTTGCCAATACAATATCCTATTTTTTCATCTTTATATATATCTATATCTATATATATGTATATCTTTAACTTGAACAGAAATAAATATTTTCTAACATTCCTTACTTTTTCCTGTCTGGGGCTGTATGTGCCTGCAAATGGCACTTGGGACAGGGACCAAGAGGTCCCACTCTATGGTGTGTTCTAGGATTGTTTTGAAGGCTGGTGATAGTCAGCTTTAGCTAGTGAGATGGCTGTGCACTTGTCACTGGCAGTTGTGCCGCACACTCTGGGGGAAGGTGCGTACCTACCTACCTTCCACTGTTGGTCACCCTCAGAAATGTTTTAAGCAAACAAAGGCTGCTGTACAACTAACTCCAGCTTGACAAATTTTCATATCCACCTACTCGTCTGGATCCTAGGTGACAGGGCAAATTTTGCGTACCTCCATAGTCTCCTTTGAGGTGAATGATCTGTTGTCCTTTGTACAAATGTTTCTCCTGGGCTGGTGGTTAAATAGCTTGTCACTGGCATCATCCAGTCTACAGTTTCAGCACTGAGAACCATTTTAAATATTTATCGTCATAATCTCCCTTTTCTTTTTTCTAGGAATATTATGTTTGCATCTTTTTTTAAAAAAAAAAGTAAACAAAATTAGTTAAACACAGAGTAAGCAATCGCCTTGCTGTACACTTAATGTCTGTCTGTATATATCTTGACGTTAAAATTTGTCCTTGAATGTAAATGTGTCTACTATTGTCTGTCTTTTTTTCCCCTCCCCTAAACAAATGCTTTTTGATTTGATGTTTCTGTTGCCTCCTTTCAAGTGTTTTCATCTTTTCTGTATTTGCTTTCTCCTTTCCCATCAATTCTGTTGGTCCTGTCCATACTGGCAGGCCATTTGCTAATGACGTGTAGTAATGCTTTGTTGGAAATGTTCCAATTTTGCAGATGGATTAACCTAGACGTATGAAACTGTGATGCTTTGGTTCAGGTTTGTTTATAGTGCCTTTCAACAGATAAAGTGGACGTTTGAGCTATAATTATAATAATCCTTATCCTCTAATTCTAGTTATTTGCCAGAAGTTCATATGGAAAATTGGCAGTGATGGAGGAGGGACATTACTGATATTGAATGTTGAATGGGAGTTGTAATGGAATTTCTAACCAGAAACAGAGTTGTTTTAAATAATATCAACTGTGGAAGAAAATCATAATGAATCACTAGCCTTCTTGTTAGAGTTGATGTTATCACTAAACATGTTCTGTACTCTTAAATTATGTGATACTTGGATTTTTGTGTTACATCTAGAATCGGAATTTTTTCCTAATGATATCTGAATGCAGAAAAGGTACACCATCATGGCTGAAGCAAATTAATTTGAAACATCTGTTCATTTGTAGAAAGTGTTTCCTTCTTTTTGCCTCTCTCTGCTTCCCTATTCCAAATAAAACAATGCTAGCATGCCAAAGACAGCTTACCTGCTGTAGTGGAAAAAGGAAAATACTGAAAAATGCCAGTAGAAAATAACAACAAAACATGATGTTCTGATCTAGTACCAAGTTAAATGCACTCCCTTCTCTTTGTAGCTTCTAATGGTACAATTGAAAAAGAAAGCTTTAAAGCTGTAGTAAGCGGTAAAAATGGGCGCAGCCTGTATTGCAGTCTGTGGTCAATCAAATAATTCTGCTACTAAAACTGTAAACTAAGTTCTGTGTCTCAGAAGGCAATGATGCTTCATGATGTTAAAAAAAATGTTCCCCTCCGTCTTTAGTACTGGTATCTAATAGCAAATTTTGACAGCATTACTTGGAGAATATTCTTTTGAACAGGAGTGCAGTTAATTGATGGGACAATAGAGGTTTGTTTTTTTTTTTCTTTTAAGTGAAGGTAGGGATTTATAGGAAAGCGTGTTAGACCAGCAGGAGAAGTTAAGTTATCCCAAACATACGTTTTGGGAAGATCAGCGTCCATTGGCTATGACTCTTGTAAAGACTGTGAATCTCTGGAAAGTTTGAATCAAAATGGAAAACACGGGTTGGAGGTATTGTATTCCGCTCTGAGATGCTCACCAGTGCCAGATATTTCCAGTGTGTTTACTTCGCATTTTAGTGAAGTAATGTCTAATAATACATCCTCAAAAGCATTGCAGTGTAGTTTTTACTTAAAATACCGTTTTGAAAAAGGTCTGTGTGAGAACTGTATCATTTAGGCACAGATAGGGACAGAATTACAAGTTGAGGGCATAACTTTTATAGAAGGATGGATGAGCAATCAGAAGTAGAGGTGTATAATGCATGCATCCTTTCACAGCACGCTACATATTTAAGATTTTTTTGTGTGCCTTCAGTATATGGCAGAACTAATACAAATAGTTCATACTGATTTATAGCTGTTCAGGTGGTACTCTGCAGTATTTAAAAGAATAGATTTGTCTTGATAGATAGTTTTGGCTTACACAGCATTTTTAAGAACGCGTTTATACAGTTCATTACTTGTACCAGCTTATGAAGGTGGTATAGGTGGGAAGACGAGAAATGTGGCTGGCTCTTTCATTGCATTTCTCACTAACCCAGGAGAGTATTGTCAAGACTATCCTAGACAAAAGGATATTTTTCAATAGTATCAGTTTACACTAGTGCTACAGCAGGTGAACAAACACTGATATGGCTTTTTATGGAGTATGTGTACACTCACAAATATTACTTTTTAAAATAAATATAAAAGACTGGGTGATGTAATAGTAGATTTGAGAAGAACACATTATTATTGCAAACAATCACACAAAGAAATGCAGAATATCTTTGACAGAGTACATGATGATAAGCAGGCAAATGAGTCTCTACTGACTTGCATGGAGGTAGCTGCCATAACTGTGCCTAGGAACAAGTTCTGTTACTTGTTTATCTACATAAAATGCAGGTGATGGAATAAAAGCAACGAAGGCATGCGTATGGAAATTCAGCTCATATCAGTGTAGCAAATAAGGAACAATTGAGAATTATGGTATGCTGTAACTGACATTGCTTGGGAGAAATTGTTAAAGTTTCTTGATGTTCACTAATGAAGTATTTGTACTTATAATAACACATTTCTCTTATCCTTCCTGTAATTCACTTTTCCAGTAAGAATGAGGCTGTATTTTATGGGGGGCAAAGGGGGCAGGAAGCCTCTCTATGCTGGAATCTTGCAGTGGAATCTAGATGGATTTTAGTCAGATCTTTCTGATAGGATTTGATTCCAACCTGTACAGCCTCCTTGAGCTTAGTGGAGTAGTGGGGTAGTGAAAAAGTGCTCACTTCACATAAAAGGTTTAAGAAAAAACAAAACAGTTTTCCTCTCTTCTCTGATGTTGATCACAGCTTCGTCTCCACTTCAAGTATACGTGGCTTTTTTTCTTTGACGATGATAAAGGTAGAAATCTTTGTGTGTCTGTTCTGCATTCAGTGGTGAGTCACATGGATTTGTACATCATAGAGATATTGTTTATATAAATGTGATGTTGTTTGCTCTTTTTGTTTTCTCTCATGTTCTTGATTTGACTCTGATATTCATATTTTCTTTAGAAATGTATCTTGTTTTATTCTCCTGCTGTTAGTTAACAAGCTAGGAGGCTTGTTAATGAATTAAATAATTATCCCCTCTTTCCCCTTTTGGAAGCTAGCATCTGTGCAATCACGTAAGCTTCTTGAAATGAATGTATGAGTGAATGAGAATCTTAACAGCTGGCAACTTCCAGACCTAAATGATAGAGAGGCCAATGAAGTTGGTCCAGTGCTCTGCTGGACCTCTTACAAACAAGGAGGGGCTCATTGAGAATATGAAGGTCCAAGGCAGCCTTGGCTGCAGTGACTACGAGATGGTGGAGTTCAGGATCCTGAGAGGAGCAAGCAGGGTGAAAATTAAGATCACAATGCTGGACTTCAGGAGAGCAGACTCTGGCGCTCTGACTTCACAGATCTGCTTGATAGAGTCCTATGGGATAAGGCCCTGGAGGGAAGAGGCGCCCAGGAAAGCTGGCTAATATGCAAGGATCACCTTCTTCAAGCTCAAGAGCAGTACCTCTCAATGATTAGGAAGTCTGGAAAAAAATGCCAGGAGGCCTGTGTGGATAAACAAGGAGCTCCTATCAAAACTGAAACACAAAAAGGATGCATACAGAAGGCGGAAGCAGGAGCAGGTAGCCTGGGAGGAACACAGAGACACTGTTTGAACATGCAGACACAGGGTTAGGAAAGCCAAAGCCTGACTGAAACTGAATCTGGCGAGGGATGTCAAAGGAAACAGGAAGGGCTTCTATAAGTACATAGATGACAAAAGGAACACTAGTGAAACTATGGACCTGCCACTGAATGGGGCAAGGGACCTCGTGACAGAAGACGCAGAAAAGTCTGAGTTACTCCATTCCCTCTTTGTCTCAGTCTTTACTAGCAAGACTGGCCTTTAGGACTCCCAGGCCCTAGAGACCTGGGGGAAGATCTGGAGCAAGGAAAATGTACCGTTGGTGAAAGAGGATCAAGTCCCAGCAAACTGGGTATACATAAGTCCATGGGCCCTGATGGAATGCATCTACAAATGCTGAGGGAGCTGGCTGATGTCATTGTGAGACCACTCGATTATCTTTGAATGATTGTGGTGATTGGGAGAGATGCCTGAGACCTGCAGGAAAGCAAATATCACTGCTGTCTTCAGAAAGGACAAGGAGGACCTAGAGGACTACAGGTAAGTCAACCTCACTTTGGACCCTAGGAAGGTGATAGAACTTCTAATACTGGGAAGCATTTTCCGGGTACGTGAAAGGCAAGAAGGTCATGAGGAGTAGTCAGCATAGATTCACCAAGGGGAGGTCATGCTTGACCAACTTGATAAACTTCTATAATGAAATGGCTGGCTTCCTAGACTAGGGAAGAGCAGTGGATATTGTCTACCTTGACTTCAGTAAGGCTTTTGACACTGTCTCCCCTAAGATCCTTGCAGAGAAGCTGATGAAGTGTGAGCTAGATGAGAAGACGGTGAGGTGGACTGAATACTGATTGAATGGCCAGGACCAATGTGGTGATCAGTGGTACAAAGTCTAGTTAGAAGCCAGTAACTAGTGGTGTGCCCCAGGGATTGTTACAGGGTCCGATCCTGTTTGACATCTTCATTCATGATCTGAATGATGGGACAGAGTGCACCCTCAGCAAGCTTGCTGATGAAACAGAACGGAGAGGAGTGGCTGATGCACCAGAAGGTCGTGCTGCCATCCAGAGGGACCTCAATAGGATGGAGAAATGGGCTGACTAGAATGTCATGAAGTTGTACCTGTGAAGTTGTTCATATGTGTTGGTTAATTTGATAACATACAAAATACAATAAAAGTGCCAAAGCACTGTCCAAAGGTAAGTACTGATTTATACAGGTTCTCATGTATTAGTAAGTAGGTGGGAAACATACAAACTAATTTGTCAGTGAGAAGTCATAGACCTTCTGTCTCTTCTGCTGCTTCCCATCCTCCTGCAAACTCTGCTTTCTTTCATGACAGACTGAATATGTTGTGGTACTCACTTTAAATTATTTCCTAAATAACTCTGTTGCTATGGCAGCTACTGCTGCTGCTGCTGGAATTTACATGCAAAGCACTCCAGTGAGATTTACAGAAAAGTCATTGAAAATGGTCAAGTTTGTCAGCATTTTTTTAGCCCACCCACAAAGCAGTTCATTATGCATTTCTCTGCTAGAAACCAGAAGATCTGTTATGACTGGCACAGCTAGCAATGTAATAGAGGAGAAAGGAAGGCGCAAGCTGCCTAGTATAGGGTGCTGGCTAATTTGTTTAACCCTTGCAGGATGTAATTTTCTACTGTGTAGGAACAAGACCTCAGTTTGGTGTTTCTCACCATCAGATGATTAAGTGCAATGTCATTTTGTGATTTTGCTTACAAAAGAAAGCTGAGCTCTTTGGGAAAACAGCTTTTTTTTTTTTGTTTAACATGAAGACTATACTAGTATACCAGTTTTTAAAATATTCTAACATTGCATTTGAAAGTACTGTGGGAATTCTAACCTTGTACCCTGCAACCTGCTAGCTAAGGAGAAGCCAAAGCATTGCCACATTCACTTGACTTCCAGGAGAGGTTTTTATAGAGGCTGAAGGGAATATGAGTAGCTGAAAACGTTGGGTACGTTTTCTTCTTCCTTCTGAAACTCTGTGGTGAGATTATAATTTTTTCCTGATTTGTGGTAGTGAATGCTGTAATTTTGACTCTGAGACGTAAACTTTTACAACAGCTATTGAAAGTTCATGATGAAATGAGATGATGGATGTGAAGAACTACCATAAAAGGTTCATGTGGTCCTTAACAATTAACATTTATTGCCTTTTCTTTGACATTCTTCACTTTTTGAGGTCTCCGATCTATTTAACCTTGCAGCATATCTATGAAGTAGGTATCTTTCTTCGTGCTGTGGGTATGAAGCAATACATATGGCAGGTACATACATTGAAATAGTTTGTTGATGTCTGCACCAGCACAGGCGAGAAAGCTGAGCTGTTTTAGTCTGTTCCCTGTAACCAGAAGCTTTTCCCATTCTCCCCTCATACTGAGGCAGCATTGTTCATTCTGATTGTGTTACTCAGAGGAGACACGTTGCTGATCAGGGAGCAGTTCTCTGTTCCTATAGTTCCTGTAGAAACTCCATCTATGAGGATGGAGTCCAGAAGTTTAGAAGCCATGCAGCACTGGTCGAGAAGTGTCCTTAGTGTGATGCTGCTTGAGCTGTGGAGAAAATCGGCTTCACTCATCAGCTGATTCGGATATCAATCTACCTTCTCTGCAAGGAGCTTCAAAGACTGTGTTGCCCTGGCTGGGGCAAGTGCTAATGTTCTTCACTGCACTAAAATATGAGTTAACACCAGATGCTTCATTTTCCTGGTTTAAGTGGTTTCTAGGCCCTTTTTTGTATGGATGTACAACATAAAAATGAACGTCATGGTCTTCAGTGAGGAAGTAAACATTCCTTTATTTCTTGCTGTGATATAAGACTAGAGCAAATAAAAGTAAATCACATCTATCCATTTTATTTATCACTTAATCAGTCTTTTATTTGAACAAAGGGAAATTTTAGTTATTCCACAAGCCTTGGAGTAAAAATCAACTTTAAAAGCCAACTGACTTTCTCTTGAATTTTAATTAAAGGTATTACATTGGGATGATTTGAAATTCAATTGCGACTTAAAACTGATACCCAAAGTACATATGACAAATATCTCCTGGTTTTGCAGGATTCTGAAAAAAAAAACAAAACAAAACGTAATCCAAATAGCTTTGGCATATAGTCAAGTTCCTGAAATGATCTGGGCATTCTTACTTCCTGTGCTTGTCCACAAAGATTTGATATTTTGCTGTCTTTTTCCTTGTTGCCTGTCCATCTTTGTTCCCCATTCAGTTGCCATGCCTTAAATAGTCACATATTCAAGAAAAGGAAAAAGTAATTTCAGATATCGACACTGTGCAGTGTGCTTCTGAATCTGTTTAAAATTTGGCTGTGTCTGGCAGCGTGGTTAACTTTGCAGAGTGGGGAGTAACACATGCTGTACTTTGAAGAACAGGATTAAGTTGTTACTGCATTTTATATCCTCCTGGAAATAAATGTGACCAGATACAACGCTGCATGCACACTGGATATCTAGATAGCTAGTTATGAATGTTTGTTCTTTGACCTTGGCATACCCAAAATCAAGCATTACACAACTTTACACTGGTAGAAAAACAATACTAATTGTATTTTTAGATCTGTGTTATAGTGTGTAACAGAGAACTATTAAAATACAAATAGAGTATGTACAGCTTTAATTGGAGACTTTGAAGCAGGATTTGAATCTTAAAATGCATTTGCCTGTGAAATCATTTGCAAGAAACAGCAGTATGTTCACGTGACTGAATGCAAAGAGCAAATGAAAAATAAATACATTCATAAACTTCTTTTTTTTTTTTTTTTCTTTCCTGCTAATACAGAAAATCTGTACGTACAAACTACTTCCTCAGAGGGAGATGGAGCAAACTATTCAAGCCTTGAAAAAATTCGGTGCTTTGATTGCCACAAGGAAGATTCCTTGTATGATGACCTGTTATGCTGTAAAATGACACAGCAAGCTCAGAGTTTTAATAATCTCAATTAAGTCTGAATAAAAGCAAGCCATACTGCCTTTTACTATAGAATCAATGAGACATAGTAAAAAGTTGATATACCTTTATACAACAGAAAATGTCTTAATGTCTTAAATTCACAAGTACTTATGAAGTAATGAATTGCTGAATTAAGTAAATATAGTATGATGCTGTATTAGTTTTGATAATCAAGCTACTTACTTGGATAACTAAGGATTGCATGGCAAATACAGATGCCTATTTGCAAAAGTCTTGATGAACCTCTGCTTATATGGGCTTTTTTTCATTATGGATATATAGAACCTTCAAACTACTTTCCTGTGAAATCTGTCAGCATATTATGCCTAAAATGAAAAGGGGTAATCCGGAAGAGTCTTGGTAGGATGTGGTGCATTTGGTGGATGCGACTTTGGTACCTGGTTTCAGCTAGGAATGGAAGAACAGATGAAGCAGGGTAATGCTGTACCAAAGAGGTCACATCCTAGGTCCTCAGGTCTTTGCAGTGGTCTGTCATTTATCTTGGACAGACTTTTTCTAGCCTAAGTAGTTGAAGCAGAAGTTCGTATAAAAAACAGACTCTCAGGAGTAAAAGCAGCATGGAAATAATTGTTTCTGTAAACTTGCAGACTGCAAAACCTCTTGCCTTTTGGCATCTGCCTTCTCTGCCTGTTTTCAAGTATTACTGGCTTCATTGGTCTGCTATGGATAGTATTCTCAAAATTAATTATCACCATCATTAAATCTCTTAGAAACAGTGCTCAATATTTGACTCAAGATGCACGCTGAGATTGGCACCTTGGGTTGGTATCGTCCTGAGCAGAATTCTGGTAGAATCTGACATTTCCCTTCTGACTAGCTGCTCAGGGATCTTCTGAAAGTGTTTTTTACCTCTCCATGTTTGTTTGGGTTTTTTTGAAGCCTAATAAGTGGGGTTTATTTTCATTTTGTAAATGAATGCCTACATTGCCACTGAAGTTTATATTGTTTCTTTTCCTTTTTTCCCTGTACAGGCAGTAGGGAAGTGGGAAAAAGGAAAGATCTCAAAGCTGAAGCCGTTTTGCCAGTGACAGCAGATCAGTTGGGCTAGAACCCCACCTAGGGTTGAAGCAGGAGCCGTCTAAAAGTTAGTTTACCTTAATATCAAGGAAACTTCTAGTCCAAAGTGTCAGATTTTACACTGTGACAAAAATTCTCAGATCTGTAAAGTTCCTGAACGCTTGCGATTTACTGATCCTTTTGGCTGTTCTGTTTGTGCGGAGCTCGACTTTCTCTGCTTGGTAAGGAGCCTAAAAACATGATGTGGTAATACTTGGGGTTACTCTTCACCCTTCCTGCCCTAGAAGTACCACTGGTAGAGATAACATCTACCCCAATTTGTTGGTGGTAGCTTACTAAGCAGAATTTTTTCATCTGTATCTTACATAGTTCAAGCCATATGTATTGGAGTCATATATAGTTCAGTTCAAGTCACTAAATGCTGATGAAATAAATTCTGTATGGAAATAAGCTTGCATTTTGTGTGTTGAAAATTAGAAGACTTCCTACATTCAGAATGGCAACTTGCATCAGCATTCTCATAAAACCTTTTTAGCTGAATTTGGCTGACTTCAAAGACAGCTGTTTCTGTCGATCTTTGAGAATTATGTATCCTTGAATTCTGTAAGGCAGAGCAGCTTTATGAGACAGAATATTGGAACCAAGCCACAGCACGCCAGAGCAAATAGGCTAAATACTAAATATTTTACCAAATACTCTCAGTGCTGTTCAGCCCTCTTGTCCTGAGACAAGTATTTCTTCTTCCTCTGTAATCCATTAGGATAATGGTCATAGATGGCTTCTGTTTGTTTAGGGTTTTGGACACGTTGTGTCCTTCTTATCATTAATCAGTTTAGGGTAAACTTGCAGTGTACAAACCTCGCAGTGGCCAAAAGTTCTACACTACTGTTCTGCAGTCATTATAAGTCTGAGTAACGACGTAAGATCAGTTAGTCCTATGTAGGCTGTTGTACGTAACAACAGTAACTTCTTTAAAAGAAAGATGTCTGACCTTGTCCAGAGCGTGCAACATTATGAAATTGCATATGAAACCAGAATTTTTTGAACAGCTCTCAATGTCTATGAAGCATTTTTACACATTAAGAACAGACATTAGGTAAAAAGGTGACTTGCAATTTCAATAACATTTCACAAAATGCCAAAAAAACGTATTTTCTTGGAATAGATGGAAAAAGGAAAGGAAAAGGATGAGCCTTTCTTAAATAGTACCATGGAGGTAGAAATTAGTTTCTTTTTTGAAATTTGAATTTCCATGCTTATGTGTAATGGTATGTTGAGGGCAAGAAAAATGGCAAACTGTTCAGAATATGATGATGATACCAGAAAAAGCTAAAGATAAGAAGTGATCCATTCTAGAAAATCCTACTTTTTATCCTAAAAGCAGAGAGAAGCTGTGATTAAACTCTTGCCTAAGCTATAGATGACCCAGTTAAAGCTTTGTTCATAACAGAAAATGTAACTTTAATCAAGCCTGACTATAAAATCTAATTATGTTTTAATGTGTATTTAAGTTTGAGAATGTATTTGTGCTTAGCTGGGGGCAACAAGTTGCAACTTCCTATGTATAATTGTATTTGTGCTTGAGAATGAATGCAATCATGTAGTTCTGTTTGCTTTATATTTTAGTTGATTAAAAAATTCTTATGTAAGTCTTCACATATTTCATGTTGTCACAAACACTTTTTAGCACCTTTCTTTATGCAAACAACCGATTTTTTTAGAGATATGCAACCTGTAGTTTCCTGCAGCTTGTTTTGGCTTTGCAGACAGAGATTTCTTATTACAGAAAAATAAATAGGAGCAAAAGTAACTTCAGATCTAAATAATTTACCGGTAAGTAGTTTTATTATCCTTGTTATTTCAGTGGAGAGTGGAACACAGGAGTAGTAGTGGTTATTAGCAAGTGAAGTATTTAACAACTTTGAAATAATTGATCTTTGCTGTTTATTAAATAATATTTAAAAAATGAACTTTCAGAGTAAAGTTCATGAACATTGACTTGGAGTAAAATTAGCAATGGAATGGAAATGACTGCCCCTCTGAAAAAAGAAAACTGTATCACTTAGGTCATTAGGCTCCTAGGCCATGGTCTTGGTTGTTCCCCACTGACACTGTTACCTTCGTGGAGGAGTCTCACATATTCCTTGTATTTAGCTTCCTTTGCAAGAAATGTTATGTGTCGGATTAGAAGTAATGGGCATAACAACCATCTACGTATTAGAGGTAAGTGTATGAAATGGTTAAATTTCTGAATCAACCAGAAAGCTAAATCAAGTGGAGCCTCAAAGCAATACAGAGAAAATACAGTGCCTTCTTCCTTTTCTCTGCTCTTTGTCCCCGGGGTGTATTTTGTTTAGTGAAAATTTTATGTATCAATGAAAGAGTCAAAGATTAAAGAAGATGAGACAGCTGGAGATAGAGGAGTTGATGCAGAAGAGTGATAGAATGTTTCCGCTGAACGAATGAGTGGAGAAATTATCTTTTTGTTTAATTAATTTTAAGTAGGACTCTAACTGTGATTTGTAGGTGAAATAATTTTTGTACCTCAAGCAATTTTTAATTCCAATAAGCTTGAACAGTCTTGACTTGTACTAGCTGATCAGGTGAGATGTGAGAAATAGCACACGTGTCTTTGCAAGTGCTAATTCTGGTGTAAACATATTTCCCTCAATTTCTTCATGTAAAAAATAGGTGGTTTGAATGTTTTTTTGTTTGGTTTTTTTTTTGGTGAAGGAGAACCCTGCTATAAACAATGCTGTGCTTCTTGCATATTCTCCAGATGACGAATTTGACTGGAGAAGGAATGGGTGATTAGAGTTCTTAGTATGTGATGGCTACTGCAAGGATCTCAGTTCTGTATTGTGATTGGCAAAATGAAGAGGAACCTTAAATCTGTTCTGAATCATAGAAGGGTTTAAATTGTCCTGTAATACATCTGCTGATTTGAGGAGAACAATAGGTGGCTGACATCCGCTTTTTTCCTGATCTGTGGTGATCTAAACCAAGAATTTGACCTAAATTATGCCACTTTCATCACATGGTTCAGACTTGCTTTGTTTCAGGGTGGAGAAGAGAGTTGTACTAACCATAGGGACAGGACATTCTTTAAATTAGTTGCTACATTTGTAAAAGTACTTACCTTCATCTGTGATCGTGGGTAAAAAAATAATGTAATATCTCCAAAGCACTAGAGAAGAAACTAAAATTGATTTAATGTGTGTAGCCCTAGTGACTTTTCAGTCTAAATTGGATATACTCTTTTATTCTGACATTCTTTGTTCTAATTGAATAATGTTAAAAACATATGAAATGCAACATCTGAAAAATCTGGACATTTTATTGTGAATTTGTATTAGGTTTTTAAGGATTTTTATTTTGCTTGTTACAGCTTACTGTCAGAAACAAGAATTCCAGTCTTTAGGTGAGTACCTTTGGTTAGATAGGCATGATTAGGCAATTGTTATTAACACCACCAGCAGCAGCTCCCTCCCATAACTGGCAGAAATAACAGAATTACGTTTATACAAGAATATTTGCTGGGGGAAACTTGCTTGAGTGACAGCTTAGAGCAGTCCACCAACCAGTAAAGATCAAACAATCTGGAAGATGCCCTTCACCTCCCTTCACCTTCACTTATCCACCTCCCCCCAAAGGAGGAGCAGCATAACTCTGCTTTTGAGAACACCTGAGGACCTCCAGGGACACCTGGGACCAAGCTTGCTTGATTAGATCCAGCATGCTTAATACCCTACTCCTCCTGACTGCTGATAGCTGCTGCTCCTGTCAGCAAGGAAAGAAGTAGAGAGAATCAAGCTTCTACAATTTTATATTGCTTTTTATATTGGTAATAACTCACAGAGGCAACAAACATTCAAACTCCTTCACAAAGATTCATTATTGCATAGTAGTTAGTGCATGGGCATTATTGATCCCAGCCTGAACCACAATGTATGGCCTATATTCTGTCTTTGCCCTTTTCTCCTCCCTCCTTGTTTCCTTTGTCCTAATATATAATACTCATATACATAAGAAAGAGTTTAATATTCTCACCTCTGGCTTCCACAACTGTAGTAGGTAGTAATTATTAAAAGATGGCAGACATAGTAGAGCTCCAACAACCCTTGCTCCAACAGCTAGAAAATTACAAGGTGTCAGCGTGATGCTGTCTGGTTAGTTACATTGATATTGTAACTTAATTTTCATACTTCGAGTGAGTTTGCAGTTTGGATTTTCCAAGCATACCTGTAAGTCAAGCATCAGAGTTAAGGTATTGAGATTTGCCACTGTTATTACAGCATTTAACATTATGTGTTGTAGCATTTCAAAATGGTTTTTAAGCTTTACTTTTTTTTCCTTCCAAAAGAAATAAATAGTAATGTGATAAACAAAAGGTGCTTGCTGAATAAGCATTGATTATTTCTGTACTTATTTCTCTTTCATGTGAATATAGAGATACAGACAGGAATAAGGTTTAAGAATTCATGTCCTTACTCAAATACAGAATTTTCTAGTGTCTGTGCAGTTTCAAGATTTGATGGTCCAAAAACAGATCTATGACAAAAACGCGTCTAGTCTACAGAGTGTAAAAGTGAGCAGACCTGTTGTCCAGCTCAGAGGTAGACATTCTGGTTTTAACTCCTGAGGATTCAGCTGCAGTTACGAACAGGAGTGCCCGTTACAGCTGATTGAATTTCAGGGTAAAACGGCTTCTAACTGGCCAAGTATCAGACATCTGCTCGAAAATGTTATAGGAGTTGTTTTAATATGGGCAGAATATTTTTTTTCCTTTAATTTCGATTCTTGGAATTTTTGGTTTGTCTGAAATATTTTTTAAAAAATGATCTTTAGCATGTCAGGCATTTTGTCCTTTTTGTTCATTGGTTTATTTTCTATGAACAGCTAGAAAAAGCTTCTTATTATGGGAAATATTGATCAATCTCAATAAGTGGTACTCTTGCCCCATCCTCTATTAGGCAGGTTTTATTGTTGAGCACTGTCCACTGCTGGACAGAGTGGAAGTTATATCTTTCCATTTTACTAAATACAGTTCTATCTCTTGTGAAACATCAAAGCTGCAGGAGTTCCTTCTGTCCTCACTGTGATACCATCACAAATTAATTCTGTCATTATAACCTTGGCAGACTTGATAAGCAGTGCTCTCACCCCTCTGCTCTGTTATGCAAGTTTGGCTGTAGGACACAGGCAGATATCAACTTACAAGAATAGAAATTGTGCCCTGAGGTTATGTTTTTTGGTATCTTAATTCATTTTTTTTCTAATTTACTGATAAGTGGGTGTTGCTTTACAAATGTAGAGTTGTTCTGTGTATCTCCAGAGCTGTGTTGTCTCTGCCTCAGCACAGCTCTGGAGACAGACACTGTAGGTATATCACGATACTCTTTTGATTGCTTCCTTCAGTCCTCCTCTCTTCCCCGCCTCCTCTTTGCAGACAGTCAACATTGTTCTCCTTATATGGCAGAATTGTTTAAAGTCCCAATATGAATGGGATAATGCCTTGATAACAAGGATGCAAATCACTGGGAATTCACAGTGGCTTTCAATTTTGCTGTTAATTAGGTGAAACTTTTCAGAACATCTGGACCCACTTCAGGCTTCTTCTAGTACCATTTCTGGACTTTCATCGTAATGACATCTGAAGTAAAACTGTTATTTTTGGTTACCTACACATTCTGCTAATAGTTAAGCTTCTTTATTTGGTTACCCTGTGGTAACCAAATCTTTGAAAATGCTTCTAACCCGAATCTTGCCATCACTCCACCCTAAAGATTTGTACTTGGCTTTGACACATCTTCTGCAATCAAACCTTGCTATCTCTTACAAGCAACATTTCTGTCATAATATATAAGTGAATGGTGTAGCCCTGAAGCTGCTTTCTGTTTCCAGAGGGAAAGTAAAGTTCCATCTTATCAAAGGTGTGAGAGTTGTTTATCCCTAATTTGATACTACAGCAAATTCATTTTGCCATAAATACCTGTGAGCTAAGGTTTGTGTTCAAGAAGTGAAAGCCTAGAGCCCCTTAGAGGTTCACCTTAGTTCATTAGATGCTGTAGAATCTTACTCTGCAGAGTGCAAAATCAGATAACTCTGGTCTTTCAGGAAATTTGGTAGAACTAGTTCAGGGTTTGATCTGGCTCTAAGCTTCCGTGATCCGTAACATGAACTTCATGTTGTGTCTAGCCCATTTGTAAGTTCAGTCTAGATTTTCTGATATCTACAGGTTGTCTACTTACAGCAAATGTTAACAAAATCCTTTCTAAAAGAAGTGATCATAATTATATGAAGATGCTGCTAGTCTTTATACTTGTTGAAGGCATTAGGAACTCTGCTTGACTAAATGCTATGTTCTTTATCTTAATTATTTTTTTTTTCCGTTGAACTCTCCTTCAGTTTTGAGAGATCTTGCATACATAAGGTATGCAAAATTTGTCCTTAGATCCCTAGCATGCTTAGGAGAACACGAACTGGCATCTTTGTCTTCCCACAGTTGTTCTTGTTGGCATGAGATTGAGAGACTGAGATTTTTTGCTTTAGATTTATCCTCTATACCAAGAGCCAAGTAAATAGAGAGGTATGAATGTTCCTGTTAATGCAGAGCTGAATTTAAAGCATATGTTCTACTTTCTGGATTATTTTTTTTTTTAAATTCCTTTTGGGATCTATGCTTTTTGGCATCAGTGAAGTATTTGAGCAAACATGTTGTACATCTACCTTGAGAGCCTTGGAGAATAAAGGCCAGATCACTTTAAAATGTAACTCAAGATCAGGCTTGTGTTTGTTTGAAGATTAAATTCAGAGTGATTTGCAATGAGTGCAAGCGTCCAGTTCCTGCCAATTTTGCCTCGGTTCTCCAATCGTTTTTAACACCAGCTCCAATATGACTTAGAGTCAAAGTTATATTTGTTCTGCAGTCATACTAAGATTGCAATGGGTATGTAAGGCTCTTCTGAATTTGGCCAAGACTGCTACGTGGCTGCTGGCACCAGTTTGTCAGGGATTATGGCATGTTTTTCATAGTTGTTGTGAAAATTTTGAATTTCAGTTGGGAAACAAGAAGCTTTTTTAAAATGATACATATCTGAAAAAATATACATTGTGAGAATATGCTGTGTTGAATACTGAGAACTAAGTCTCATGTATTCCCTGGAAGACAGTAAGTTCTGCAGCTGGAGGTTTTTCCATTGATTTCAGATTGAAATGAGAAATTGAGTTCTGTACTGAAAGTTTTGTATGTGAAAATGAGTATGGTGATGTCATATCCTTCTTGGTGATAAAATTTTCCAAGGCAAATCTTCATAATGGCTTAAAGTTAGATATAACTGAGGCTTATTCTGTGCAAGAAGACAGAGTAGAGAGATTGGTTTGTCTGGAAAACATATTTGATTAACGAGATAGTTAAGGGTGATGCTGAAATGAAACCACAGAATTCATAATTCAGAGCTCTTATGGCAGGCTTTCTGCAAATTCAGGCAAACATGACTTCAACAGCTTAATTGCAGTTTGTGTTTTTAGGGTTTTGTTTCCTACCAAGAACCTATAGTAGAATATTTTATGCTACAGAATCTTGATTTTCCACAGAGATTTTGTGGCAAACTCTGCAGCTGCAGAATTAAAAAACCTACAGGCTTTAGTAGGGTTTGTTGCTCAATTCTGATAGGTTACTGATTACACCTACACTCTTTTACAAAAAATTTGGAATACATTCTTCAGGAAAGTATGCATATTTCTTTTAGCATGTTGTGGTAGAAAGCAAACCATCTTTTTTCCCCTCTATAATAGTTTTTACACAGTTTTTTTCAGCTGTCCTGCCCCTACCTACGGGCGTAACCATGGAAGTCTAGTTGCACAGGATGGATTCTACCTCTCTTGTGCCCTGCCTCTCATGACGTTTGTAACTCTTTTTCAGTAAGTCAGAGAAGTGAAGGCTGCATACAGCATGACACATTACCGGGAGTCTCAACACAATTTTAGCATAACTTTACCTGTGTCAGACTGACCTTGTGCCTCTGATTATATTACATTGAATATCTTCAGTAACAGATTAATGCCTGGAAGCAGGGAGGAGTCTTTGAAACAGGTCAATCTGTTCATCAGAATGGTTTGTTCCATGGTTTGGCTCCAAGCACCCCGAGCAGACAACATCATGTTCTTTCCACTAGGACTTGAAATGAGAGCTGTGTATGTAGGTGCTGCTGAGTCAGAGGAGAAACATGAATTCAGATTTGATAATGGACCTGGCCTTGAAGACCTGTGAAGTATGCTCAGTTTTAATTAAGACATAGTAGGGACTGCCAGCTTCTGCTCCCTAATATCACTGCCAGGTGTGGCTGTCTGTAAAGAGACATCTAGAACTGAGTTGTAAGAATAGGCATAATTTTTTTTAAGTTTTATCTCTAACAACATTTTGAATGTAGAATTATTGGGTGAAATCATCGCTAAATAGTGATAGAATCAGGCCTTTTACTTCAGGCGTAGTGCACTCCATGCAACACTATGCTGGCTGACAGATAACGTGTTTCCTGGAAAATGTTACTTGGCCTAGATGCTGGTGTTACGCATTGTTTTGAGTTAGGAGGATTTGCTGTGCCACTTTGGGGGATTTAGCTGATCAGAGAAGTTTGCATCACCATGAGTAGTTGGCTTTGGTTTGAACCCATTTTTAATATTTACTGATGATGCGATTAGACATGATCATCTGAGTCATCATTGGGCCCTCTCCCACTTTTCAGATGGTATCTACATGGTAGGTATCTAGCTCAGATGAGCTCATGAAACAGTTCTCCCCGCACCAAAAAACACATTCCAGCACTTCATAATAAACTGCATATGCTGCCAGATGGTAAAAATTCAAAGCTGCTTCAAATGTATAGTTCAAAATGTATGCTGTCTCCTTTCTCTCTTTTTTTCTCCTCTCTTCAGGTTCTTGCTCACTTCTTTCCCACACCTTCCCCCATACTTTCATGACTTCAGTCTCCAGCACCAATTCTTCTTTTCCCACCCCTTCACCCAGCTGCTTCCACTGCTTCTCCAGCTCTTTAATTCTATTCTCTGCTTCTTTCTTTTCCTCTGGCTTTATGCCGCTCTCCTAATTCTAAAGCTTTACATTCTTTCATACATTTTTAATCTGACATTGGAACCCTTCTTCCTATTTTTCTTTATAAGCTTTTTCATGAATCATCAGTTTAGAGAGAAACTCAAGGGTGCAGTTAACACTTGGCATCTTCCTCAGTTTCGTGTGTGTCCAGTGGCACTTAAATCATAACAGAAATTCAGCAGTTTTTTCTTTCTGCTTATATAAGATGATGTAACATATTTATTGGTAAAATCGAAGCAGTTCTGTACCTTAATATGGATAGCAAATGTGGTTTTCAGAAAAAGATTTGAAAGGCTGAAAGACCACTCCTTTAAATGTGCCTTTCAGATTATTTGCTCTGCCTTGGTCTGTTTGTACTTCTTTACCAACTAAAAGCAGTTCTAATTGTGGAAGGTAGAGTCACTTCCAAATTTCAAGAGACCTGAAATCCACTTTCTTTGTTTTGAGTGAAATTCTTAAGCTTTCATTCTCCCTGATTATATTTTTACAAAATAAAGCACCTCACTGAGATCTTCAGTTTTGTCCTCTCCCCACCATAAATGCTCTGGGTTTATTCATTTCATGCAATGCATGCAAACTTGTGCCACTCTGATGTACCCATCTCAGTGTCAGACTTGCAGATCTCGGGGCATTCTGGGGAATGTGAGTTATCCTTTAAGAGAGTAATAGGGAATGTATCACATCCCGTTTTTTTTAAGGGATGATTGGGGAGCAGCAAGGAATAAAATTCCTTGAAGATAATCTCTCTCCATGTTCTAGTGTTCTGTCATGCAGCCACTGTCTCTTGTGAATATTTGTTTTCAGTTTAATATTAATTGGCATATATCCATTTGCTCAGTGATCTTTTACCAGTTTAGAGCATAACTTTCTTCCTCTGTGTCTGCACTGCCTTCTTCTCAGCCTTACAAATGAAGACCTAAGTGTAACTCAAATGGCAGAGACTCGCTCTCATGGAGGGAAGCGCATGACAAGGGGTGGGAGCAGGAATCCTTCTGTCTCTTTGCATCTCAAGATAACACTGAATTCAAGCCTCTGCCGTACAAAGGAGCAGATACTGTCAGTGAAATCTAAAGTAGCTTTAAATGCATCACTGGCCTTTGGAGTCAGATGGACATGTTTTGAGATTCATTTTTCTATGCAAATTTTTAATCATCAACCATAAATTGTGACAGGAAACATTTCATTTCAGCTCATTCAAATAGTTCAAAATTGTTGAATAATCCAGCATAACACCTAAAAGTCTAGTTTGAAGTGATTTAATTTGGCTTTGAACTTTAACAATGCTCTAGGTAAACCCAAAATATTTTAGGCTTTTTCCAAAATGCTTTTAGATTTCTGCATAACAGATATGTGAAGTGTTTTTCCTCCCATTTTAGGACTGAAAATATTTTTGAAATCTTGTTTGTTTCTTCAAGAGACAGGAAAAGTTTTGATCTAGCTTTAGCAGCAATTGTCTGGTTTTCTGTTTAACCTTATTGCATGTGTAAGCTGGGATTTGTACGTAAACTTGAATAGGAACTAGAGTCTTCTACTGTGAATGAAAAGGGCTAGGTACCTGATTCTCCTTGTTTCTGTCTTCATGTCTAGTGTCCCATCTCCCTTGGCCAAAGCAAGGCTATGAGAAGCTCTGATGCAAACAAGACGTTCTTTTGAGCATGTTGTGTGTTCCAGAATTACACATTTAGGACTGCTGTGTTTTTGCCTGAGGAAACCTAGACAAACATGCAGATGGATCTGTTGTAGAGTACACATGATGTAAAAACAGTTTGTTGGGGATCCACCCACTACGTATACTTGGTGAATCCAGCATCTGGACTGCACTCAGTGGCCAGAATTATCCCGGATTTGCTAGAATGCTACAGACCAGGGCCCGGATTCTTCTCGAATTACTGTAGACGTGCAGTTAATCTAGTGCCCTCAGATTCTCTTTAGTCAGTGAGGATAAACAGATACTTTGTGGGATTTGATTTTTTCCCCCCCAAACATAGATATTCCCTTTAGAATAGGGAATTCATACCCTAGAGAAGACTGTTGGGCTAAAAACAGAGCTCAGAAGAGTGAGCTTGCAGGCAGATGTATGGATTGCCTAATGAAGTCTACTCAGATGTCAGGAAATCCCAGAGAAGTGTATTTCTTCAAGCAGCCCTCATAATATGAGGCCAAAAGTTTCGTAGTCTTTTCACCCCCACTGCATTTCCCAGGTCCAGCCGAAACCCTGTTTTGTCCTGTCACTGTAGCTGAACTTGTTGGAGGCAAGAGATGGTGAGATAGGACCCTGACATCAGGAGCCAGAGAATAAATCTGTTATCAGACTGAAGTGTTTTTCGTATGAGAGAGATATATTTCAAGCTTTTGAGGATCTGTAACTTCCCAAGCAAATCTTTCACTCGTTCTGTTTACAAAATGAAATAAACCACATCCCTCAGTCTTCAGTTACACGGTATCAGAAATACAGAGAACACTGGAGAAAAGGACGTGAACAAAGATGCTCGAGCACCACAGTCTAGATGACAGCCTTGCGAAGGAGTGGAGGAAGGGCTGCCTCGGTTTTCTAGAGGTGTTTTTAAAAAAGTGAAGAAAGTTAAATTTTTCACAATGACAGTCCTTAAAGTGTTAACGGGCTGCTAAAACAGCTCAAGGCTGATGATGGAAAGGAAAGATTTTTCTTTCTTTGACAGCTGAAAACATTGTATTTTTTTTTTTACAGACCTGTGGAATAGTAATAAAACTAAATAATGTGATAAGAATATAGACTGAGGAATTTTAAGCTGGCATTGACTTTGGAAAGAGGAGTGGGTAATTTCACTCCTGATGGAAATTCCATTTTCCAACTGAATTTTAGGCCAGAGGCTGAAGAGTAGCTTGTATCTAATAAAATGCAAATGAAATCAGAATGGAGCTTTTTGTATCCTATCAGATGGTGCGAACTTTTACAAAGTGCATCACTGTTGTTGTCGGCTGTATGGTCTTTGTTGTCATAACCTAACAGGATCTGTGATGCCACCTTTCCCGCTTTTGAGGAATGCCCCACTTCACAAGCTCTGGCATTTGAAGATAAGTGGAACTGCACAGGTGGTGAAAATGATCGCTACTGATGGTTTAGAGAAATGAAATGCGAGCACAACTTTGTCCAAGCTTTGGCAAGTCTGGGCTTGGAACATCAGTCAGTGCCATAGAGAAAAGGTCTGTGAGGTCAGCGAAACTCGGGTAAGATGGGAACTCCAACATCATGTACGAAAAAAGACTGTTTTCAGGGTCGGATTGTACCTGACAGGCCCTGTGCACGCTACCTCATTGCTTTCTGTGCCACTTCACAGGGAAAACCACCCTGCTCTGTGCCTGGTTGTTACAAAGATAATCTAAACTGTAGCATCGTTAAATCCTGGACAACAAAACATGGGGTAGCAAATTTTAATTTGTGCATAGTGGCATTCAAAGGCTTTAAGCCATGTGCTGTTAACTTCAAGAAATGCAATTTCCGCTAATTTCCTTTTAATGGAAAGGATTTTTTGTGCACCAATCAATGAATCTTATGCAAGAATAGAGGCTTTTTCTGGTACTAGTACACTTATATGAACCATACGAAACGGCACGCTATGCAGTTCTTACAGCTTCTCAAATAAATGTTTCCCTCTGTGTTTCTTTGTATCTTATGCTTTAATTGAGGAATGGTTTGCCAGAAGAGTCAGTTTAATGTTTCTACCTGCGAAAAATTTTAAAGGGTTTGTATTTTCTAGTTTCCATCTGAACTTTTGTTACAGGTAGCTTATAGCTGGCAAAGAAAATCCATATAGCTTGTTTCCTTCCGTCTCTGACTGGCTACACAGAGACGTGTGAAATACGAAGGTTGCCTGGGTTTGTATCTGGGAGAATGATACTGTGTAGCAGCAGTCTACCATATCCTTATTTTTTTCAGAAGGAATTGCACCTTGTCAAGTGAAATTTGGATTTGTGCATTAATTTTCCTTCTTCAGAGAAGGTACCTTAAGGAAAAAGGCAGCTTTTCTAGCAAAAGGGTCATTATCAATAGATCTGTTGAAGAAGCTGTGTTAAAGGTGTATTTTTAAGGAAGCAGAAATATAGCTGCCATACTCATAATGCATTGTAGAATCAGAGCATTTTCCTAACTAAACTGTATGAGAGCAGCCTGCAGAACCGTAGCATTGCTTGCTGACATGAGTAAGGTGAGCTGGCGCTGACCCACCCCTCAAGTTCATACTGGCTGTCCTGTCTCGCACTGGCGTAGTCCTCAACTACATCATGTCACCGATGTATGACAGCTGTGTCTCGTAAACGGAATTCAGATGTGTACAAGAATGCATTTCACAGCTGTTCAATCCATTTTATTACGAAATGAAAAAAAAATTAAAAATAAATTATTGGCTAGTTGGAAGATACCAAGGGAATACTTTTGCTTCTGGTGACTCCCTGTCAGTGACGTTTCTGTCACCCCTCATTAACTTATGATTGTTAGCATAAGCTATATACCTAAGCACTGAGCTGTTCTAAAACCTGGTGGAATTTCATACACGACGAACAGAATTCTTTTGCCCTTATGTCAAAGAAATTTTGAATATCCTTGGGGATTTTCCATAATACGCAATAAAGAGGAAGCTAAATCTCAAATGGAGTTTGTTTTATAGGTGAAATTCCTCAGGGAAGCAAAGCTGCTTCTGGGCAGTTTTTGTGAGATTGTAAAACAAGATATGAGAACTGCTTGACAAGGTTTTTTTGAGGGTTTCAAGGTGCACAAGTCTCTTGTTTGATTATATAGAAGTGAAATCTAAAATGCTACTGAGGGAGACTTGGTTATACTCTGAAAACCACAGATAATGGGCAGCCTGCCTACTCATGCTGTACTTCCTCTAACCTGTTGTTGTTGTATCGGAGGACATGGTGTCACTTGCAGAGTGGCTTTGTGGGCTTTGGGGAACTTCCTGGTAAATAGAAAAATAAAATTATCCATTGTTTTTTTTAAATTCAAAATACTCTTCTTGCTATGAAGGATCAGAAATAGAAAATATTCTTTCTGAGATTCTGAACACCTGTAGCACATTTTTTCTCAATAATTCCACGTACATCGTGAAAGAAAAACTAATGGATATAGAGGAGAAGAAAGAAATACATTATTAACTCACGTGTGTTCTACGTGGCCTGACAGGAACAGCCATCTTCAGTACTTTAAACCACAATCTTCCTCTTTTGGCATGGGACAAAATAATTTATTTTCAAAAGACTACATGAAGTCAAATTCTGCCTCCCTATAACTGGTTTGAAATGAAATTTGCTGGATCATATTCATCCCTCATTGTCCTTGGGGCTTGGCTATGCCGAAAAATGGTACCACTTTCGTTTATACTTGGTATGCTGATTTTATAGAGCTAAATAGCAGCATTATCATGGGAGGAGATCTGAAACTTTATTTTAAGGCAATCTCGTATTTAACTAACATTCCCGGTAGCAATGATACCACTTTTTTATAACTAATAGATTTAGTCTAGACACTATTATTCTTACTATTGTAACAGTAGGAAGCCTCAAGATTCTTAAACTGCCAGTAAAAGCTGAACGTATCTTCTGCTGTTTGCTTGCTTGTAAGAGCTAGGCCATATTGCAGTGCCGTTTTGACAATCATCTATTCTCCCAACAGTATTTATTTATTTAGAATAGCATTTATTTTCCTTCTGTGTCATTAAACATTGACTGTCAAATCACTGTTTGAGTGTTAGCAAATCCTTGCAGTTCTTTTGTGCATGAATTTTGTCCTACTGGTTGTTTTTAAGTTGGTTACTACATGGATACTCCCTGGAGAAGGATGTGGACTGTCTGGAAAAGTTTATTTTCTAGGGTAGGCAGCACTGGTCCTGTGGGAGCAGCTCCTGGGGGGTCCCTGCAGGAGTGCACATGGACTGCAGCTCAAACTTCGTTCCAGGAGACAAAATGCTTCTCTTGGCTAGGGATGATAAAAGCTTTGAGTGACTTAAGACAGGGTAGTAGGGGTCAATGGGAGCCGATGTGTAAAATTAAATGGTTGGTGTGGTCCACATCATACATGTTTTAGGGGCGTTATTTCGGCCTACCTTTTGTCTGGCCCCATGGCGCCATTAATGGTTAGGAGCATGTTTTCTGGTTTACCTTCATGTGAAAAGAACCCAGCTGAGGTCCTCTGAGACTGCTCCATAATGTGAACCAAAGCACAGTTAAGTGGAAAACTTGCCTTGGAAGTGGATTCGGCATCTGGACTGACGTGCTAATCTAGATGAGTTCACAGGGAAGCTAGTCATCCTGTTTGGAAATGCCACCAAGCAGCACTTCGCTCCAGATACCTAAGTCAAGTCTTGGGCATGGTACATATCAAATGGAGCAGGCTCTCTATAGCTTTGCCGGAGGCACTGAAGGTCAGATTCTTCACAACCTAAGGTACTGTTCCAGTTTTGCTCCTACAAATTTCCGGCTAACAAATAATACGAAATTGTGTTTTGTAGCTGAATGTAATTTGTTTTCAGATGATATGGAACATTGTTATATTCATGTTAGTAATGGTATTTTATTCTTCCAAAGAACAGAAATCTTTTTCAAGTCCCTAGCCTACTTGAGGATGGTACTTGACATTACTGAAGTATGAATAACCTCCAGATGTGAAGCTATAGCTTTTAAAACCATACCTAATAAGAAGCTTTCTGCAAAAAGGAAGATTTTCCTTTTGAGGAATGTTGAAATTTTGAGCATATCTGTTAAGCAAACTTTATCTGGCATCACTTTGAAAAAGAATAAAAAATTATGAATTTCTCTAAATGGATCTAGTAAATTATTACATCAAGAATTGCAAAAGGTTCTTTATTCATGTATTTCTGCAGCTTTTTGTGATGAGTGCTGTTACTGGGCAGGAAGATGCCGTGAGCGTTTGATTTTCTGTTGTCTTTGTATTTTCTCGTATTTCCTTCTCATTACCCCACTGTAAGGTATCTTTGGGCAACTTCAACTGTCAATTGTCTTGGCAAAGATATAAGAAATAAATTTTTTACAGTGAGAACAATCATTCACTGGAATAACCTCTCTGGGGAGGCGTCCACATAACTAGAGGTTTTCAAGATGAAGCTGGGCAGAGTGCTAGATAATCTCATTAAGGCTCCCTTTCCCACAGAAGCATGGACCAGATGAGCTTTCGAAGTCCCTGCTAACCTAGGCTGTTCTATGATTCTGTGGTTCTAAAATTTACTGTCAATTTTTCTTGTACGTGATTTAGTGAAAGCTCTGTGTGTCTGTCTTATCTGTAGTTGGTTGAGTAACAGTTTACTCAAGATCTAAATTTTCCATCAGATTTAAATATTAGGAACTGATGCATATAAAATTTTGTAGGCTTAGACAGTTTTGTACGTACAAAACACTCTTGCATTGAGCAATGGGAATATTTTTCTCAGTTGTAAAGCTTTATCTTCTCACTGCTTCTGCTGAGTAATGGCTGCGTCCTCCTGTTGCTCCCCTGTACAGCTTCATCATCCAGCATGGGTCTCAGAGCTCCGTCTCTGCAAGGTGAAACTTTCAAAGAGCTGTTGGTGGTTGTTAATGGATTAGATGGAAAATGCTACTCTGGGAGGCTATAATTTGTGGTGGTTTTTAACTGTCCTTTTTGAGGTTGGTTGTTTTCTCTAGTAGATTCAGATATATTATATTTGAAGATAATGAGAAAAGCAAAAAGCCTTCTGTTGTGAGGAGAGTTTTGGTGGAGCACAGACGTAATTTGTCTTAAATTCTACACATTAACTTCTTCCAGGTATTAGTCTACCTTCATGGGAAGTCTCTCTCAGATGTCTAAAAATGCTTCCATGACTTAGAACTGGCTTGTGCTGGTTTAAATCATGCTGAGGTAATTACAATATAAAAGGTTGTCCCACTGTCAGCTAGACTGGGCAGTAAAAAAAATGACGTTTACTTACCATTTGTTCTGGCAGGATCATGCATTTTTCCAGAAAGAAACAGATTTTGAGAAAGAGGAAAGGCTCAAGGCTACCGAAAGCATGTCAGAGCTCTGTCTTCACTAGAAAACCAGCATGACTCATTTTCGGAAAGTTTGGAAGCAACTTATAGGTGATGTTTAAAGGTATATCTAGTATGTGTTCTTTTCTCCATACTTGCTCATCTCAGTGCACAACTGCTTATTTGTTTGTAACTATTTTGGATATTGTGGCTGCCTCTTTGGAGGGAAATGGAAAGACGGTGGCTTCTTTTGCTTCTTACTTCTGATACGTGAATGATTATCTGAGCTAATGAAATGTTAGAAAACATAGGACAAGATCTTTTCAGAAATTAAATCTTACTGCAAATATAAGGTAAACCTGATTGAGTTTCTGAGTTTCTGCCTTGAAATTAAATGAAGGGAGGCTGACAGAAAGGATTGTCAAACAAGCAGTGAATACAAGGAGCGGACATCTAAAAGGATAATGTTGCAAATGTTTGAAATCTGTCTTTAAAACATGAGGGCTAGTAGGTGTTTTCTAAAATATTTTACTTTGCAAATATTGCTACTGAATTCTTTGTTACTGCTCTCTTCTTCCACCATTGTTAGTCCAAATTGCTTAGAATGGTACCTAAAGCCTAGACTGGAGCTGTATCATTTGCAGCACAGTTTCCACTACTCAGCAAGAGCAGTTCAAAGGTTTTAGGTTACAGACCTTCTGGGCCCCATCTGCATCTAACCAGGTCATCGGCTTCTGATGGTGGAATGATTTGATGCCTGTGTGAAACTGGAGGTCTCTTATTCCTCAATAAGAGTGGTGAATACAGATGTCAAAATTGTAGGGTTTTTAATCCATGAGAAATACTGTGGTTTTCATTATTTTTGGTGGGCTTTGGTCTTAAATAGCTAATACTGTTTTTAATTACTTTCTAGCCAGAGATTCTTCTTTTCTCTTTCCTAGAAACACTGAAATGTAATGTCTCTAAATTTTAGCATTCCCCCTACAGTTGCTCAGTGACATTATCAAGACAGCAGCTGAGGGTTCCTGAGGTTTTGAGTCACAGCTCTGCGGTAGGGTGCCAGAATCCTTACTAGACATCCTTAGCATGCCTGATTGCAAGCTGAGGCTCCTAGGACTTCAAGGCTGCCAGCTCTGTGACAGAAATTCTGGCATAACTTTCCAGTATCTGGCAAACCTAGGTTGCTGGTGTCCTCTGTCAGACATACCTGGCATGCTGTTTCACAACCCACAAATTTCAGTGTTGAATATCCCATGGCATGAACAGTCTGCTTGGCATATGTACCCTACATTTACAGGCTTCTTTAGTTCACCTGCAACCGTTTGCGTTTGATGACAATTTTGCAGAGCCCGGAATGTGTTGGAGGAAGTCTGCTGGCAGGAGGAGACTGGCTTCTCTGTCCTCATTCTTCTCCAGGAGACAACAGGTTTTAGAAAGTACTCTTTTTAAATTCATGTGTTTTTCAGGATGCCAGATACCTTTTGAATTTCATAATTAAAGCATAATACACTATTCTTGGAATTGTACTAGAACTTTTTCTCAAAAATATCCTAAAAAATTGGAACTGAGATGTGGATTTTCAGAAACAAAACCAGAATAAAGTACTTGTGAATATCAATTTCATGCCTGATTACCTTTTGTCCTGTGAAAAACTCCCCCTAATAAAAAAATAGTACCTGATTAATATATGTTATTAAATTATCAAATGCTAGGAAGCTAATTCATAAACCTGAAGAAACTCAAAAATCTGAATAAAAATTTTAGCAGAAAGAAATGGACCATTCTAGAAAAAAGATGTTAAGAGTTTCTATTTCCGATTCATTTACATCACACTGTCAATACCTGTTATTACATATCTAATATGATTATTACATCTTACAAAGCAACTACAGTTTTCATGATGTGCCAACAAGTTTTCTGAAAGTACTCAGTATTACCTTAAGACTGATAATAAATATTTTAGTCTAACAAACGTGGACCTTGAAACAATAGCATTGTATATTACGGCAGTTCCACTAGCAGGAAAGTAAAAAAACTGGCTTTCATAATGATGAATCAATGAGAGGTGGTAGTTCAGGTAACAGAGACATTTGGATTTTGTTTTTCAGCCAAGCATATATTATTGTGGAGCAGAATGGCTTGGATCTAGCATCTGTCCTGGAAATTTTTCTACCCATACATACTAGCAGTCAAAATGTATGCGCTTGTCTATGTGTATTTGTAGGTGGAGAAGAGCTGGCGAAGAAGGTCTTTGAAGCAATGTCTGCATTTTCTGTTCTGCTGCTGTTATATAAAAGGCCAAAATAATATTGTGAGATTATCTGAGAATCTTAAATATACAAATATGGGCTACTGTTAGCTAATGTTTGTTTTTTATTTTCCTATGCTCACTAGTTGAGCTCAGGAGGGTTCTGTTTTGTAGAAGTAAACCTAAAAACCCCAATTCCTAGGTGCTTGCTATAAGCAGTTTGTTTAGATTCTGTGCATTTCTAATGAAATAACGTGTGTGAGTTTGTGCATTCCTGTAGCTTAGTGGACCTCATTACTGTTATCTTTACTTGATTAAATAAAACATTGAGTTCTCCATAAATTCTGCTTTTACCCAATGTTTCAGTGGGGTTTCTGGCATCACAGGACAGTCTGGTAATTTATGCTGGTGGTGTCAAAAGCCAGACAATAACAATAACATACAGCAGATGAATTTGATTTGTGTAGTTTATTGAATTGCTAATTTGAAATTTTTAAGTGTATCTGATTTCTGTACTGCATGGAAGTATGGAAAAGGAGGAGTCTTTCAGCATGTCTGGAGAGCACCTACTGCCTTTAACAAACTCCTTGGAACAGATGGTGTTCACCCAGGAGCGCTACAGGAACTCAAGGGGGAAATAGCTGTATTACTGTTGGTGATGCGTAACTTTTCATTTAAAATTGTCTTGGCACCTAGGAGTAAAGGATGGCGAATACGATGCCAGTTTTTGGAAAGGACTTGATGTGAAGTCTAAAGAACTACAAGCCTGTAATTCTCTGTGCTGTATAAAGTAGTAGAAATTACTTTACTTGGGAATAGTCAGTGTGGCTTTTGTGAAAAGAAGTCTTGCAGAACGGTCCTTTTGGAGTTCTCTGAAGGGTTTAGCACACCTTGTTGATGAGGGTGACCTGAATGATGTGCTGTACTTAGACACCCCAACGTCTGTTGACAAAATCTCTCAGCAGAGGCATTCATGAAAACAAGGTAGTCAAGACCTAAGAGGGAACATCTTTCCTTTGATAAATAACTAATGGAAAGACAAAAACTGAGAATAGTAGTAAATTATTTGGTTTGGGGATGGAAGGAAGCCTCACAGGGATTTGGACTCTGTTCTGAAGTATTCAGTATATTTTTAGGTGACCTGGAAAAAGGGATAATGTAATGAGACAGCAGGCCTCCCTATAACTTCAAGTTATTACAGGGAAACAGGGCTATGGCTGACTGTGAAGAATGGCAGAGGTATTTTAAGACACTGTCTGAATGGGCAACAAAATGGCAGGTGAAATTCCACTAGATAAATATTAGGGGTTTTTAAATATTAGGGGTTTTTTCTTCATATATTAAATGATGGCTTCTAAGTTGGTCTTTGCCATGCAATAATGAGTTACTGTGTAACAAGGACAAATGTCAGTCTGTCATTAAAGCTATAGTCATGAAAACATCAACTTAAATAGCAGTGAAAGAAGGAAATAAAATACTAAAAGTCATTAGGAAGAGAGCGGAGAGCAAAGCAGAACATCAGTGCAGTGTTGCAGAAATCCATGGTTTGTCAGCATTCTGAGTACTGTGCATGTTTCTGCTCTTCTCAAAAATGGATGAGGAAGAAGTGAAGAAGATTAAAAAAGAGTAATGATAGCAACAGAACTTTCTTATCAGAAAGGTGTTGCTTATGCGTTGCGTAAGATGAAACCACTATTTTACCCAGTATCTACTCTCTTACAGATAGGAATTGAAACTACGACTTCTAAAGTATGCTTAATTTGATAGAAATTCCAATATGAATCCATTTAATGTTAAAATATTTTCCAAGCAGTTTTTCAAGATACAGCAGAGTCAGAGCTTAATGACATCAGTCGGACAGGTTCCCGTGAACTGCAGTGGGCCTGGAATCAGGCATCCCCGAGCAAACGAAGAGCAGCCTGCTGTTAGGATTTGATGAACGGAATTGCGTTGGAGCAGGACTGGAACTGTGCTTTACCTACCTTTTTCCATACACATTCCACATACAGTTTGCAAAGCATGATGTTCGGTGACAGAGTATGTCATTTTGGCTGGGCTGGAGTTCGGGTTCTTACATAAAAAAGCAGCAAAAAATAAGCAGTGGGCAGTTATGCCAAATGTCCACTGAATGCTTTCTCCCCTAGAAATAGTTGTTTATGCCTGCATCATGTTTCATAAACAGGGGGGAAAAGACCTTCTAAAAACTTTCAGCACTCTTTAGGTTGCTCTTATTATTGCTAATGTCTGGATGAGATACTGTGCATAAAAGAATGCAATGTTGAAATATGTGAGAGAGAGTAAGACTGAGAAGATTTTTGCTAGTTATTTACGTAAGAAAACATGCAGCACCTTGAAATGCAGAAATTAGTTATATTAAACAACACTATATTACATTAAACCAGTGTTAGCTGCAATAAATGCTTTTGCAAATCTCACCTACTCTGCAGGTTGTCGTTTGCAAATAGGGTAGTTTCTCCATTTTTGTATTATTTGCAATTTAAACTTGTATTTCAGTCACTGGCAAGAGAGGTTGTTTTTAATAAGTGTAAGCAGATGCCTTCTCTTGCTTTTGGCAACTCTAATGTGAGGAAAAAAAAAAAGATGATTTACTAATTAATGTTTTTGCCTGCTGAGGCTCCTTACCTGAAGTGAGCCCTGTTTGTCACAGTTGCGTGGCAAGCTTTTTGTCCTGAGGATTGACTGGCAGGTTAGATGGACTGTGACATTCAAAAAACATGTAACAGAATTCAAGAAAGTAGAATGCAGCCAGAATTTTAGACACTTCTGTGCATTTAATGTGAGGTACTCTCAATTGTTTTTCTTACTGTTTACAGCTTCTTCTAGATATTTTATATTACAATAAATCTTGCAGCTTTTTTCCCTTTCTTACCCCCCCACCTCGAGTAAGGATCTGATTTAAAACCAAAGCATTTCTTTTGGAAATCGCTCCAGATTTTTCTGAGATGGTGATGTGATGATGGAAAATCAGTTGTGGCTTCAGTATGCTTGGCCTTGAAGATTGTAGTCCATTTTGGGTGTCATTTTCCCTCTTTCTTTAGTTTACTAAGATGTTTTGTCATTAACTGATGTGGGACTATATCAGTTTAAGAAGTGTCTATTATTTTACATGGTTTTCAGAGGAAGATTTACTGGGATATTTAGACTGCACAGATCATCATGTGTTCCTGTGTAGTTTTGAGACGGTGATTTGAAACTGACTTTATTCTTAGTCCATGTATCTGAAGGTCAGATGTTACTGGTATTGTAAATAGTCCGATCCTACTGAATCCACTGTGACTACTGATGCCATTTGAAGGAATTGAACCTTGTTTAATGTTTACTTAAAGTTGTGCATTCCTTTTGCTTTATCCGGACTTGTCCTGCCACTCTCTCATTGCCCTCTCCTTCACAGGGTTTATATCTTTACTTGTCTCCTACATACACTGTTTAGAATTAAAACGCATGGTTGCTTGGATTGCAACAAGTGCCTGTGAACCTCAGTCGGGATCTGCACCATCGTGCTGTGCATGACAGAAGAACGAGCTGTTTTTTTCCTTTGGGAATCCTCTGAAGGTTGCATCCCAGAGGTTGCTTACACCAGCAGCTGTATGTTGGACAAACACTTGACAGTTTTCCTATATGCTGTAATCCTGTTATGTTTTGTGGTAGCACATTAGTGACCAAGGAAATAAAAGCCCAGAATACTTTGGTTTGGTTTTAATGATGACATAGAGATCAAGTTTAATTCTTGATACAATAAATTTGAGTTTGGAAAAGAATGAATTTGGTGTTCTTTGTCCTGTTTGAAGAAGAAACAAAAACCAAACAAACCTGCTAAGCACTGGCAAGCCATGAGTGGAGAAGCGTTAGTTTGCTCAACTGGTGCATGGACATTTAATCACTTACACCAGCTCTGAATGTGGGTGGACCCACTCTGTTCAGAATATTTCTAGTGAATGCAGTGAAACAAATCTTCATTTATAGCATGATTGCAAGTTGGTTCAGTGATCGGAGTAAACCTTTCTCCTAAAACTATAGCCATGCTTCCTGTTTGCATTTACATAGTCTGTCGGCATCTTTTCTTAAAGTATAATCAATCCTTTTTATGCACAGATGCTAGCGCATTCAGTATTTATAGTAATTAGAGAGTAAGTATTTAAATTTACCTCATCAGAGTCAAATAAAATTGAGTACCTATTGATCTTTTAACATTATATCTGTAAAACCTGCAATTGGTATTTTTTAGCAAATATATGGGTTTTACTGTGTTTCTAAAAATGTAGTAATTTGATCCTTGTTTAGAGTCAGTTATGAATAGTTATCCTGAATGACAAATTAAAATATAAATCATAACTACACCTGCTAGAGTTGAAACTGTTTGTTTGGGTTTTTTTAATAAAATATTTGCATAACATTTAAAGCATAGGTGAGACGTTGACAAAAAGGGCAAAATTTGCTGCTTAGTAGAGTGATGGGTTTGTAGTTATTAATAAATGAAATGCTGGTATAGTTAATATGTGCAAAATTTTATTTGTGGAACTGTTATTTAACTGGCTGTTGTGCCTTTTTGCTTTGAAAATTATCATCATTAATGCAAATTGTACCAGCATACTTACTAAGACTGCCTTATTTAGCTGGGATAACTCGTATCTTGATCTGTATCTATGATTTCTTGAAAGAACAGGTGCATGACAGGAACTAGTTCACATTAGACAGAAGTAATTTAGAAGCAGACTGAATTTAAGCAGCTTCCTTAAATTTGTATCTTCTCAAAATATCTTAAAACATTACGTGGGATCCTGGCATACCTCAAATGCCCCTGTGCTTCAGCAGCTGAAATACTGCTGATTCAACAAAGCTTTGGTCCCCGTCTTTGCCTTTATGCCCTATGCTATGCTTCCACATCTACAAGTTGTGCATATAGCTTTGTTTCTCAGCTTCTTTTGGGCTTTACACTACAGCATTGTCTGTGATAGAGAATGCAGCTGAGACTGCTACAGATTTGGGGACATAGTTTTTTTAAATTTTCTTGGCTATTTGAAGTGGGCTATTTTCCATGATTTTGCCATCCTTTATCGTTTTTTAATTTTCACATTTTTTCTTCAACCAATTTTCAGTCTGCGATGAAAAAGTTTTGAGATATGTTTTGTGAAATAATGTCACTGACTTTTAGGTTGACCTGGATGACAGATTTGTGTGCATTAACAATAAATGAATATATTGCATATGTAGTGTTTGAATTCTCCACATATTCATGTGTTTTTTTTTTTTTTTTGTGGTATTCCTACTTAGATTAGTTAGGAAATATGAAGGTGTATTTATCCAAAGTCCTACATTCTTCTCAGACAATACTAAATTCAAAGTGTGTACATTAAAACAAAATCAACTTCATTTTTTTCTCATCTGTGGACTTTGAATTGTACACATTTTAAAATGTAATGGAATTTAGCAAAATCCTTCATGGTCTATGGAAACACCTGTTGGCAGCTTCAGTGGCTTTTTGATCATCAGACCTCTTGAATACTGTTTATGAGGTATGTGAATTCAAATATGACAAACAGAAGTTGTGCATTTGGCCTATGACTGTGATGCATTTTGCTTTATTATCTTGAATGTCCATAGAAAGCAAGAAGTCCCCGAAACTGGATAGACATGATCTTTGAGGCTTGATGTAGGCGTGCATTTCAACAGGAGTTTAACCTAGTTGAGACAATGCGGCTATTGGTAGGATTAAGAATGACGACGTATGTGTGTTTTAATGGATTAATGCCAAGAAGCTTTGGTTTAGGGGGAAAAAAAAATCCCCGTTTTATGTGTTCTTTGCTAACTACTAAAATTAGAAAGGCTTGTATTATGGAACGTATTTTACACATATGTTTAATTACAATTTTTAATTAATTGAAAGAAGGGGTGATATATTGGTTTCTCTGTGTTTGTGTTCGTGGTAGGAAATGTTTGACAGTGATGCCTTCTTTCTGTTTTATCCTCTTTCCCCTTTAACCCACAGTGTATTCCCTTATGATACATACAAAATGTCTTTTAATAATTCCTTCATGAACTGCTGAAATTTAACAGGGCTGTCTTGGGTGAACTGAAGTTTGTCTCCCTCAGACACCTCCATTTTTTTTTTTTTTTTGGGGGGGGGAACTTAAGAAACTGTGAAAGGCTTGTACTGATCCAGGAACAGGGTATGGACAAAGAAAATGCTCTGTGCATTTTTATGGGAATGCTTTTTATAAAAGAACAAGAAGATTATATGTCTTAAAAAAATCATTCAACAGACTGATACACGCAACTCATGCGTTCTCTCAGAGATTACCTTGAATGCTCTCTACAGTTTCAGTCTGTTCTAACTGGAAGTAATAGTTAGCACTTTAGCATTTTCAGTGTCATTTAGAACATTAATAAATTTGGAAACTGTACCAATTGCTTCCCAGAAATTGCAAAATTACTTTTTCAGTTGAGGAGTCCAAATATGTAATGTTCCAAGACTAAATATCAGTATTTACTGATAATAAACCTGCAAGAGCCAACTTCAGTGGGCAAATGAGAGGAATAATGACATGATGATGGTAGAGCTGAATGACTTAATGAAAGTGATTTTTCAAGAATGCCTTGGTGCTGTTTGAAATTTTGAATTAATTCAAATAATTAAATAGTGAAGTTACCAACCAGAAATGGTATCAGGCTTCTTATTCTTCTAGATTTTTTTTCACCACAGGCAGATGGCATCTGATGACTATAGTGGCAAGAGTGACTGTTTTTTTGTTTGAGACTGTTTCTTCAGAAACAATGCAGAATTTTGTTTAGATTGTTTGCTTCACCTTGTTGCCAGGAAATCTGAAATGACATGAATGGTTGATTGGAATTGTTTTTAAACTTTTTTCTTCTGCATTCTATGTTTACATGTTTTGAGGGTGTTTTTCCCTTTTCACTTTTTGAAAAGTATAACACTTCACTTTTGTCATCATTGGATTCAGTGTGATTGATTTTAGTGGGGTTTTTTTTTTATATATTGGAGTTTTAATTCTGCTCTTTGAAGGGCTTTCTCTGAGTTTCACATCATCCGCAAATGCTATGTATCTATGTTTTCTCCATCATCCTTTGAATACTGAAAATAACATTAGCTGATATAGTAGAGTCCTCTTCAGGAAGATCCCAGGCAGGCTTCCTGCTTGGCAAGGAATAACTCTTCCTTGAATGTTTAGCAGAGTTACATATCTTTCCTTCAGTAATTTTATCCTGATTTCACTACTTGTTTATGAGATATTGTGGTGTCATAGAAACAGAAACCAAAAGGGACTTCAGGAGACCTCCCGAAAGCATGGAAGCAAGATTAACTATAGTCCTAGGCCAACCCTGACAGATTTTGTTGCTAAAACCTCCTGCTTGGGGAGGCTTTGCAGACTCTCTTGACACTCTTGCTCCAACACTTAACTGTTCTTTCCTAACCCTTCTTCTTGTTTTTGTACCTACTTCATTCCTAAACTGTTAATATCTGAAAATCAAAGCACAGTTGCATGAGCAGCATCAAAAACTTTCTTAAGCCTGGTATCCGTTATTTCCCCCTTCTTTGTTACGAGTTACCTCATATGAAAGGATATGAGGAAACGTGGATTAGTTTAATTATTGGAGGGAGCAGGGAGCGAGGGTGTTCTCACAAACCCCATACTGAACATCATCTTATCTTGTATGTACCTCTAAAGTTGTTTAACATTGCCCAGTATTCTCCTGAGTGCCAAAACCTGTCTAGCATGTAAGTCTGTCTATAGATTGCTCTCTCTGACTTTAAAGGAAAGCATTATGTTTGCATTTCACAAATCCTTTGGGATTTCATCAGTCTTCATTGAAGTATCAAATGCCTTGCTTTATCTGACTCTTAAAATACTCTAGATGAATTAATCAGTCCTGCTGACTGAAATACATTTAACTTCTCTAAATATATTTAGTTTCCTCATTCTGACCTATGTTTCTGCAGACAACAGTTCTTATGTTCTTCATCATGTCGCAGTGAGTACATGGAGTTAAACAAAGGTCCGGTGCAGACTCAGAGCACTGAAGGGCTTGCAGGCGTGCAGCAATGGCTCAAAATGTTGTACTTTTACTTTATGGATTTAGATTCAGTAATTTGTTTTGACTGTCTCTGGAATTGTTTAACTAGCTGTGCAAATCAGCAGTTATGTTTCACTGAAGTGAGAAGAAATATATAGGGCAAATTTTCATCCCAATTGATTGTGGTGATATTTCTGTCTTCTAAGTAGCCCTATACAATTATGAGGACATAGCACCAATCCTGTAAAGCTCAAAATAAATAGGTAGTTATAAGCCTGCCTACACAACTTTTGTCCTGAACGCTGCTGCCGCCTCAGTCCCAGAGACAGATGCTTTTTCTGAAGCAATCAGCAGTAAAATAGTTAATAAATAATTACTATTTGTTTATCTAAGTACATTGTGACATCCAGAAGATGAGGGAAAAGCAATCGAGTCATGCATGTATGTTAATGAGTGTAATTCTTGAGTTTAGAGCTGCTCTTTCTGGATGTTTATTTTGTGACTATATGGGTAGCAACATCTGCTCATGGCTTTGATAACATAGGTTCTGTAGTCATTAAGACATCTAACCCTGAAACACATCCTAAACCTGAGGCTAGCAGGTGATGCAGACTCTGACATTCTGCCTGTTCAGCTGTTACCTATTATATGGTCTAAATCGTTATACCTTGAGATAGATCCATGGTTAATCTGAAACAACAATATCCGCTGCAGTTTTGTTCCCTTATCTCAGAAAGGTTATATTTACAACTAAAAAAGGTTCAAAGAAAGATGGCAGAGATGCTTAAAGGTATGGAATGAATTACTCGCTATCAGCCCATTGTTAAATTCTGCCAAAGCTGTTTTCCACTTCTTTGCCACGATGAGAATTTGTGCTCATGAATTACAAAATAGCAGAGTGTATTGGTTGTAGCAGGTGCAGATCAAATGCCAGCATTTTGTTTCCATTGTTCAGACTCTGCTGTCAAAGTGTATGATACGAGAAGCAGTATTCTTTCCCCTGGGATAAGTCATGACTTTCTCTTGGCCCCAGGTAAGAAACAGTAGATTTTTCATTTCTTTGGGCTGTTTAGTGTGGAAAAAAACTATAAAGATAGTGTTAAAAGTCTGATTTCTGGAATGCTGGTGTTAAAATAAAAATCCCCTGTACCTATCTGCCTAGAATTCATGTCTTGCTTACTTTAGAATGAGAAAGAAATTCAGGACGAGCTCTTCTGTACTCCAGTACCTTCTGTTGGAAATTCATGTTAATTTCATTTACTGATTGGAATAATATGACTTGAGGGTATTAGGATTTTTCTCCTTTCTCAGAAAAAAAAACCCAACAAACAAGCATACCAATTCTTACAGATGAGAATCAGGATTTTTTTTTTTTTTTTATTGCTTTGCTTGAAGAACTGTACGATTCAACAGAGATTAAAAGTAGTTTAAAAAACAAGTACTTGCACATTTCATTAGTACTGTAAAACTGTAGTATATCATAGGTATATATTTTATTTTAAAATTCTATAAGTGGCAGTAGAATGAAAAATATAGTTTTATGCAAAAGAAATAGCCGTGGAAATAACTATTTTTATAGACAGAATTTGAGGTAATGTGTATTTTCATGCAGAACATACAAAGATTCAGTGGCAGCGACATGGTTTGTGAAGCATTATGTAGGAGGAAAATCATCATAGAACTAAGAAAAGTGTGAAAATGCCTTGGGCTGTATTTATACTGGGGAAAATGCCACATGTAAAAATTGCAGTAGTAAGCAAGTTTGTTCACGTGTTAACATTGTTCTCTGTTTCACGCATTACTTAACAAATACAGTTGATTCATCTAGGCTGCTTCCGTACTAAACTATTATTGAATGCCAACGTGTAGTGAGCCTTGGAGAACTTTGGGGGTTGTGAAGCAAGCCCTTAACATAAGCTGAAGAACGTGCCCATAGGGTGAGCATATCTAGTGTGGCCTTGTCACAGAATCACACAGAATGTTCGGGGTTGGAAGGGACCTCTGTGAGTCACCTAGTCCAACCCCCCTGCTGAAGCAGGGTCACCCAGAGCAGGCTGCACAGGACCTTGTCCAGGCGGGTCTTGAATATCTCCAGGGAAGGAGACTCCACAACCTCCCTGGGCAGCCTGTTCCAGTGCTCCGTCACCCTCAGAGGGAAGAAGTTCTTCCTCATGTTCAGCTGGAACTTCCTCTGCTTCAGTTTGTGCCTTTTGCCCCTTGCGCTGTCCCTGGGCGCCACTGAAAAGAGTCTGGCCCCATCCTCCTGACACCCACCCTTGAGATATTTGTAAGCATATATTAGGTCCCCTCTCAGCCTTCTCTTCTTCAGGCTGAACAAGCCCAGCTCCCTCAGCCTTTCCTCGTAGGAGAGATGCTCCAGTCCCCTCACCATCCTCGTAGCCCTCCGCTGGACTCTCTCCAGCAGATCCTCATCTTTCTTGAAGTGGGGAGCCCAGCTACATGTTCTGTCTGGCCCTATGCCATCTATAGGCAAACCCCCTGACTTGTCCTCTCAAGGTGTAGCGTGTTAGTATAGCGTATCTGTGTCTGCCTAGATGGTTCGGTCTGCTGCATTACTCCAAGGAGATCTTCATTGTGTTTTGAGTCCATAGGCAAATGTTTTCAGCTTGAATAAGACTTGTATTCTAGACTTGAGCTTGTCACTGTTACAGTGACCCAATCCTCACGATCGGAGTCTCAACGCTGCTCATCATACTGCATGGATATAAAAATAACTAATATTTGATCCTTAACAAGAATGTCTTCTAAACATGTGCTTGCAGAGTAGTGTAAAAGCCTAAGTGATGTAAACAAGCATGCTGGTCCTTCAAAATGAGTTTAAGCTATCAAGTCTTCTGACTCTGTTGTGGTAGATCTTTCCAATATTTCCATTTCTAGCTTTCTATTTGTTGATAACTTACTCCTCTAAATAGAAGACTCTACCAAAGGAAGAGTCATTGACTTTCTAAACTTTATTTCCCCTGTTAGGTTTGCAAAGTCACCAATGAGCAGGAGGTTGTTATTTGTTCTCATTGCAATTAAGTGTAAATGCACCTAGGGTGACCACGAGAACCAAGAATTTTGAATCCTTCTGAACTTGCTGAAAAGCCTACTAGTCATCTACCTTTATATTACCAGTGACCTTAAGGCCTAAAGTATGTAACAGGAAATAAAAAGTAACTTGTATTTTAAGTGATGTGATAAAAAGTTGTAAACCAGTGGTTTGATGAGATTGCAGATATTGGAGTAGGACAGCTGTGGGAACATTTTTCCCTACTTCTTAGTGGAAGCAGTGTTGTTTCTCTGGACTTGGTATGACTGTCTGTTTTAAGAAGAACTTCTTGCTGCGTAGGTGTGTCTCGTGCTGGAGGCTGTGTGCTGGGCCTGTAGGTTCAGAATACTTAAAAATGGAAGCCAGGTGGTGAGCATTGCGTGGCAGGCCCCTGAGGATACAGCTTGCAAATCTTACATCCCTACCTAAGATTTCATAAGAATTAAGTAAAACCTGGAAATAAAACTTTGTTGGGTCACAAATCATGTGGCAGGGAGATGAATGCTCAAAATATTTAGCAGGTTCTAGGCTGGAATTCATATTTGAATTGGTGTTTGTACAATGAGCAAATAAATACTTTATGGCAATTCATCAATAAAAAAGAGAATTAAATCAGGTAATGCAGTGGACTTTAAGAATTACCTCCATCTTCCTGATGATAATAAGGAAAACAATAAAAAACTCTTTAGGATTTAGAAAGTAAAAAACTTTGGTAGAGTTTGTGTTAATAGAGCCACACACATTGTCTGATGTGTAAAACTGCTTGTGAAGTAAGTGCTGTAGAAGCACTGGCCATTGATAAATCGAACTCATTTGTTCTTTAGGCAGTTTAATACCTCCCGTGTTGAATATAAGGAATTTATCTAATAACATAATCTTTTAAGATTATGTTTGAAGGGAAATATAGTTTGCACATAAATACTCAACTTTTCTAACAGATGTTTAACGGAGGAAAAAGATGCCAGCTATGTGGCAGAATAATTTGTACAGTACGAATTGGAGGCTTGATTTTGCCAAACAGACAAAAGGGTGATCAGAAAATGTGGAGAAAGTTGGATCTGAGGGACAGCTGCGCTCACACATTGTAAGAATCTCCACAGATGTGGATTTATGAAACCCAGCTTGATGGCAGCAAACCAAAGATGCTATGAGTCATACAAATTGAAATCTGCTTTACTTATTCATCACTTTAACAGTTTTTTTGACATGTGCATTAGTTAACAAAGTCATGGACTATATCTGGTTACAGTGAGTTACTGCAGCTTTTCCTGAAAAAAGGCTGCCCGTTTTGCCATAGAAATGCAATACTAGTGCAGGTTACTCAAATTTTAAAAATTTGTGGAATATAAGAAAGGTCTTTATGAGTAGTTACTTTTCATAATGTGTTACAAAGATTTTTTCAATATCAAGCACTAGTTTTGAAAATACTATGTTAGTACACACTCACGCTTTCCATCTGAATACTTGGATGACCCATGATTATATAACTGGTGCATGCTACAGTCAATTTGTTAAAAAAATTCTCATAAATTTCGTTATGGTTTGTATATGTGTTTATTCATGCTTCCAATGACATTGAAAATTACTTGAAAATCATAGAATCACAGAATGGTGGAAAAGACCCCCAAGATCATCGAGTCCAACCATTATCCTAATGCTACCAACTCCACCACTAAACCATGTCCCTAAGTGCCACATCTACGTGTCTTTTAAATACCTACAGGGGTGGTGACTCAACCACTTCCCTGGGCAGCTGATTAATATGTATAAACGTACAGAAGTCCATGAGACCTGATGAGATGCATCCCAGAGTCCTGAGGGAACTGGCTGATATAGTTGCCAAGTCACTCTCCATGATATTTGAAAAGTCATGGCAGTCAGGGGAAGTCCCCAGTGACTGGAAAAAGGGAAACATTGTGCCCCTTTTCAAAAAGAGTAGAAAGGAAGACCCTGGGAACTACCGACCTGTCAGCCTCACCTCTGTGCCTGGGAAGATCATGGAACAGATCCTCCTAGAAGATATGCTAAGGCACATGGAGGCCAGGGAGGTGATTCGAGACAGCCAGCATGGCTTCACCAAGGGCAAGTCCTGCCTCGCCAACCTAGTGGCTTTCTATGATGGTGTAACAACAAGAGTGGACAAGGGAAAACCAATGGACGTCATCTATCTGGATTTTTGTAAAGCCTTTGACACGGTCCCCCACAACATCCTTCTCTCTAAATTGGAAAGCCATGGATTTGATGGGTGGACTGTTCGGTGGATAAGGAATTGGTTGGATGGTCGCAGCCAAAGTGTAGTGGTCAACGGCTCAATGTCCGGATGGAGACCAGTGACGAGTGGAGTCCCTCAGGGGTCCGTACTGGGATGGATGCTGTTCAATATATTTATCAATGACAGGGACAGCGACATCAAGTGTACCCTCAACAAGTTTGCAGATGACACCAAGCTGAGTGGTACAGCTGATACACCAGAAGGATGGGATTCCATCCAGAGGGACCTGGACAAGCTGGAGAGGTGGGCCTGTGTGAACCTCATGAGGTTCAACAAGGCCAAGTGCAAGGTCCTACACCTGGGTCGGGGTAATCCCCGCTATCAATACAGGCTGGGGGATGAAAGGACCGAGAGCAGCCCTGCCGAGAGGGACTTGGGGGTACTGATAGACGAAAGGCTGGACATGAGCCGGCAATGTGCACTGGCAGCCCAGAGGGCCAACCGTGTCCTAGGCTGCATCAAGAGAAGCGTGGCCAGCAGGTCGAGGGAGGTGATTCTGCCCCTCTACTCTGCTCTGGTGAGACCTCACCTGGAGTACTGCGTTCAGCTCTGGAGCCCTCAGCACAGGAGGGACACGGAACTGTTGGAGCGGGTCCAAAGGAGGGCTACAAAAATGATCCGAGGGCTGGAGCACCTCTCCTATGAGGGCAGGCTGAGAGAGTTGGGCTTGTTCAGCCTGGAGAAGAGAAGGCTGCAGGGAGACCTGATTGCAGCATTTCAGTGCTTAAAGGGAGCCTATAGGAAAGATGGGGACAATCTTTTTAGTAGAGACAACAGTGACAGGACGAGGGGTAATGGTTTTAAACTAAAACAGGGTAGGTTTAGGCTAGATATAAAGAAGAAATTCTTTACAATGAGTGTTGTGAAACACTGGAACGGGTTGCCCAGAGAGGTAGTGGAGGCCCCATCCCTGGAAACATTCAAGACCAGGTTGGACAGGGCTCTGAGCAACCTGATCTAGTTAGTGGTGTCCCTGCTCGCTGCGGAGGCGTTGGACTAGATGACCTCTAGAGGTCCCTTCCGACCCAAAACTTTCTATGATTCTAATAAAATGCTGTATGAAATGAGTTCCATTTACCTGAGATGTTTTAGATTATCTAAGCTTCCACTTAAATTTGAAGATGTTTTAGATTTATCTTCTTTTTTTCCTCTTCATTTGGGTGGTCAGTTCCGTAGGAAAGTTAGACACACTGTTCAGAGGGTTGTCATCAGCAGCACTGAGACTAGTTGGAGGCTGGTAACTAGTGGTGTCCCCCAGGGGTCAGTACTGGGCCCAGTCTTGTTTAACTTCTTCATCAATGACCTGGATGAAGAGTTAGATTGTACCCTCAGTAAGTTTGCTGATGACACAAAGCTGGGAGGAGTGGTGGATACACCGGCAGGCTGTGCTGCCATTCAGCGAGACCTGGACAGGCTGGAGAGTTGGGCAGAGAGGAACCTGATGAGGTTCAACAAGGGCAAGTGCAGGGTCCTGCACCTGGGGAGGAACAACCCCATACACCAGTACAGGCTTGGGGCGGACCTGCTGGAGAGCAGCTCTGTGGAGAGGGACCTGGGTGTTCTGGTGGACAACAGGTTGACCATGAGCCAGCAGTGTGCCCTGGCTGCCAAGAAAGCTAACGGGATCCTGGGATTCATTAGGAGGAGTGTGGCCAGCAGGTCGAGGGAGGTTCTGCTCCCCCTCTACTCTGCCCTGGTGAGGCCCCACCTGGAGTACTGTGTCCAGTTCTGGGCTCCCCAGTTGAAGAAAGATGAGGAGCTACTGGAGAGAGTCCACCAGAGGGCTACGAGGAGGGTGAGGGGACTGGAGCATCTGTCCGATGAGGATAGGCTGAGGGAGCTGGGCTTGTTCAGCCTGAAGAAGAGAAGGCTGAGAGGGACCCTAATAAATGCTTCTAAATATCTGAAGGGTGGGTGTCAGGAGGATGGGGCCAGACTCTTTTCAGCGGTGCCCAGCGACAGGGCAAGGGGCAACGAGCACAAACTGAAGCAGAGGAAGTTCCGTCTGAACATGAGGAAGAACTCCTGCCCTCTGAGGGTGACGGAGCACTGGAACAGGCTGCCCAGGGAGGCTGTGGATTCTGCTTCTCTAGAGATATTCAAGACCTGCCTGGACAAGGTCCTGTGCAGCCTGCTCTGGGTGACCCTGCTTCAGCAGGGGGGTTGGACTAGATGACCCACAGAGGTCCCTTCCAACCCCAAACAATCTGTGATTCTGTGATTCCCATTGGGAGTCAGCAATAACACTTAAATTTTGGTAGGAAAACAACTGAGCGGAGAAAGAGCACATTCCCCAAAGTTTGAATGGCGTGTAATATTGAATCAACTACTGATATCCACAGAGACTTTGTGATATTAAGTGACTCTTTTTTACTAAGCTTATAAACAGCATTATCTCAATAAAACTGAACTGTTTTTATTGGGCACTGGATGAGTTCCAGTAAGCATTTTTCTTGTGTTTCTAGTTCTTAACTTTACAAATAGTAACTTTTTTGTGCTTTGACTGTACTGTTTTGCTTGGAATTATTTGCCTATAATGTCTTTACATATGTGTATAATTTACTGCAACATCTCAATCCTGTTTTACTCGTGACTCTTGTTAGGATTACATTTTACGGCTCAGAATAAGAGCTGTAATTCACGTGTATATTCTCAGAGATGTCAGTGGTTAAGATACTCAGGAAAAGAAGGAAGCCAAAAATGTAAATCTTTCTTTTACAGTAATTCACTTTTTAATGTTCTGAAATAATTCTTTAGCAGATCCTAAAAATACATATTCTGCATTTTAATGATGACCAAGAAGTAGTGAGGTGGAGTCTTGTTTATTTTGACAGATTAAGGTTAGCATGAGTTCTTAGGAAAAGCTTTTCATCTAATGTATGTTTAGTTGAGCTTACGTTCGTCAGAATTAGGACAGAAGCATGCATATGAAATATGAGAGATAATACCATCAAAGCCATTCAGAAGCTATACATTGTTTCCAAACAGTTTGGAATAGTTAGATTCCGCCCTGCTCCCCACCCCAGCTTTGAAGTCCCTTTTGCTTACTTCCTTTAAAAATAATTTTGGAAGTCTGAGTCACAGTCTAAGCAAATGGTGGAATTCTCTGAAAAACGGAATTGGAGTTTCTTTAGCTCTCCACACTACATTCCTTCTATTTCAGCCTGTGACAGTTTCACAGAGGCAGACATTTTTTGAAAGCACAAGAGAGTTCCTTCACTAGCACTAGGAGAAATGAATGGCATCTCAGCCATTGCTCCTGAACTGAAGAGCTTAGAGATTGAGACAGTTCCTGTTCCGTTTATGTTCCCAAGAGCAATTTAGTATGAGAGTATAGATTCATTTACTTTAATGCCAGGGCAGCTCTCGGGTTATGGTCTCTTCTGCAGCTGACCAGATGCAGCCAGCAGTTGTCCCGGTGCAAGTTCACCTTTCCGTACCCCTTCCCATGGCTTCCACACAGGCCCCTGCTGCGCAGTCATCTACCAGATTTGTTGCTCTTCCTCTTGTCAGCAGCAAGCTGCTTGCCAGCCTTCCTTCTCCAGCCCGCTCTCATTCTGCTGCCTTCGCTGCCTGCACTCCCCTTGGTATGGCTCCTGAATTCATGCTGATCAGTTTCTTTTAATAGGGAGTGGTGGACCTCAGCTGTCTTGTGGCAGAGGATTGATGCAGTACTTCGTAATAAGTTTCATTTAAAAAAAAAAATGCATACATGCATTTATTAGAGGCCTGCACCAGACAGTTTAAATATAGCTGAGCTTCATGATTTGATTGTTCATCTAGTTGCTTAGTCTTGGAATGTATCCCGTTAAAGTCCTCAATCCAAATATCTTCAAACTCTAATATAGTTAGGGTTTACATTTCGTTACAGTGCCAGTAAATTCTGAAAAAACAGCTCCTATCTCATTTACATGTACTCATATTTTAGGTGAAAGCTAAACAGTATTAGTTGCTTTTATTTGTAGAATCGTTGCAGTGTTTAAGATGTATTAAATTGCCATCCTGGCATTTTGACTAAAAGAAACATACTTTAATATTAGTGTTTATTTTATTGGCTTCTCTTTGTAGATTTTTTTTCTACTTATTTTGAACTCAGATTTTTCTGATCTTCCCCTTGCCCATGCAAAAGGAATAGTTCTGTTTAGTTTGTTCTTGTCAACTGCAAGGGACTGAACTCATGTGATTTCCTAGCAGTACATATGGTTATTAACACATTCTGTTCAAACCTGGGAACCAGAGAAAACACCTGAGGGAACTGTGATCCTCCAGCCGTTTACACTAGTGTCATCTCCATATGCTAATCTTCCTGATTAGAAAATTTTCTTTGATGTCTGGAGCTTCTTGAGTACTGAGTGGCGAGCCCACGGAATGAATAATAGTTAAGCTATTCCTTTTTCTTAAATGAGTCTCTTCCTTTAGCCGCTGGCTCTCCTGAAGTTTGCAGGAATTTAATGTTTAGGAACTTTACCATTAAGTAGAATGGGCTGAAATTGGCCCTGGGGTCTAGAAACTACTGAGGCTGGATGAAAGGGCACAAAACTGTCAAATACATGACATTAACTTCATAAACTGTCAAATACATGACATTAACTTCATAAACCAGCTACAATCTCTCTTCCTTGCTGTCAAAGCCAATAGGCAGGAGCAGCCGAGAGCAGTTCCTCCACTCTTTCCCTCTGACTCCAAAATGGCGCTTCTGTTCTCTGCTGCCACCAAAGTTTCTAATGGTTTCCCACTGGCCAAAGCACGGAACTGGGATGTACCTTGGGCTCTAAAGCTAGAATTCACTTCAGAAATTGCCTTCTTTGTAATAATTGCTGTTATTTAGTTCCATGACTGATCCTTCTTCCTTTATGTGATCTTCTGTCCTTCATCACTGTCTGTCTGCAGAGCTATAGGCCACCATCCTCAATCCTCTTCTTCAATGATAAAGTCACAGAATAATTTTATTTGTGATATGACTTTAGGTACAATTCCTATGCCAAACTGATAATCCGTTTTTCTGTTTCAAATCTTCTTCTATCCAAACTAAATCTGTTTGTCTAACCTACATATTCAGCTGCAAGCTTAACTCACAAGGAAATTTGTCTCCTAAACCTTTTCTTTTATTATTTAATTTTCTTCGCTGTTGGAGAGCTCAGGCTGACAAACACAAACATCTTCAGTTCAGAATATGAGTGAACCTGGCCATGTTTTCTTGCACAATATTTTTTTTTGTTACTTTTCCTCTCCAGTCATGCAACATTAATACAGACTTTGCCAAATTATTTCAGTTAATGAAATATTTTACTCTCTGTTTTGGGAAAGTGCAAGCTAGTCCCATTTTTACCTTTCAAATGCTTTCTTTATTCTGCCTGTTGTTTTCACTAAGGCTATTTTCTTCTTTATTTACCTCTCACAGTGTAAGTTCCTCAAATGCTTCACATTCACAAACCTTTTGCCTCCAAGTTTCAAAATAGTTTATGTTGTGGTCCTTTATTCACAGCAAGGTGTTGCTTCATTCTTCCGGCTGGTCAATGGTGATAGATCTTGTTCCCCATTTAGTAAATTTCAGAACAAGCGCTTGTTTGGAAGAACTTGTTTAATGCTCAGTTAGCATTTGGATACTCGGATCCCCAGCATCATCTTTAGCTTTTTGTGCTCTGTTTTGCCTGTGCTTATGGACTCCTCATTTAACATCTGTAACACCTCTTCTGCGATGTTGTATCATTCTGGGTTTTTCCCTTGGGTCCTATCTCAAAACTGCCATGGTTCTGTAGTGCTGTCTCACCTAGGCAGTTCCGTTTGAAGTGTGCACTGAGCTTTTCTAAGCAGAATGTGTTCATCGTTTCGTAGTCTTTATTCCAAATACATTTTGAAAACTAGATTATTTAATGATTAATATTTCTACAAGAAGAAATGTTAATTGAGGAAGAATGTCATATCACAGACTTTCTTGAGTAGTAGATCTAATCATTCAACTAGAAACAGCAAGTATCACTCCAGGTATTTGAAAAAGTATTAATCTTCATGTCATAAAAGTTGGCATGGGTATATGTCTGATCATTTTCTTTTTGCTGTGATTGCTGTTGGAGTAGAAATGAAAGGCTTGGACAAGAACAGGAAGAGATGCATATCACCATGGTTGATACGGTGTTCTCCAAAATGCTAAATACAGAAGATTTGCAGCTCTTGACAAGCAAGAAATGTATTTTCCAAGTTACTAGCTGTCATTAGACATAGAGATAACATTAAACGTTCAGGTAAGTGTAATGAAAACATAGAGGTGATTGATTGCAACTGTTGTTTGTTCCCCACGCTGCCACTATCTAATTCAAGACTGTCTCTCTTTGTAGATAGGTTCCACCCCTGAAATTTTATTTAATTAAGGTAAGGTGAAATGATAGCATTCTAGAAAGAACATTGAACTTAGGGCGAAAGAGAAAGAAAGAAAATAAAGTTTATTTCTTGACAAGAAACTGAAGAGTTCTGTAAGCACTGCAGTTCTCAGTCCTCTTACTGGCAGAGAAAAAGTGAATGGCTGTGTTTATATTTAAAGCACAGTGCAACAGCACTGTAGCACAGAGTTGTATCTTTTAATTAATCTAATTTTTTTAAAGTCATCAAACAGAATATTGGCAAAGTTTCACATCAACATCTGGACTATAAAGTTGGTGAAGATGTTTGAACATCAGTTCAATTAAGCCTAAAGCAATTAACTGGCTTATTGTCCCCTTTTCTTAGGAATAAACTACGTGTGAACAGTCATCATCACTGGCCTTATGTAAAATCGGCTTTTGTTCTTGTGCAATACTTTTGTATTCTCCGTAGCGTATAAACCTCCTGAAGTTCTGTTTCTCCTAGTAAATTGGCAGAAATAGTTAATAATTTTTGTCGTTTCAGCCCTAATGAAAGCAGTTTAAAGGATTTAATGTAGGGTTTTCTTCATAGGCGGCATTAACTGACTTTGCAGAGAACTTTTCTTGGGAATGGCAATATGTGACAGAAAATGATTGTTAGCACAAACAAAAATTTTGTGTAGAGATACAGAGGGTACAGTGCACAACCCCAGACTGAGACCTTCTGGTTTGTTGCCAGAGTCTGTGGATTACACAGCAATACACCAATACTTTGCATGCATGCTGTCAGACTGCAAGCACTGAGGGAGTTGAAGTTAGCTGAAATGCTGCACAAGGATCTGCATCTTAGCAGTTACTACTTACTGCTGGGATATGCCCTGCAAAGTTATATAAGCTCTATGTCTCATAGGAAGTGAAATTTAAGGTCTTAAAATTTTTTATGAGGATACAGCGTCAGTGTGCTTTTCGTAGTCAGCCAGTGCTTTTTTCCCTTAGGCTTCAAGGGATTGAAAAGAAAATTTGTGTAATCACCAAAGCAACAAAGAGTTGCAGAGTCTCAAACAAATTGCAAGAAAGGAGACAAGGAGGCTTTATTAAATATGTAGAGAAAAGGAAACAACAGATAAATGAGCAGCATTTTGTGCGCACTAAATTTTCTAATCAACTGGATTTCTTTTATGTGAAGTATTTACAGAACTGGGAGGAAAATGAATGAATGCATCTATTGTTTCCTCCCTGTGCTTTCTTGAAGTAAATTCCACCTTGCCTTCCTCAAGGAGTACTTCCTAAATGACGTTTTACAAACTTTCTACATGGTGTCATTTTACTCTAGTTAGGTTCCTCTGGTAGCCTTCCCAGCGTCTTCAAGTGGAACAGCAGCAAGACTGAGCTATCATTGAACTGGCTAAAGATCTTCAGGCCCTTCAGCATCAGGAAAATAGCAATATACAAAGATTTTAGTGGCATGATTTGCATTACCTTTATGGAAATCAAGTATATGAATTATATATGGAACCAGTGCATTGGTTCTGAACAGGTTCTGGGCATTGGATGTGGACAGAAGAGAAAATAAGTACTAGTTATGTCAACACTTAATTTAATTTTGAAGTTTGCAGTGAGTTTGAAATTTTTTTTCTTTTTATGATAAACTGCTGTGCAACAAGTAAAAAGTATTTGCATAAGTAAAAGTGTGATTTTTTTTTTCCCCAGAGCTCCAGCTCCTACAGACATGAAACCAAAACTATCTCCCGTTCATTAACATCTGTTTAATGTTTTGTTGCTTAGTGTTCATCAGTGAACATATTTTTCACTCTAATGTGTATCTTTTGAATGCTTGCCATTATTTAATGAGGTTATTCTTTCATCAGTGAAAAAGGTAAAAACTTAAATAAAGTGTTGTACTTATGCCATAGCACATATTTCATCCTCTAATTAAAAGCAACTGTTATTTACACCAAGCAAAACTATTTGCTGGTTCTAAAATAGCTTAGCTTTTTCTATGGAAATGTAAGAGTTGTAACTGCAAGTTCATGATGCTCCAGTAGATAATAACTCAAACACTTGAAGGAATAATATAAGGATTTAGGATATTAGTTTTAGACAACACCACAGAATTTGTATTGCTGTGTATTGCTACTACTTGCAAGTGCCCTAAAATTACTGAGTAGACCACTGAGGTTTTGCAGTTCTCTGGGCTGATTACATTCAATTGCAACTAAATTGACCCTGTTTTGAGCAGGATGTTGGACTAGATGATCTCCAGAGGTCCCTTCTGATCTCAGTGATGCTGATGCCGTGTCATTGTACAAGCGAGCAACAGCCGAGTGAAGGTATTTGAAGGATGCTCTAGAAATTTACTGGAAGTCAAGCAGGAGTTGGCATAGGAGCAATCTGTTTCCACACTTCTTTGCAAATCTCTTTGGAGGAGGAGCAAAGGTGATTTGCAGTGCCTTAGCTTGTTGGTGTACCATCCCTGAGGTGAACTCTTAGAATGTTAGTTTTTCATTATTGAAACTATTCTTAAAAAATGGTTTTCTGCCACTTCAAAAAAGACCCTACCCATCCATCCAGCCAAAGAAAAATGAAGTAGACTTGAGCTGGAATGCTGAGCCAACTCTAAGCCAAAAGCTCTGTGATTGACGTGTTGCTGCATCACAGGATCTGAGGTAACACAAGCTGCCTGCACAGAGTTGCTTCTGTCTGCTAAAACAAAGTCCTAAACCGACAAAAAGTTCCATAAAATGATAAGTGTTTTCTTCCTGCCCTTACATCGTGCCTACAGAACATACCTCAGCGTAACAGCAGTAGCATTACTTTATTTTGGACCTATCTTCTTTCCCTTAAGCCCAACCCTGTGTTTCATGGCATCTAACCTGATTCAGACTGACTGCTCATGGAGCAGAAATCTTACCTCAGAATAATCCTGCTTATGTAAGTAAAAATCTTACCAAAGTTAATAAGTGCTTTCTGTGAATTAGGTCCAGAGTATTGGGGTAATAACCGATGTTACTTATGACGTTCTCTTTAAAGTGACAGTTTGCTTTACTACCCACATGTTATTTGACAAAATTCTTGGTTAATTGAAGGTCCTTGGGAAACTAGTATTATGCAAGTGTTGCAGGATTTTAGAAATATTTTCTAGTGAAACTTATAAAGTAAGTCTTCACACTTTAAAGGAAGATCTTATGAATACATAACTGGCAAGAAATAGCACATTAGTTACTTTCTCCAAGGGAAGCAGAAAAAAGATATGTCTGGTATCAAGATGATGGACTGTTCAGTTGCCTGCTCCTGTTTGATTGGACTATTGCTTATGAATTTATTTAGAATATAATCTTTCACTTTGCTGACGTGTGTTAAATGTGTGCAGCTTTTTGGTTGTGTTGTGCATTTTTTTAATTTAAAAAACACCTTAATTCTGTTCTTAGAGTTAGCCAGCATGTGCTTTTGACCACAGTTAATTAACTAGTGCTTTCAAAAGAGAAGTATATTGCCTTTGCTTTAAAAACTGTTCATCTAACTGTAATTCTTGTTACTCATACTGTATTATAATTTTTCCTAAAATGACCATGGGTACTCGCATTTGAAAACTTCATTGCATTCTTTTGTGGTGTGACAAAAAAAAAGAGGCCACAAAGAGTTGGTGAGGGAATAGTATTTCTGTTTTCTGTAAGTGAAATGATCAGGTGCAATTAGAGACTTATGTACAGGGTTTTTTCCATTTATTAAACATACTGTTTCTTTATGTTCTTGAACTGCTACTGAACAGAAAAAGGCAGGTAATTCAGAGAATTTGTTTTCAGGGCACTAAGATTCTCTTGCGTTAGTATTTTCTAAGCAACCTCCTCCCTCGCTGCATCCTTTGTTCTTGCTTTTTCCTTCATTGCCTTGTTGCCTAGAACAGCTCGTACGGACAGGCCAAAGAGTAGCAGAGAGAACTTTTTAATGAGACTGAATGATGGATGTGTTACCTGAATCTTCTATCATTTCTATCCTGTTGTAATTATTGTTCTAATTTGCATCACTTCCATTAGGAGACTGCAGCTGTTAAAATTCACGAGCCACCCGGTAGTCCATAGCAAGTTTATGAGGAGTTCTATGTTGTGCATTTCAAACATCTTTTTCAAGATATCCTGTTCTCCATTATCCTGTGCTATTTATTCCTATGCCTCATATCCCCTCCAGGACATACCAGATACTTCTGCTGTTTCAAAATGTTCTTGGATGTAAAGTTTTCCTAGTTTATTTTTGAGTTTTTAATTTGTTTGATAGAAGGGAGGATTCTTCTGTGATCTCTACTTGGATATTGCTACATAATCAGCCATCTCCAACCTCCTAGCTGCACTGTGCTAGGGCAGCTGTTTGTAGAGAGCTTCGGCAATCCTTTGTCATCACCCCAGTAAGGTGCTCTGCAAAGAGGAGTGCAGGGAATGTGGTTGGTTTTTTATGAAAAAGAGAAGAGCAAGAGGAGGTTCTGTCAGGCAGGGGAAACGAAACCAAAATGCTGCTCAGATTGTTGCAGTAGGGTGATAGTCCTGCCGTAAAAATGGTGAACTCTGACTATTGCCTTTGTCACGCACACAGAAGATTCATGAGGACAGTCATTAATGCCAGCTGGGTGAGCAGTCCACCTTCTTAGAAGTACTGCTCTAGGCTACCTGCAGCTTCAAGTCGGTGTCACTGTATTGTTTATGCTTACTGTACTGTTGTGATATATCTGAAAAAAACTTTCCAGCAGAACTAGGGGAGCTACACTTGGTTTTTATGCAGGGATTCCTCATATTTGGGATGAGGAGCATGGGCAAAAATGTAACTAAGTGGTGGCACCTCTTGACCTGCAGCATTGACTGCAGCTGCTGCCAGTGCTTTTGCTACTTGGCTAGCGGTGGTTATTCTCGTTGCTCGCAAGGAAGGGTATAATGAAAGAAATAGCTTGTGAACTTCTCTGTCAGTGGGCTGTGGAGTCGACAGCAGCTTGGGCTGCTCTGAGGCATTGCTTTTGTAGCACTTATCTCCCCAAATCCTCTTCACATGGGAGCTGTTTGTCCTCAGTGGAATGGAGAATCTGGAGTCCCAAGCCTCTTTTTCTTCCTTCTAATGTAACCATACAATTTTGTCCCCTGTTGGTACAAGAGATTAACTTAGATCCAAATATCAATTCCTGTCTGCAGCACTCAAGAGCCCCAAACCAGAGTATGAGTCTCTGGCAAAGGGAAAATATTACAAGACAACATAGGGAGCTCTAGTGTATATGTCATGAGCACATTTCTAAGCCTTGTTTATTCCTCTTGCATCACTCCTGTGTGTAAACAGAAAGAATCCATATTTCATCCTCCTTGCAGAAACAAAAGGGAGGGGAAAAAGAAAAGGTCAGCGGAAACAAATCTTATTTTCAGGGTAATGGTAAGTGAATAAAACATAGTCAAATTATCTGTTTGGTGGTGATCCTAAGAAGATCATAGTGAATTTTAAAATGCATTTTCATGTTTTTCAATAACTCCAGAAGAATACTGTGTGAAAATATTTAACTTTTTGTCCACTTGTAACAGCTGCTTTTTTTTGGCTATAAGCAGTTATACACAATTATGTGAAGAAAGCTTCAGCCTGTGTATCCTGATTTCTTGATAGCTGTGCACTAACAAAAATGATCATTTTGGTAGCTGGAAAGTATTAGCAGTTTGTTATTTCATGCAGCACACTTTGTTGTGGTAGCTGTCATGGATTTCAGCTAATAACCAACACCCAGAATTCTGTCTCAAACATGCTGATGTCTCAAAGTACAAAGAGTAAGCTGCATGGTTATATATGACACTCCATATCAAGCTAATTTAATTGTCCTGATTAAACATTACATTTACATTGCGACTATAGAATCACAGTAGTCTCCAAGCCTGACCTCACAAGCATCTTAAAGGATTTTGTGATGAAACAACTGTGCCCCATGAATGTCTCTGTAGGACACTGAACTATATATAATACATTGTAATTACCCACTGTATACACATTACAAGTTTTTGTAGCTGTACAGCCCCATCAGACCATACATCTTTTTGTATGTCAAAGGTAAGTCATGACATGTGCCATCATACTTTTACTGCTTTAGTACCAATTAACAAAACACTTAATTAGGTAGGTCTCCAAGGAGCCTGCTCCTGCTTTGTTTCTATTTTTTGTTTACAATGGTGAACAGACAGCTCCCCTGAGCCTTTAACAAAGGCAACACTCATTAGCAGCTGCCTGTGCATCTCCTGTCTCCTTCCATGTCTGCTTTGGCAGAAGCGTGCAGGTAAGTGTTAGGTGAAGTGCTTTGGATGCATCTCCGACTGTGGCAGCAGCAGTCACCCATTTCTCCGCAGGCAGAATACCTGAAAGCTCTTCCACGCAGAGGGCTCCTTGTGCTTCTGTACTCTGAATAGATCCGCCTTAAGCAGGTCAGCTACAAAGCTTCTCATCGCCTCCTCCCTTTCTGTGCAGCGGGAGAGGAGGGAGATTGCCTGCTGCTCCACGAGCTCCATTACCTAATCTGAGGTGATGGTTGCGCTAAATAGCGGTTGGTAGCCAGTGGGAGCTGGCAGTGTGGCTTTTCTCACGTCGGTACCTTACCGACAGCAGTTGGTTGTTCTTTGCTGATGGGAGATGCCAAATCCACACAGAGTTCTTAATATTTTGTGTAATTTTTGCTCAGCTTTCATTTGGGTGTTCTTTGAGCAAATGACCACAAATAAAATTGTCTAGTAAATGACTAAGAGCCAGATAGTCTGATATGTGTAAGCATTTCAACTGAAATGATAAAGGTAACAAAATCAAGCCAAACTTTTCCCCCCTAATGCATTTTGCATTTTGTAATTTATAGTAGATATGAAAAACTGGGCTATTAGCTTCGTATCCAAAAGCTCTGAGAAACTTTGCAGGTGTTGAAGCTTGCTAGATTTGTGTGCAAGGTTGGGTAGACTTAATTACTTTTTCTGCAGCCCAGACTTCTGGCTTCTATAGGACTCATGGAAGACTGTATAACCACATCTAAGAGTACTGCAGATTTTGTTTAATAACAGCAGCAAAAAAAAAGAAGCAGCAGAAATGTATTCAGCCTTAGGTTTATGCATATGAACTAAAATTAGTAAAAGTAGAGTTGCACCATAGCTTTTCCCATCAAAAATCTATTCCATTCTAATAATACACTGATGTTATTTCATTTCAGAAATCTCTCCATTTATGATTGTGTCGTCCAAAATTCTTGAAAGTTGAAGATGCCTTTTGAATTTAAAAGGCTATTTTGACTCAGTTTTGAAAAGCTCTTTGAAATTCATTGTTGAAAAATGGTGTTTAACCAGGACTCCTACATGTCCAGAGAGTGTTGGACAAAAACTCAGTACTGCCAATGGCAGTAGGCTGCAAAAAACCTGTGGAGTTATCAGCTGTGCCTCACTGTTTTCAGTCAGTCTTTCATCTTTTGAGGTGAGACAAAAGATAGTACAGTGTCGTGTTAATGTCTGAAAGGGAGATCATGAGGGCAGCTAGGCAGTGCTGTGCTGGTAACCCTAATTTTGCCTTTTTTCTGTTTTTTTTTTTTTTTTTTTATGACTGAATGACAATTTATATTACTGTTTTTTACCAGTTTTTCAATATATATGCAATGATTATATAATTGTATGATAAGTAGATGAAAACCAAATAATAATAATAATAAATGCCTTGTTTGTGAAAGAAATCACAGTCCTATTACAATTTTGCACTGTTCAATTTATCTTTATACTTAGCATAGCCTAAGAGATTTTTAGATGTTTATTATTTGTATTTTAGATGTTCCCTCATCTTTTTGAGAGGTGAACATGGTGTTTCTGAATCCTCAAACTAACATTAGAATTCTTCCAAAGAATTTGAAAAACAAGTTCAACAATTTATAATCTCATACGTAAATATTGGCGTCTTTCAGAGCAATATAATCTGGAAGAAATTAGATGTCATTTATTTGTTTGAAGTGTGTTTTGGTAAGTGACATTTAAAAATAAATCAGAAAGAGAACATTTGCTGAAGAAGGCTTTTTTTTTTTTCATACTAAGGATGAACATTATTGGAATATTAAGATGAGAAAATCAAGTTCTCACTAGAATTTAAAAAGAAACTTCCAACATGGCCTTTTCGGTTTCTCTTACTTCTCTATCTACCTTAAAATGAATTCTGCAGTGTTTTATGCATAGTTTCTCATTAATGGACCATGTATATTGTACATGTGTTAAGCTTAAGGTATACCTACACATAAGATAATAAGAAAAACACAGTGTCTGCTACTTCGTAGTGCTGAAAAACAATAATGTAACTAAGGCAGGAAAGCATTGCTCATTTCTGGTGTTCTCAATTGTGCATTTTGAGATTTTTAAAAGGAGTTTCTGTGCTAATTTTAGGTGACAAGCATAAGCTGTTTACGAGGTTTAACTTTTATGAATAATACCACCATTCCAAATTTTGGCAGAACACCCTGCTTAATACTACATCATTGGCTTGCGCAGTCCGCACTTACACGGTCAACACACATATGTGCCGTTCATATGACTGGATGAAGGGTGATGTAAAACTCTGTGGGGAAACATTATAAATATCAAATGCATGTGTATACTGAATTAGGTAGGAATCCTCGAGATAGCCCATTTAAAGGAACTAAGCCATGACAAAGGCTTTCCTTCCTCACCTACATCATGTTCGGCACAAAATCTACCACTAATCCTTTTAGTTATAAGCATAGTAATTGCTGTATTCTAGTGAAGCAACTGCTGGGTACATTTGTTACATACCAGTCCTTGAATCTGTGATGACTGTCACAGGCAGTTCAAACAGAATAAATCAATGGTGACACCCCCTTCCCCCCAAACTACTGATCTAAATGCAAACTTATTATGTCTTTTAAATATTTCAGTTTGCATTCTCTGAGATAATCTTGTATCAAAAACGTGATGATATTCTAAATTAGCTTAATTGGTGTGGGATCAAAGTAGTGAAGAAACTGTAGAGGCAAAACAATAGAAAACAGTATAAATACCTAAAGATCTGTCACAATACTCGGAATACTCCAAATGACATCATCTTTGCTTTGTCACTGAGATGATGGAATTAGTATGCAAATCACATTAAATCAAAAGCCTTCATGCATGTTTTTCAAAAGTCAAAGTGAGATTTCTGATTCAGTTAAATGTCAGTGCTTCTTCCTTGTGCAGATCAGGTGCTGCTCTGCTCTGACCTCTGACTAAACACTGGCTCAGTCTGAGTTTATAAAAAGTCACTCCTGAGGAACCATTTAACCATGAAAAAGAAAGCAAATCAGACAGCTGGAGGAGGAAGGTTTTCCAAAGGTGGTGCTCTGCTGCTGAGGCCTGTCTTTGGAGAGAAATACTTCCTGTGGGTGGTTTTCTAGACTGTTCCATCGTGCAATGGAAAGAAAGAAGGAAAGAGAAAGGGCTGGGCACCAGGGTTTGTTTGTTGTGAATCCCTCTTTCCAGTTTTGATATGAGCACTTGTTTTTATCCTGTCTCACCAACAAATTGTGAGACAAACAAAGTAACCATTTATCACTGAAACTGGCACAGTCAGGAACCTGAGTAGTTTTGCATGGGAGGTATCCTTCCTCCTCTTCAGGACAACACCTTTTCTTCTTCTTTGACAGTTTTAGATGGATTAGCAATAACATAGTAACATTAATCAAGTAATTTCAAGACCACTGAAGTGCACCCAAACTGGTACTATTTTCTTTTTAATAGAGCTCAGCTTTTTTTCTTTTAAGGCAGTGCAAATACGCAGCAACATCCACCTGCTCTGGCCCGTGTCCTCTGCGGCTGCCAGGGAATCCCTGCCCGGCACCTGGGCCACCTCCTCCCGCCTGCTCCTGGGCTGGCCTGGCTGTTTCCAGGGCTGTTCCTCGCGCTTTTTTAACTCGTTCCCCTTTTGCTCTTCTGGCATTTTTTGCCCTTTATGAGTCACGCTATCCCAGAGGTGCCACCAGTGTGGCTCAGCCGTGCCCTGCGGTGGGGTCGCTGGAGCCATCTGTGCCCAGCCCCGGGTGGCCCCGGCCTCTCCTCACAGAGGCCGGCCTGCAGCCCCCCACCGGCACCTCGCCACCCACACCCAGAGCAGAGGTATTCTTACAGCAGCTAAAACACCAGCTCATCGTGTATTCTGTGATTCTTCTTAAAAAAACAGCACTGAAACAGGAATGGGCCATTTTGGTGATGGCAGCAACTGAGGGGTGAGGTACCGTTTGCTCTGCTTTGGCTGCGTCTACCACACCCGATGGGGTTTCCCTCAATATTTACGTCGCGAGTGTTTTAGCTGAGCGATGCCGAAACGCAGCGACGTTTCGGAGCTGAAGCAGAGGCAGGCTGAGGAGAGCGCAGGGAGAAGGAAGGTCCCTCGGCGAGGGCCTGGGGCTCCGACTGCTGCAGGCCATTCGCCATGGCTGGAGCACGGTGCTGGCCTTCGGAAGGCCGTCCTCAGCCATGGCGGAATTTAGCCTGGGCATCTACTGTGGTCAACAGTTTCTAACACACGGGTGGCTACAGTGCCAGGTAATTGTTGCTTGAGCTTTAGACAGCTTTGTAAAAAGTGCATTATTTTTTCTAACGAAATTCTTTTTAAATTTCATATTCCACTGACTATGTGACCTCCGAAAGCCTTGAAAAAAGAAATTTTCATACCTACTGTTTTTAATCTGTCGTGTTTGACAGACTGATGACTCAATTATCTGTCAGCCAAACTACGACATCTTAAACTTTAAAGAAGGAAAAAGACAAAAGTCTGTACAAAGTGCCATACTTGGTTACGGCAGTTACTCAGAAGCTGGTAACACCTTACAACAAAAAAATGGTAGAAACTTTTCCAAGTTGTAATATTAAAGCAAAGACTGTTTTCAGTTATAATTTACTGAAGTGATGTACATCATAATTTCATAAAACTTAAGATTAGACTCCAGTAGAAGGCCATGGGCCGGTTTGTAATGGACAGGCAGCAGGACTGAGGTCTTCACTTGAAGGGCCTCTGGTAGTGAGATAAAGACCAGGAGGGCTTAGAAATTGAAGAGGAACATTTCCATGTGACTAGTTTTTATACATACAGCTTTGATTTTAGTTCAAGAATTACGTCTGGGTCTGACAGAGCTGAATAAAGGTTGAGAAGAGAAAAATTTCGTTAAACATTGGTCTCAGCAGGTACCTCGCTCACTCATTCTCCTATGAAAGACATTAGAAACAAAAAAAAAAAAAAAAGGATGGTGTTTCTACTGCTTAACAGTAAGTGCAAAGGCATTACGAATTATTCCATTGAATCTGGGTTCACCAAAACCCTGGAAAGGTTGAAAAGCACTTGTGTGCTGCAATACCCGTGTGATTTCTTTACGCTGCCAGGGTTGGTGCCTGTAACTGGAGTTATCCCCTCCTTCAGGACTATGAATGTCTTATCATTTCGTTTACTAATTATTTGCTTTTGGACCTTAAATTTAGCATGCTTGCTTTCACATAAGATGTGGCTATGATTTGCATATGGTAGGGCAATTTATTAATTTTTTGAAAATGAGTCAAGAAAATTTTATTTTATTATTAAAATAACTTTACTTTGAACCGCTATTGTGGCTTGGTAATTTATGAGAAAACGCTGAATTTTTTCAGGAAGCTAGAGTGCTTGTGAATACTCATTTAGAGACCTAATGAAAAGAGATAGTTGTTTATCAAAAATATCATGAAAACTTTCTGAGCTTTTTGTACTTAGACTTGTAGAAACAAGCATGCAGTCTTTTAAGGATTCTGTCTTTGCTCTAGTATTTCTATACACTTTGGGAAGTTTGAAAGGGAATGCCTTGTCTTTCTTCTAATCAGTTAAAGCAAAGGATTAAGTTATTTGATTTTAATGCAGAAAAATTTCATACCACATTGATAGCTTAGCAAAAAACTAAACATACTGACGTTTCTGTTGCCTTGCTTCTCGGTGTTCAAAAATGTGGGAAATACCATGCATGGTGATAGACTAAGTAAGATTACGTATAGAAGAGGAAATTCTCAAAAGTCAAGGCACTGCTAAGTTGCCCAAGCAGTATGAATATACATATCACTACAGGGCCTGTTGTTATGAGTTCACATACACTTTTTCTCACAGCAACCTGGCTCATTCAGAGCGTAGTAAGTGAAGACCGTGTGGAGTAATTCAAGGTCTTGTGTACATAGATTTAGTATTTAATCAGGATGTATAATATGGCTTCAAAAAGAAATACATTAGTATGCCATGTTTAAAACAGGTACTGGTTTTTATTTAAACTAATAATGAAGTAAAGCAATTATATCTTCTAGAATTTTGGGAATATTGTATTCTTTGATAGAAGCTAAGTAGTCTCTTCCTGTTTCAATTCTTAAGGGTAAGCTGGGTTTAAAAGGATTGCTGTATTTCAGTTGTATTATTGCAATTAGTATTATAATGGATATTAAAATATATCTTAATTATTTTTTGATGCTGTATATAACCACGCATACATAGCATATATAACCAAACCCTATCTATGGCGAATAAACTCTGTCCATATAAATCTGAAGATGTATGTAAATGAGAACAGTTAATTTTCAAATGCAATTGTAAGAATAGACAGATGACACGGTATTGCAGTGGCTTACACTGGAAGTCTCTTTATCACATTGTCTCTCTGACTAAACTATTTATTTCAGTTTTGTTTGCATACAAAATGCCAGGGTACTAGTAAAATGCTCGCTACCACGTAAACGTAGTAGCTGTGGGAATTCCAAGAAGCAGTTGTATTAGTACATTTCTGTTTTCATAGATGTAGCAAGGTGTTCTCTATTACCATCTGTTCATTTGAGAGCTTGACACTGAAAGATTTATCAGACATCAAATTACAAATGACACCGTGCTTTGGATTTTCTTTAGTAGATTATGAAAGGACTGATATCTAGATATAGCCTTCTCTCACCGAATCTGCTTTTACTTTTGAGATGTTTTCCTGGGGGTAGTAAATTGAAGATTAAAGTTCATAGTCTTCTGATAGAAGAAAAAGGTGTTCTGGGTATTGTAGGTGAGTTAGAGGCAATGAAAATCCATTAAAATTTAGGATTTCAAACAAATGAAAGTGAAATAATTCCTCTAGTCTTCTTTCTTCTGACAAATTCTCCTGTTGTCAGCAAATGACTAGGTTGGATAGAACCAATAGTTAAAATGGATTAGATGCTACCACTCTGTGCAATGTCTGTCTATTGAGACACAATGTTGAATAGGAATGCAAGTTTTTGCCTCACCAGTTTTTCCTGACCATCATCGCTGACTGAGCTTTCTGCCCCTACTTTAGTGCATACATCATTAAAGTGATTGATTTGACACAGATAAGGATGTGAAAATCACCAGCAGGGTAGAAAGGGTGGCATGAGAAAGAAGTATCTGGTTTTTGAAACCTGCTAAATAGATAAAATAATAAAAGAATAGAAACGGTCTTCATTACTGGTAGCTCTACTATGTAGCTGTCTGATACTTCTACAATGGAAGTTTCCACCAATTAGTTTAGCAACCTGCTAATTCAGCTTCATGGTTGGTGATTTTTCATGATTTGGAAATCCTGGAATAAAGTCAGAAGTGAAATACCATTTTTCCATCGATATCGGTGGTACCTACAATGCTTACAGCCACAGTACTGACAACCTTATTATTCTTTTAAAGCTCTGGAGTACCTGCAGTCACCTTGTGAGACAATGGGAGGAACGCAGGACCTCCAGGGTCCGTCTCTATCTGGCAGCGGAAGAGGTAGCATTCAGGTTCCTTAAAATTTGGATGCTGTTTGGAAAAATCATTAAAGAGAATTTGCAATAGTCAGCTTTTCAGTATGCAGAATTGCTCACAGAGCTTGTTGTCCTGCTGCAGTATTTAACTTCTGTGGTGGAGACACTGTCTGTGTTGCTGCAAAAAACAGTTGCAAACGACCATTGAAACATAAAGTGGTTGTAACTGGTTGAAGCGCAAATTTCCCTAATGCAATTTTACTATTACAAACCAAAATTAAACTTGAAATAAAGTATTCTTCTCTCCGATCTCTGTAATTCTGAATTAAATTAAGGGAAACATATATTGTGCGTTTGTTTCTCTGAGATTATGCATCATGATGCATGTTTATCTTACAATTTAATATTTTTCCAGTGTAAGATTTGCTAAATGTCTTTGTGAGTCTGAGTTTAAAATACAGTATGCAATTACTGGTTTAGTCTTTTGATCTGATCATGTTAAGAGAGATGATACTTCTGTAACTGAGCACAAATTTTTTGATGATATTTTGAGTATATATTTGCAGTTTTTGTGAAACATACTAAATGCATGGGGTTTTTCCCAGCTGTACCAACTTGAAGTTTCCTCTCTCTTCTGCTCCCCTTTCTTTGAAAGCCAGTCCCTTTAATAGTTTGGATAGAAGAAGCTGGTGGCATGGTTCAGTTGTGGGAGAAGTGAGTGATGACAATGCCTTCAAGCATTTATGAAGTGGAAAACTTGTAGCTCGAGGCCTGAACTGAGATGGTGGTTTCCTGAGAGGATTCATCACCAATACTAGTTGAATGTATTCCCTATGCCCACATTTTGTCCTCCCAGTTATGCCAGCACAATTCTTTCTGAGGCTGTTCCCAAGTCCCATTTCAAAATCAATGTGGCCTGCCCACACCTCTCAGGCACTATTTTTCACAGTTCTTTGTATTTAGGAGATATAGCGAGCCCTACACTAATTAAAAAAAATGAAAAAAAACAACACAAAAAAACACACTAGAAGTTTTTATGTTATTTTGATCAGGCATTTTTTTTCCACTCAGTCTGAAGCAGTACGTCCTGCACTATGAGGACTCTACAGCGTTCATTAGCTGGCTCATCATCGGTCAATAATAATGGCATTTTTTTTTTCAGACACCTAAAAGAAACTGCAGAAATCAATCTACATAACCACAAAATCATAAATAATTGAGATGGAATGAGCTCAACCATCTGCCTACTGGTAGATTACTGAGTCCCAAGATGCTGCTTGGAAGATATTTATGAGTAGTTTACAAATTATTGTGCTTGATCTGAGGATGTCAGTTATAGTCTATTCTTGAGCGATTGATGACGTGGGAGCACTTGCTATGTGAGAGCCTGACAATGTCATGATCTCAGTTCTGAATGGCAGATCCAAGTTGTGTTTGGCTGAGGAGCGCTGGGGTCTTAGCTGGGTTCAATGACATATACCAGCAGCTAGAAGGCAGATAGGATAATGAGAGATTGAAAGGAAAGAAGAGTAGCTAATATCTGAGATGAAAAAGCAGAGAGGGACAAAGAGAAAAAAATTGGTAAAGTTGATTCTCAGACATAGTGGCACACTTTTGAATAGGCACTATTGAGAAGACTAGATATAAATGGTATTAGTGTTGAATTGCATCGGGCAAGACAAGAAATCTTGCATGTATCTAATCAACCATAGCTGTGAGACATAAAATCAAAAACTTCCAAGAATTGCTAGATATTGTGTTAGGAATTGATCATCTCATTTAACTTCCAGACTGAGCAATCATTCCTGTATTGCTATCACTCATATATTGCTTGGTTCATTTACACTGAATTGATTAAAATAGTTGTTTATGAACCCAATTGAAATTCAGAAAGAAATTTTCATAGTATTAGGTGAGAGACTCTGTTGCCACATTTTCAAATATGAAAGAATTTATGAATTTTTTAAGCCTTAAATGCCATGGGAATAATTCTTTATTATGACTAAAATAAAAATTAATTCTATGATAAAATGTGCTGTAGTATAAGCAAGCAGTTTCTTAGTGTGTTTTATTTTATTCTTCACACTGTTATTTAACAATCTAAGTTGTTCATATAGCTTATGTAATGTGCTGAAGGCTGAGTTTTTGGATTATTAAACCTCTTATTTTTTATTAAAAATACTCCCCTTATAAACTATAATAAAATAGATCTAATAAATATAATAAAATACAAAGAATAAAGTAAACCTAATAAATATAATAAAATAAAACTCTTATTTTTATTAAAAGCTTTCTATCTGATCATCTACAAACATCATATATGCATAAAAGCAATTATTGCAATATATGCAGGAAAAAGAAGTAAAATTTGGAGATTCAAAGCCAGGACAAGTGGTGGAAGACTTGAGGAGCAGTTACTCAGGGAGGTACAGAGGAGAGTTTCACTATCGTGCAGCTTTAAACATCAGTAAAGGAAGTCTCGGAGAGTAGACAGAAAGTAATAGCGTACAAAAAATGTCGGTGGAGTTCATAGAAAGCTTTCTTGTGTAGTTTCCAAAAAAATATTCAAGAGCATAGCTTTGCCCTTCAAATACTGTTTTACAAATGGAGTTTTAACACAGAACATCAGATAAGAGCTGGTATAAAGAAATAAGCAAGAATTCAAATAAGAAACAGGAAAATGAAAAATAAGCAAAGGAAAGTTCTGTATCGGCTTCAAGATGAACAGTAATATCAAACAGACTAAATATTTCAAATTAGGCTTTGACGTATATGTAATAGTGCTCAACTGTCAACTAGAAAATAATTTGCCTTTAATGAGAAAAATCCTTCATATGCCATTTATTTCACATGTTCTCTTGTAATGGCCTGGTCTTCAGCTTGGTATGGAATGGCTTGCATGGGCATGGAATGATGGCCATGGGCAGCTGAACTTCTTATTACGCTATTAGCATCTTATATCTTATTTGCATTATGGCTGAAATGATCTTCATTGGTCCTGAAAAGTGGTTGTAAGGGCTTAATCACAGAAACACCACAACCAGAATTCGTGAATAAATGTATTGTAGTTTTGTAACTTTGCCCACAAGTCCGTGATCCTGCTCATGATTAAACTACTGAACATTTGATGCCCTGAGGCAATTTTGTTCCTGAAAATTGGGATGGCAGCTAGAATCAATTCCAAATGGAGTCCTTTTTATAATGTGATATTTGTGTGTGTGTCTTGCGAGGAATATTAGGGTAAATAAAAGTCTTTTTGGCACTGGAGTTATTGAAGTTGATGTTGAAGATAACTCTTGTCCAGTTAGGAGTGAAAGAATGATGAAAAAGGTAAATAGCAGAGAGGTGGTTTTGCATTTTATTTTATTCTGTAACTTTTAATTTATGGCAGAATTTTTAAAATTTGATTGTCTCAGTTTTTGTGGTCTGTGTGCCCTAGGCCCAACAATTACAGATTACTTCAACATATGGTGTAAGATTATGGACACAAGTATTGACACCACAAGAAAGGAAAGATGGCTGACTTGCTCATAGTCTAAGCTTGTGAAGCGTGAATTAAATTTATTGCTTTTTTTGTAGTTGTTCCATGACCTTTACAAGTCATTAATAGCACAGATGTATTGTCCTTTGTAGATGAATGTGAGTGAGTTGTGCCCACACTGCCTGGGGGTTGCCTGCAGACCGCACACCTAACCATGTGCTGAAAAAGCAGTCTGGCTGTGTCAGGTAGAATCATAGAATCATAGGATCATAGAAAGTTTTGGGTTGGAAGGGACCCCTAGAAGTCATCTAGTCCAACCCCCCAGCAGCGAGCAGGGACACCGCTAACTAGATCAGGTTGCTCAGAGCCCTGTCCAGCCTGGTCTTGAATGTTTCCAGGGATGGGGCCTCCACTACCTCTCTGGGCAACCCATTCCAGTGTTTCACCATCCTCATTGTAAAGAATTTCTTCCTTATATCTAGCCTAAAACTACCCTGTTTTAGTTTAAAACCATTACCCCTCGTCCTGTCACTGTTGTCTCTACTAAAAAGATTGTCCCCATCTTTCCTATAGGCTCCCTTTAAGCACTGAAATGCTGCAATCAGGTCTCCATGCAGCCTTCTCTTCTCCAGGCTGAACAAGCCCAACTCTCTCAGCCTGCCCTCATAGGAGAGGTGCTCCAGGCCTCGGATCATTTTTGTAGCCCTCCTTTGGACCCCCTCCAACAGTTCCGTGTCCCTCCTGTGCTGAGGGCTCCAGAGCTGAACGCAGTACTCCAGGTGAGGTCTCACCAGAGCAGAGTAGAGGGGCAGAATCACCTCTCTCGACCTGCTGGCCACGCTTCTCTTGATGCAGCCCAGGACACGGTTGGCCCTCTGGGCTGTCAGCGCACATTGCCGGCTCATGTTCAGCCTTTCGTCTATCAGTACCCCCAAGTCCCTCTCGGCAGGGCTGCTCTCTGTCCTTTCATCCCCCAGCCTGTATTGATAGCGGGGATTACCCCGACCCAGGTGTAGGACCTTGCACTTGGCCTTGTTGAACCTCATGAGGTTCACACAGGCCCACCTCTCCAGCTTGTCCAGGTCCCTCTGGATGGAATCCCATCCTTCTGGTGCATCAGCTGTACCACTCAGCTTGGTGTCATCTGCAAACTTGCTGAGGCTACACTTGATGTCGCTGTCCCTGTCATTGATAAATATATTGAACAGCATCCATCCCAGTACGGACCCCTGAGGGACTCCACTCGTCACTGGTCTCCATCCGGACATTGAGCCGTTGACCACTACACTTTGGCTGCGACCATCCAACCAATTCCTTATCCACTGAACAGTCCACCCATCAAATCCATGGCTTTCCAATTTAGAGAGAAGGATGTTGTGGGTAGTTGCCTTCATGCTCATGTGGCTGCTTGGCTTCTTGTTAGTGCAGAGCACAGACAGGGCCTGCTTGTATTTGCATGTGTGAGTTTACATAGATACATTCTGTCTCTTCAGTGGCCTATATGTAAAATCAGTATATCGTTTCTCTATAAACGGTTACTATGAGGAAAGAGAAAGCCCATGTTATGAGGTGATCAGGTATTCTTATGCTTGTCCTGAAAATACATGAAAGAGAGTATGAAAATTAAATAATATTGCTAAAGTGTATCTTAGACCCAAGAACTGTAGTGGAGAGATTGAGTCTTTACTTTATGCTGCTTCTCAGAATGCTGTCCCTTTCGTGTGTTGTCCCCTCGCTTTTTCAGCCTTAAACTTGAAATTAAATCTATGTGAACTCTGAATCAAAGAGGCTGAGAGGAAGGGAATTTTTTTCTTTTCTTGGGGAAACTATTTTTCTCAGGAAAAACTGAGCAGTTCTAGAAGAGCACAAAGTCAGCAGTAAAAAATAAATGCATCAGTGCACTGATGAAACCCATTGTATAGCTAAGACATTAATGCTTGAAATAGAATAGCATCCTCAACGGATCTTTTCAGATATCACCTATCTGGTTTTTATCATTCAGTCAGATTGCCCTTTTATACTACTTTTTTTAAAAAAAAAGTTTCATCATTATACTTGAGTTTTGAGACTACATAGATATGTTTCTACAGTTTATGTCTGGGTTCATATTTGCTTTGGTTTCTTGCTGCTTATTTGGGCTGAAAAAATAGTATTTCCACCTTCTATTTTAGTCACAGCATTTTAAAATTCTCATTAAATGAGTATTTTTAAAAAGTCTGTGCACAGTGCCTAAAAAAACTACATACCTTATGTTTGTATATGAAATATTTTCTTGCTGATTACACTAACAGAATAATCTGGATAAATTTTCCATTGCCTGAATGAAAATATAATCAAAATAATTTGTGAGTTGCTGGAAAGCCTTCATTTTGCCAGTAGGGAAAACAGGTAGTTAAGTGCTAAGCACCTTTATCATCTCAGGGAGACAATGAAAGGTGAAGGCACTCATCATTTTGCAGGATTTGGAGCCCACCTTTCATAAAAGCTTTTATCCAAAGCATACTAAGCTTCTATTCAGGCATTGTTAATACCTTAGCTCTCATTTTATTGCTATTCTTTGATGTATACAGATATTTCATTCAGAAGTACCTGCTATCAAGAAAGGGTATTGTGTGTGATGCTTAAAAGTCAGAGTATCATTCAGTTTCCTGAACCACCAGAAGAGGTTGAATGGCAAAGCTGGTTTGTTTATAATATCCTTCTACTTCCCTATAAAATGTAACAAATAAGGCAGCTGCAGTTTCTCTGTTGTCTTTGGGACTGAATGACTTTGTCATTTTATGAAAACAAAAAAATAGTGAGCTAAAAATTGAAGCAGTAAAGTGGAAACTTTACACCCATCATGGAATCCTAGGCTACTTTTGTATATTCATGCTGGTGCATGAGATAACCATGGGATTACTACTAAGTAGTAGCCTAACCAAATGCCTGGTGAAATCACAGAACATTTGAGACAAGAAAGGACCTTTGGAGATCATCTAGTTCAATCACACTGCTCAATGCAGTGATGAAATAGAGTTAACTAGAGCTGGTTGCTCAGGATTGTACCTGGTCACGTTTTGACTGTCTCCAAGGTTGGAGACTTTACAAGTTCCCTGAGCAACCTTTTCTAGTGTTGAATCACCCTTACATTAAGAAAAAAGTATTTTCCTTTTTTCTGGGACTCCTTTCTGGTAATGACTGAGGCAAAGAAAGCACTGAGTACCTTGGGTTCTTCCGTGTCCTTTGCCACAAAGTCCCTTGCCCCAGCAGCAGCAGGCTCACATTTTTCCGTGTCTTCCTTTTGCTTCTGATACACCTGTAGAAACCCTTGCCGCCCTTCGTGTTCCTTACCAGATCCTCTCCAGCTGGGCTTTCTAACCCTGTCCATCTGTTCATGACCTTGTGTGACCTGACACTGCTTCCACCTCTTGTTTGCTTCCTTTTCCCACCTCAGTTTTGTCAGGAGATCCTTGTTCATCCATGAGTGCCACCAGCTTTTGGTCACAGCTGCCAAGGCTGCCCCCAGACAGTTTTTGCTTGAGAGGATATGAAGTTCAACAGGGCACCTGCCCTTGTCATCTTGTCAGTCACTTCTGCCAGGACATTACCATCAATGCACTCCAGAAATGTCCTGGATGCTTGTGCCCTGCTATGTTGCACTTGCAGCAGATATCAGGGTTGTTAAAGCCCCCATGAGGACCAGGGCCTGTGAATGTGAGGCTTCTTCCTGTTGTCTGAAGAAGGCATCATCTGCTTCTTGATCACATGGTCTGTGGCAGATATACCGTAATATCACCCACTTTGATCTGCCTGCTCATCCTGACCCATATGTTCTCTATTGGCTCCACATCCATCTAAGGTGGAGCTCCACTCATTCCCACTGCTTTGTCACACAACAGGCCACACCTCCTCCTCCCCTTCCATCCTGTATTTCCCAAAGAGCCCATATCCACCCACTGCAGTACTCCTGCTGTGTGAGCTGTCCCACCTGGTCTCCAACACCCCAGTAAACTGTAGCCCTGCAACTGCAAGCAGATCTCAGATTCCTCCTGCTTGTTCCTCTTGCTGTGCATGTAGGTGTACAGGTACTTCAGAGAGGCACCCAGTTGTGCTGATTTCCCAGGAAAGGCAAGAGAGGTTTTCCCACAATGCTGTCCTGTAGGCACATCCTTACTGAAGTGCATACGCTTGAGGTGGGCTCATTTCAGTCCTGTGCTGTTGATTATGAGGACTCGTGTCTAGTAAAACTCCCACACCTTTTGTTTGCCAGCCTGGTCTACCACTTCCTTACATGGTTGTTGCTTATGGTTTCCCTCCCCTGTTGGATAAGCACGTGATAAACTTCTAGGAAACAAATACTAAAAACACAGTTTTATGTCTGTGCAATTCTACATATCAGGATGCACAGCTCTGTAGGTTCCTTTAAAAAAATGTTTCTAATTTGTTGATTCACTTCATTATGATTTGAATTCAGCATAAAACCACTACCTCATTTTATTCCTACCTCATTTTCTTCCTCCTTCTGTGTATGAACTGTTTTTAGTTGTGTGCACAAAAGACACAATATATATAATGCTCCTCTGTCACATATCATCCTAACTGAGGCCTTAAATGGGTGTCAAGGCTCTCGGAAGCAAACAGTTCCACCCTGCCAACACTTTTGCGGTGAAGTTTTGAAGATACCAAGGATGAGCAAGCATGACCTAAATTTGAATAATGCATTTAAAATATAGAGTTGTTTATACATCTTTAAAAACTGTGGCTGACATGCTTGCAACAGCAATGAATGCTGTGCTTTTCTCCCAGTATAGCTAACTTAGAGCTCAGTTAAATTTAAAGTCTCCCATGTGCTGCAGAAACTTGCATACCCATCAGTTTTGTTTAGCTAAATTGAAGTTGTGTCTCACAACTTCATTATTTATACATTTCTTTTTTTGTCTTAAGCCTTTTGGCTAATGTAATTTAATTTGATGTCCTTAGTTCATGTGTCATGAGAAATATTAATTCTCCCACATTCAGTTTTTCTGCCTTTCATAGATCAGTAGAATCACAGAATGGTTTGGGTGGGAAAGGGACCTTTAAAGATCATCTAGTCCAACCCTCCTGCTATGGACATGGAAATCTTTCACTAGATCAAAGCCCTGTCTGTGTCTTTCACATCTGTCTTCTCCCCATTTGGTCATCTCGATTCTGTTTTTTTTCAGTCCAGATGTTTAACCCCTTCCTGCATGGACCCCATTCCATAACTTTGCTCATTCTTGCCCACCCTTCACTTTTTCTTCACTACATCTTCTCTAGCCATAAATATTAGTTCTTTCTGTCTTCTGTATAGTCAGAAGAGGGAATACTACTGTTGATTTTAATTTACCTTCTAGCAGTTAAAATTAAAAATCTCGCTAAGTAGAATGTTTAAAGTGCTGTTAGGTTTCTAGTCAATATAACAAAACTACTGTGCATGTTCTGTGTCTATAAGCCTTGCTATATGTCTGAAGTTCCGAAGTAAACATCACATTGAGCACCTATTAATGATACTAATTTGATTTTTAGTGCTGGAGTCAGGGATTTGGCAACTCCTGGTAGGACATTAGGTGAGCATTAGTGAGGCTGAGAACTAATATGTATTTTTGGAGGTATATTGAACCGAACACTGGACTAAGGAATCGGGCTCCTGCCACGTCTTTGCAGACTCCTTGTAGAACTGCTTACGGCAGTAGGACTCGTTCCAGTGCATTGTTCATTAAATCTTTTTATATTTAAGCAGAAATGTGTGTTTAATTCACCTCAAGTGGTACAATAACAACTCACCAACAAGAGGAATCCAGTCTAGACGGTTTGCTTCCATGTATTTGGTATCAACGCTGCGTAGTCCTATGTGCTGTGCACACAACATGCTTCTGTGGCTGCTGCAGATACTGCAGTGGGTGGCTGCATTCTGCTGGCAGCATGTTTAACACACAGTTTCTGGCTACTTACCTACGCAAATAGGGCAAAGCAGTGTTTATCTGGTCACACGCAGCAGCATGAGTGACAGGCTGGAGCATGTGTTTGTGATATGTTGCAGGAGATACCAAGTGAGCGGAAGGCCTTCTCTAGCTGGTTTGGTGGTTTTTTTGAGACCTACTGACACTGTGCTATTGCACAGTGTCAGATTGTGAGGACCCCAGTACGTTAGATTTGGGTTTATTAGAGGTTAGTCGTAGTGCCCTGAAGAAAATAGAAGCTTTGAGGCAAAAAAATTATGTCAAACTGCAGACAAATAACAGGAAAAGATGGAAAGATTGTTTTTAACTACAGAGATTCCATTTTTCAATATAATTACATTTCAAAATGTTATATTAAAAGCAAGCCTTCAGGAAATACAATCTCAAAATGACAAAGAATAGAAGTTTTAATGTAAGAAGTAATTACATAAGTCATGTCATTTTAAATGGATTTAATTTTTTTTTAATGTCAATAATGCATCTGAAATCTTTGAAATTATATTTAAAGTAATATGACACTGAATGAAAATGTCAGAATTCTTGAGAAATGTCAGTGGTTTTTAGAATTTCTTCTATGATTTGATCAGCTTTTAAGGCAAAATAAATTCAAGGAAGGTCTGTAGCTTTTTTCAAATGTGAATTCTGACATTATATTTTCATTTCCATGTCTGTTCCCTTCTATTCATAGTTCATCTGCAAAAGTTAACTATTCTTGTCTGCTTCAGTGATCTCTGTATCCTTTTTTAGTTTGCCTGCATCCCTACTTAGGCATATTTATCTTCCATCTACTTACTGAACCTACTTAAGGTATTTCACTATTGCTTTTTTTTCCCCTGCTCCTTCTACATGGAAGTGGCAGCTCACATTCATCACTAATGTTCAGTAAAGCAGAAAATCTTACTGCTATTAAATACTGAATATTAATTTCTCTTGCCAGTCGAAGTATTTACCTGATTGCACCTACAAAACATGATGGCTTTTCAAGGCAGGGATTCCTTTCTTTATGCATTGTATCGCTGATGATGTTCACTTTTGCATTGACTAGAATTTAACTTGTTAGTGTTGTATTGGCTAGTGTTTCACAGTATTGCTCTGCTTTACCAGTCTGAAGAGTAACTTGCTGTGCATACGGTGGGGTGTTTTGGTGCAGTAATTTTCTAGGATTTTTGGTTTGAGGGCAACAATATTCAGTAGTAGTAAACTATGGGAATTATGTGTTCTTCTATCTGTTGGCACCTGGTTTAACTTTTGAATTTCTGTTGCTCTGAAGGCTGTCAAATGACATGCAATGTGCTGCTTTTAAGCTCTTGGTTAGCAATTACAGTTTTATGAGTTGGAATATTTAGCCATTGGAGTGACTTGGTCCCTGGAATAAAGTTTAAATTCTGAGATTAAAATGTCATTCTTGCTAGTTCCTTGGTAGTAATAACTCATTTGGCTATATATGCTTTTGAACAAATTCTGAATCACACTTTCCAGTTGGTTGTTGCAACTCCCTCAGATGCTTTAGAGTACACAGTGGGCATGCTCCGGGAGAATAGAAAGCCTAACTGACATAACAAAGAAAAGGAAATAAAGCAAAGTCCCTTTTGGGGACAAGGGGCAAATTGATCTCCTATTTATTTCTAATGAGCCTTCTGTGTCTGGGCTTTTCTTACACGTGTTTTGTTTGGAAAGTACAGTTAAATGTGCAAGTGATTACTGCATGAATTCATAAATATAACTTAGAATTTAGAATGTTAAGCAGATGGTTTGATAGGATTTCTAAAAACAATATTTCAACATCCCTAAGCAAGCCCTTTTGCATCAAATTTTATAAGATTTTTTTATAATACAGAATAAAAATCACTTAGATGCATCTGTGTGTACACATGTGTATATGTACGTATCTGTACTGCATTAAAATACTGACATAAAGGTCTGTTCTGCAAAAGTAGGGTGACAATTGGGTTCCATGTGGAAAGATTGTACAAAAATGATGAAATGCAGAGAGCAGAATTCAGCATGAACTCTTCTGGGTGGAAAATTTCAAATGTGCTCTCTGTGCAGAAGAGCTATTCCTACTTGTCCAAGAAGCACATTGCTTCATGAACCCTGATGATACGTTGATTAGCATCATCAAGACAGGTCCACAACTACTTGGGTGTGCAGAATGGACTACTGTTTTGGAATGAATGTCAGAGTTGAAGTACTGTAGGAATGTATGATGTGAAAAGTGGTGCTGCTGTTTCTATAAAACAGGTTAAGCAAAGCTATTGATATAACACGTTTGATCAGCTTTAAAATAATTAGAAACTGTCATGCAGTCCCAAACCTAACCACCCCCCAGACCTATGATTTAGTGCTAAGCAGGACTGGTAAACAGTAGTAAAGCACATTCTTTTGGGCAGAGACAGACAGTTGTATGGGAGGGGTTAAAAGCAAACTTCTCACGAAAGGGAAATAATTTATAGTTCATTGCAATTGGCCTTAAAGCTAGTTTATCAAATGCTCCTTGTTGACGAGGTAAATTTGATTTGAGAAATGGACCTTTAGTTACATTGTACCAATTTCAGTGAATTGAGTAAGAAAGAAAAAGTAGATACATCTCAGAATAATTCAGTTTGCCTAATATTGCTAATAATTTCAGATCAAGAAAGCCATAAAGGCTGATGAGCACAGAAGGACAAATAAGCAGCCTGTCTGCTCTTTTTAATAAAGTTTAAACATGTATCTCTACTTTCAGTGACGTTTTAGAATTAATTTCTAAAGCCATGCCAAGGTTTAAGTTCACTTCTGGGAGATTACAAATGTTACCAAGGGTACAAACAACTCAAAATGGAACCTGCTCTCATCTGAAGCAAAAGTCTCTTCAATTCAGTTTGCATTAGGCAGGATTCAAGAGGTATACAGTAGGTATTAATATGTTCAAGACAGTTTTCTTGAACGAAGTGGATCATGGATGTCCTGATATCATGACTACCTATGCTGGATAAATATCACTCAGAGGTTGTTCTAGCTAATATTTTTATTACTTTTACCTATTTATACTAGGTTAGAGGTCACTGCTGTGCTCAGTCTAATCGCAGCAGATTTACTCTGGATATCCAGAGTCTCCAGCCTCATTGGTCAGCATGTTTTTATACTACCTCTGAACTTGCAATGATAGTTCTTATAAAAACATATATGAAATATTTGAGATAATAATAGAAGCACCATGGTCAGTATATGGTGGAAAATACTTCAGAGCAAGAAACAATTGGAACGTAATGCCTGTGTTTGTCAGAATTTGTCATTTTTTTGCCAGAACAATCAGATGTGGGATTTTGACAAAGAGATCCTTGCTGTTAGAAGACTTCCCTAGATACCACTTTTAGAACTCCTGTCCAAAGGGTGTTGGGGTTGATGTAGCTTGAGAGTTAGCATGACTAGGCCGCTTAAGCAAAACAGTTAGCATAACTGAACAGGCTGCTGGAAAGGACAGCTAAGAATAACAATTGAGAAAGTTCTGATAATGCACATGATGTGGGTTAGCAAAAACAAGATGTGTTCAAGGACGTGGAGGCGGCCTGCTGCTATTAGCATTGGTGCATAGTTACCAATCATAAGGGAATATGGGGTGCGTCAACAGCGCGTGATTTATGTCTGTAGCCTATCCGAATAAGTGTGATCGCGTGTACAGATATGAAAAATGTATTTAACCACGCAAGCGGAGCAATAAACTGAATTGACTGTGCATTGCATCAATGTGTGAGAGTCATTCCTGTCCCTGCATGGATGCTGAAACTCGGCATTGTGTTGACCCCGACGTGATACCGCAGCCGAAGAAGTCAGGGGACTGCCGACCGGCGAGGTAAGCCGGGCTGCCCGAGAGAGGCGGGAGCAGATCCGCGGCACGCCAGGGAGGTGTGAATATCGGCTGTGTGGGTTCCACTGTATCAGTGTTGGAAAAGGCGGCGCAGAAATGCCTGCTGGAATTGGTGGATCGAGCCAACGTGAAGTTAACTGAAGGAGAGATATCAGGTCTATTATTGTGGTACCGCCGACAAAAGCTGATAGCAACGACAGATCGGTTGTTTGACTTGGATGTGTGGCAGAGAATCGGGGACTCTGTGCAGGTCAGCAACAAAGAGGAGCGATTATTAGTCCCTGTTTTTCAAGCTGTCAAAAGCATGATCAGCTGAAAGGAACGAAAGCTCAATTGAAAGATGTTACAGAGAATTTTGAAAGAACAAAGTCTTGCAGTTTAAAATCCCTGAGGAAATCATTACTTGGAAATCAGTGCATACAGCTTTAAATGCTCTAAAACTCGCAGAAACTATCTTAGAAGCGGCTGCTACTCCTCCACCATTATCTCCAAAGCAAGGACAGAGCTGCAGTCTTTTGAAATATTTAACCCCACATACGACGAAATTCCTAACCCAACACGAGAAATGCGGGAGGTAAATCTTCCAGAACCTGACGATCCTTTAAATCCAGAGAAATGGGAAGTGGGGTGCAAAATCCAGCACCCTGAAAGCGTACAACAGGGTCTCTCTACAGCAATTGGCGTACCCGACCTGAGACCAAAGCAGGGTGAATTCCAGCATAAAACCGCGCAGTCCATCAGACACAGCCCAGCCTGCAGTGCCAGCGACCACCACACCAGATGGGTCAGTGAACCTCACACCTGGTGGGGCACACGGCCCCCCCGGGCAACTGGCGGCGTGGCGCGGCCTGGCCACTCCCCCCACCCCCCGAGTCCCAACGCACCGGCCTGGCCCGGCCAGTCCAGAAGCGGCGCGGCAAGAATGTCTTCCTGACATTCAAAGACCTGGTTGGAAAAAGTGTGTATAATTCAATTACTGCAGTAGAATTCATTGTATCCTTATCGCTCCAAACTGTTCTAGCTGATTATGATATTAATGCATGCTAATGAGTTCTCGAGAGTGCCTGCTTTCTGGGGCTCCGGAGTTAAGTCTTGGAGAGTGAATTATTTTGCTGCTTTGTGGTAATAGATTTTGGGTACCCAGGTAGGACGCTGCTCTTGAACATCAATGGTCCAAGGGATTGCAGGACCTCCAGTCGGCACCGAGGGATTCTCAGGGAGAACCTCTGATCCCTGGACCAAAAAGTTCTGAGCACGAACCATTAATAAGACAAAGGCATTCTTCCAGTATTGTTTCTTGTTGCCTGCCTGTTAGTTGCCTGCTAGTCATAGTGAAAGCTTCACAGCACTGGGCTATATCCCTGGGGAGAAGTGAAAGTGCCCTTCATAAAACAGAATTGAAAAGAGAGTACTCTTCCTGAAACTGAGGCTTGGGAATTTGTCTGTTAAATGTTGAATGTTATTTAAGTCCTTGTCTGTTCATAAGTCTTTGCATTGCAAAAAAAAAAAAAAAAAAAAAATCGTAAGTCTTTGCAATATTTGGATTTAAGTTGAAAACTTGGTGTGCTTGTGTGTGTGCGGTCGCGACTGTGATTGTGTGATTTTATGTGTTTGTTGTCATAGTGTTTGTATTTCTGTGTTCTGATGGATTTATTTGGTTTCTGTGATCTAACGGATTTGTCTGGACTAAGTAACTGCCTTTGCTTTTTTGGTTTGGTGAGTTCTGCAGGTATTGTATATAGTTAATGAGTTATACCCTCAGATACATTGATTTTAGCCTAGGTGATTAATATGAATACAGGTTATGGTATGCACTTCACATCTATATATCTTTTTATTAGCATTTGTGTTCTTGTGTTCATTTTGAGTGTTGCACTGTAGCGGGGCTGTTACTGGACCATAAAGCCAATAGAGATGCTTAGGTGTGTCAATGTAGCACTTGCTTTAAATTCATTAAATAAAAAAGGGGGAGATGTAGAGGAAGCAGTGATTATATTGGTTCCGTGTATAATACGCATAACACAAAAGGCACTAGAGGCAACTGTGAAGAAAAATTTTGTGATGCAACTAACACAAATTGAGCAAATGTTTTTAAGGCAATGATAAGATAGCTTAGCTTTTTTTGAAAATAAAAAGGGGGAGATGTTGGGGTTGATGTAGCTTGAGAGTTAGCATGACTAAGCCGCTTAAGCAAAACAGTTAGCATAACTGAACAGGCTGCTGGAAAGGACAGCTAAGAATAACAATTGAGAAAGTTCTGATAATGCACATGATGTGGGTTAGCAAAAACAAGATGTGTTCAAGGACGTGGAGGCGGCCTGCTGCTATTAGCATTGGTGCATAGTTACCAATCATAAGGGAATATGGGGTGCGTCAACAGCGCGTGATTTATGTCTGTAGCCTATCCGAATAAGTGCAATCGCGTGTACACATATGAAAAATGTATTTAACCACGCAAGCGGAGCAATAAACTGACTGTGCATTGCATCAATGTGTGAGAGTCATTCCTGTCCCTGCATGGATGCTGAAACTCGGCAAAAGGGGATTTTTTCATCTTTAAATAAAGATTTATTTTAAAATAGGTTTCAAGAATACAGTGCTATTACCTGACCTGTCTAGTATGGATGTAGAATCTGGGGAGGTGTTGTCAAATGTTAAGAGTCAGTGAATATTTTTTGTAACTGCAGTTCTCAGTATTAGAACTCAAAGATTCTATCTAATTATCTTTAAGTAGGATTATGTACCAATAAATAAATTCTGATAAGGGTGTATATGATGAGCATAAACTAAACTGCAAATCTACACGGAAAGGGATTGCATTTTTGAGTTTCAAAAGAGGTAAAAAGGTAATGAAGATGGATCTTTCCCTTGTCCTCCTCCCGATTTTCTCCTCCCTTTCTTCTTTGTCTAAAAGCCATTTAAAGTGATTTCAGTGTATGAGTTCATCCTCATGCATTTCTTGAGACATGATGTAGTGCATTGAGATGTGATAGGATAAAGATGGAACAGAAAGGCACACAGGAAACAAGTATGCCTTTTAACATGCTTCTTCAGAATAATGAACTTCTCAGTCATGCTTAATATATTAAATGCATTCAAGACATGTCACAGCCAAGATGTGAAGTTAGTTGTCGTGGAGGACCATGATTCAGTATTGGGGATTTGTAGATGGCATGCAACCTCTTAAATTTAATTTCTGGAGCTTTAAAAGTAGTTCAGCTTTTGATATGAAAAGAGGAGATGTGCTGTGACAGTCAAGAAGTAGTTAATATTTAGAAGTACAGTGTCTAGAGATACTAGGATTTGTTCCCAAAATATCAAGAGAAATGTCTTCTCTGATTGCAGTAGGCTTTGATTCATGCCTCTAAGAAGAGATAAGGTGGAAAAAAAGATGTCATGACTTTGCAGCTTTCTGGAACGGAAAGAAACTCCAGTCTGTTGAAAATCTGAGTGCTTTCATCTCATCTAGCGTTACAATGCTCCAACATATCAAAAGTATTTAGAAAGTCGTTTAGTTAATGATGGTTTCCTTAGTTGTGTCTTGGATTTCTGAGCCACAGGAAGTTGCAGTGGCTTGCCAAAGGTCAAACAGTGTCAAAGTGGAAAAGAAAACCAAGGATTCCTGTCTTAGGTGGTTCATCTGCTAAATGCAACTTGCTCTGTTTTTTCCAAAAGCCACAGGAATCTTATCACTATTTATATGTTCAGGTATTTTATTTTTCTCCCACCTTGTTTGAAACAATTAATCAGAACAGAATTATGGTGTACTGTATTTGTACATGTCATCTGCAGCCCTTTAGTTTTGCCTGGGTAAAGAGTAGTTGTATAATATATGTACTCTTCTCAGCCAAAAGTAGGAATCTGTGTTTTTGCTTGGAAGGGGTAGGTGCTTGCAGACAGTCGCTCTGTATAGGGACATATGTTTTCTTCAGTATGTATCCCATTCCTTCTAGCAATTATTGATCTCTAATATATTTGGAGTGTGAGATGGGTCCTTCTAAATGCTCCCTGGCACAGATACAGGACTATCTAAAGTAGTGCTTTGGTTGTTAAACTCTGGTAGTTTCCATCCTTTAAACTGGTAAAACATAAACTGGTGATGGAAAAAATGCTCTTCAAAAAGAGTTGGGATTTTTCAAGTGAAAAATGACTTTATTACAATGAAGCTTCTCTGTTCTGAGAGTAACTTTCTATGAAACGTGTGATTCAAGGTTTCCAAGACCCACATTCAAGCTACCAATTTGATCCAACTGGATCTAGTACAGAGATTCTGACTCTTCCAACTCTGCAGATTAACCAAGTACACATCAGCTGAGAGATTTGAGATTGGGTTGAGATGTCTTGTCCAACCCTATGGCTGACAGAATGGTGTGTATGGCACACAGACCCCCATGGTGCATTGTGTTATATATTCTGCTCACCATAACTAATACCTAGAATGAGTCTGTCCTTCTGGCAAAACAAAATTTGGCTTAAAATTACCATTTTTCACTTAATTCTTTCATGCAGTGTTTTGCTTTAATTTTTCCAGAGTAAAAAATAATTGCACAATGGAATGGGTGGGCTTTAATCCTTTTTTTTTTTTTTTTTAATTCATGCAAACCCATTTTCAGTCTTTGGTTCAAAATTACAGTGTGTCAGGTTTTAATATTATTCTCATCTGATTGTATACATATAATAGTATGTGAATACCGAAACTGGTTTAAAACAGAATAATATCTCCTTTCCTAATTGTGCATCAGATAGAGTAAACACATGGGTTTATAGCCATAGTTCACAATTTTCAGAGCTCATATATTTCAAATCTGTTAATGACTGCTGCTCTACTTTCTTTTGTGGTACAAACATGATTTGACAATAAAGACACAGAATATTTCTAAGCAAAAGGAATGTGACTGCAAAGGAAAAGAATACGTAGATACAGTAAATGTCAAACTATGACTAAATTGGACAAGTACAGAACATTCAGACCTGATTTGCTTTAAAGTGTCTAAATCATCAGATTTCAAAAGCTAGTGTTTTGATGGAAAAATAGCCTTTTTAAAAAAAATTACTTTCTTTATGCCCAAGGAAATGAAAGTATAGTTGAATTTTCTGCAAAAAATATAACATGAATTCATAAGACAAATTCATGTTTTTAAAAACAGAGAATAGTTAAATAAGACAGAGGGAGATAGTAAGTTTTTAATTTCCTTATTTCCTTCAGAACAAGTCCAGTGGAGTGCCCGAGCTGATGTAATTGCTACCTGCAATTTAAAGGAAGTATCACAAAATGTGTTCTACTTTTGCTAATTATTCTGCAACCAGCCAAAATGTAAACTAGGAAATGTCACATTGGAATGGGCTCCTATTTCACAAGGCACTGGAATGTACCCACTCCTCACTGTGTCACCTGCTGTCTTTTGATCTGTCAGTCCACTGTTTTTTAATGTGGGTTAGGTATTTAGTTACTTTCATTTTCTAAGAAAATTTCAGCCTTAAAGTTTACCAACTGTTTAAGTGCTTTGATGAATAAGGCTGTATTGAAATTGCTCCTGTACAAACACATGGTAGAGGATCCTTGTGAAAACATAGCAATGTAGAGTGGGAGTGAGAAAAAACTAGGTCCTTGTTCAGTAGATGGAGAAGGACAGGGCTTCTGGAAATGAGGTAGCTTCAATTTTAAGAGATGAAGCCAAGAAGTCAGTCTGTGTGTGTATCTGCGAGGTAAGTACGTGTGATGGAATTAGATGCTCTAATGGAGTTTGGCAGACGGGCACTACTGCTCTTTATCAGAGATTCCTTTTGAGAAAGCTCCTGGGAAAGCCTAGTTTGATAAAAGAGTAGAACTTAGCTTTCATTTTTAAACAAGGGACTTTCATGTCTGTTTTGTCTATTCATTGTGTAGAATCAAAAATCCCTATTGAAATTCTGGCTCACTGTCTTCTTCCAAATAACTACTAAAGAACGCAAAGGTCTACGTTTTGTCAGTCAAGTTACTTTTGCTATGATTTTAGTAATTTTTAGGAGAATGCCAGGATTTTGTGAATACCATGAAAACATTTACTCTGTCTTAGGAAAACAGGATTTTAAATTCATATGAGAATCAGACTGATATAACTAGAATCCTATACTGGAATAATTCTGGAGAAGTTGAGAAATTATAAATCAAACATTGGCAATTTTGATATTCTTTGCAAAATACCTTTCATTGTTTTAATTAATATTTTATTTAGTTTTACTCTTCAGTAATAGATGACAGTAATACCTTTTTTTAAATGAAGAAAGTTGTTTGACCTGAAAGATTTTTTTAAATAATTTTATTTCATAGCAGATACTCACATTTGGTGTTTTTTTTTTTTCCAATTCAAATGAAAATATCTTTCAAAACTGTAAAACCCATTGGAAAAATAAGAGCTTTTCCCTGCCACATAGGTGTTCCCACCCAATATTTTTTTCAAAAAACCTGTATAGAACTTCATTTATTACTCCTTTACCTGTTTCTCTTAAATTCTGTTGTGTTCTGATGAGAAGCTTCAGCAATTTTTATAGTTAATGGAGAGATGAAAAAATGTTTTTTGACATGGAGAAATACCTCTTTTCATCACTGAAGGCCAGGCTAATGGTTGTATGCTTTGCTTGTCTTACATAAACCTATGTTTTACACTCACATAAACCTGAACTTGCACTACAGCTCCTAAATTGCTACTAGCAAGAGCTGTATTAGGTAGGTTTGCTTTTTAGCAAGAAAATTATTAGTGGTGTGTGATGTTCTCAAAAGTAGTAAAAAGATGAACAGGGCTGGAACTTTTACTGTCTCAAAGGAGGTGATGATAAGGTTTTTGATGAGGAGGGAAAGAATACTGGTGTATTGGAGTGCTGGTAGATAAATTTTTATGGAAAATGATTTAAATGCTCTGTTTCATTAATTTCAGTACTCTTCTTGATATGTTTTTTGCCTATAAAATGTACCATGATTGTATTTTCTGTGGATTTTATCCGCTCTTTGTCTGTATTGTTCACTTGGTGGATCAGTACTTCAGTAATTCATTTGTGTTTCTTTCTTTTACCTTGTTCTTAAGGTGAAAATGGGTGAATTAGACATGCTTTAAGAACTGACACAGCCAGAATATCCATGACTGTCTAGTTTCTGTCTATTCAGATTAGGTAAAATAAAATATTTGTTTTCAAATAAGTTGTGTAACTGAGGGTGAACAGACTACTGTGAAACTAATCCATCTGTCATATAATGCTACATTACCACATTACATCAGCAACCTGTTTTTTTTAAAATGCCAAATATAATTGATACTGAAAGCTTACCATACTGTAATATAATTATTAAGAACAACTTTTTTTAAAAGAGCATAATTTAAAAGTTACTGGTAAAAATCTGTTTTGATGGTAGCAGTTGTATTTCTGTATTTAGTGGAGTTTAATGCCTCAGAGCAATTTAAAGGACCAAGAGAGCTAGAAATTTAGTTTTTATACAGTATCTCAGTTCCCTAGATGCTGACATATTAGCAGAAGACCAGCTTGCCTCCTTCAGTCTTTCCCTGCCACAGGGCAGAAAGCAATGCGGAAATCACCAGACTGCTTAGGCTTTATCTTCTCCATGTGTTGGTGAAACACTGGCACAAGTAGCCCAGGACAGTGGTGGATGCCCCCATCCCTGGGAACATTCAAGGTCCGGTTGGATGGGGCTCTGATCAACCTGCTCTAGTTGAAGAAGTCCCTGCTTGTTGCAGGGGGGTTGGACTAGATGGCCTTTAAAGGTCCCTTCCAACCCCAACTATTGGATGATTCTATGGTATAAGTGTTCTTCCTTATTTCATTGTGAATGGAGAATTAATCCCGTGCTTTGATCAGCTTCCTCGTCAGCTATTGTTCAGAGCAGGTTAGAGAACCTTGAAAAATACGCAGGCCCATTTTCTAAATACATATTCCATTTTCATATCATTGTTTACCCTGAAATGTTATTTCTGTCAGCATTTGAAGACTCATGATGCAGTTTTTTTAAAAGGTCTCCTCCTTGCTTGGTAATAGCTGCTTCTAAAATGATTCGCTGCTGTGGTGTAGCTTTGTAATGTTTGGGATCATCTGACAGGCAAGGAAAAGAGATTCCAACCAGACTAATTTAGATTTAAAACCATTGGTAACAGATGACGTAAGAAAGCTGTACCAATTTAGAAAACATCTGGTTTTGTGGTCTTCAAAATTAAATGACAATATTTTCTCAGTAAATGTAAGTATTCTCCTGAGGATTGTCACTTTTTTCAGGTAGATGAATGTATCATGACTCTGCTATATCTTATAGCTAATATTTTCATGACTGTTTTTTGTGAAGACAAAATGTGCCATTAGCTACCTTTTGCTTTTAGATCTGAGTTAGCTATGTATAAGCTCACTTAGTCCTTGTTTTACATGTCCTACAGAAATGTGTGCTTTTGTTTTCTTCTTTAAAAGCAGCCTATATACTGACCGGAGTAACAGGATCTGTTCTGGTTTCTTTTCTGTTGAATTTTGACATTTTGCTTTTCTTCCCCCTTGGAAAAAATCCAAACCTTTTGAGGATTTTTGTAATATTGTTTTGAAAAGTCCATTTGGGATCCCAGAGGTCAGGTTTCCAGTTGAACTTGTCTTGTTTCTAAAATATACAGGAGACCCCATTTTTAATGCCAGCACCATTATATCACAAATGATTAGCACAACTCAGGAAACACCTGGGCTTTGAAAGACCATATTTTAAAAATATGTATTTTGCCTAAGAAACATTATTTCTGTCTCTGGTAACACAGTTTAGAAGCTCAAGTCATGGCCTGACAAGTTAATAAATATTATTTGGAACTTTAGCTGCTTTAGAAGATTTATATTTTACTTGGAATGAAGTATTCTTACAGAAATCCCTCTATTAATATAAATACTTTTTCACCAAGGCCTCCTTCATCAAACTGTGTTTCCTTCTCAAGTACCCACAGTGAAGCTTCCTTTTCCTCTGTCATTCTAACCAATGTTTCACACCTGTGACTGAAATAATGATTTTACAGAAAGCAGAGATACAATTTCCAAAATTATCACTGACTTCAGTGGTTTAGAAATTTCACCATCTGGATGTGTTTTTAAATTCATTTCGATAAGCTTTCTCTAGTTTCATTGTGCAACACTAGCGTTCAAGGTTTGAGAAAGTTGTATTTCTAATTAATTCTAATTAATAATTTCAAAGTTCCAAGAAAAAAAAGATAAACAAAATGAAGAGCTTTTCTTTATCTATCTGGAATTTAATCATGAAAATAATTCATTTAAAGTGGTAACTTTGGCGTGAGTGCATAGGATTTTATATTTTTCCATGTCTGACTGTGACATTTCCTGAATATAGAAAATGCTTGGCTTGGAAAGGCCAGAGTAAAAATAAATTATGAATTATTAATAGTATGAAACAATTTTAAAGAATATTTTAATTATTTTTCAAACAGTTAATTTAAAAAATACATTTTTTTGTCCTTACTTAGTAAGGTTTTTTGTTGTTTGAAATTGCATTTTTATGAAGGCCAGGGAGCTGGGATTGCCACCTACTTCGTTTTTCATGTAGTTAGCATAGGCTTTTCTATAACCTTTTCTTGATTCCAAAGCTGAATTAGTATGATATATTCCACCAAAGTTATATGGTTTTTCTGCAAAATCAGCTGAGTAGCTTTTAGAAAGTACTGCAGTCTGCTGTTCACTGTCCAGTCATATGACAGTAATACACGTGCAGTGAACTGGAGGTATGTCCTATATATTTAAATGAAGGACGTCTAGGTAAGACAAAAAATTAATCTAATGGGAAAAAAATGGAAGTAATAGCCCATGCTGTGTTATGGGTTTGTTGACATAGTTGTGACATGCTGAATTCTTCAACAATATACTGACAGAAGCAAACTTGCACTATTTTTGCGGATTAGAGTAAAGAAGCATTTTTATTTGGTGAAATGCAGTGTTAATTAAACGTTTTCAGTTCAACTTATCCAAAGAAGGTAGAGTTCAAAATAAATCCAGTGAAACTGTAGAGTGAAGGGGGAAATGGAAGGTTACTGGGAGATCTCCAGTTTACCCAGTGTATGAGGCAGAGAAAAAAATCATATTGTGTAGCGTGTTGGTGCATCTAGCCACTAGCCTAACGTTAGCAGTTCGTGGGAGAGAAGAGAAGATAATAACTTAGAGGCATAAATCACTATCTACAGAATGTACTTTATGGTATCGTCAAGATTTGCCGTTCGATATCGTGCAGTTTTATGTGACGGAGATTAGCGTTTATCTAGTCTTTGTCCAGTGATCACTGACCATTGCAGCTTCCAAATAGGTTACATGAATACAGGTTAACTGCAGGAGTTCCAAGTATACTTTAAAACTATCCTTCTTCCAATAAATATTAAAAAGAGGTCAACTAAATTCTGTTTCAGCAGACCATTTTTTTTCAGCATTTTTAATTCTGAAACTGTTTCTTCCTCAGATACTCTGTCTTCCAAATAAAATGTTGTAAAGTAACTGTAGAAAATTCTTTGCTATGCAGTAGTTATCAATATCTGAGCTGCCAGTAACAACTGATTTTGCATGTTCTGTGTGATTTCAATAAACATTACATGCAGATTGTGCTTTTTACCCCTTTGAGAGAATGTATTTCAGAAGAGATTTATTTTCATCAAGTTTATTGTTAGATAGTTCAGCACTGTTGAAAGGTGGATACTGATTCTTTAATAGTAGCCTAGCTGTGTCTCTGTAAGTGTGTGTTCATTCACTGTCCCTAAGGCGCTCTCCTTCTCCAAGTGTTGATATCCAGCATTTGGTATAACTGCTCAAAGTGGGCAAGGCACAGGAGTAAAAAGCAAAAGAACTATTTGTGTGATTTATAATAACCTACAAGCACAAGAACATGCTTAAAATTATCATTCCAAAAGCACAGCTCTAAGTGTGCAGAGTCTATCGTGCTGATGCAAGTTCAGTGGTGAGCATGCAGTGTTGATGGCAGGGACAAGCCCAGTGGGACTGTTCATCTAATTAGAAAAAACTCAGGTCTCAATACTAATTGCACGGAACTGGCATCGATTTTCAAATAAATTCAAAATAACCTAAATTATTATTAACAAATGATAAAAGCTTGCCCTGCCCTCATTTAATGTAAGCACAGGCTGCTGATATGTATAATACCAACCTCCTTTTACAACCAATTTGGAACATTACCTGTTCGATGTATCTGACACAGTATGGATAAACAGCGTAAGTAAACTTAAATCTTAATTAGAAATTCACAAATTGATACCTATAAATACAGACATAAAAGTGATGACAGATAATGCTTCAATACAGAGTTTTGTACTACATGTGAAAGCAAAACATCTTTGGCTCTCCACAACTATGCTGTTTGAGGACAGATTATGAATGGTTTGCTCACACCGGTGCCTTCATACTGCAGAAGGAAAGGAACAAAAGGCAGATGTGTCAGTGTCATAGGTATATGTAGTAAATTTGGCTCTTCAAACTATCTGTTGTGTCTGTTTAAGATAATTTGAAGCTTTGGTGTTGATTTATCATTTGATTTTGTGATGTCAAATAATTACTTTTGTAGATAGAGGTTCTGAAAAGGACAAGACCAGTCATTCTTGTATTCTTTCCATTGAGTAAGTTATTCTCTATTGTTAATCAGAGAGTACTTAGGGCAGTTCCCTGTGTTGATAGACCAGAGAAGAAATATTGCTGACTTAGAGGAACTCCTGACTGACTGCTTTTTTTTCAGCAAGCTCGGATAGTTCATGCGTGACTGTTTTTAATAGTTTGGTTAGTCTTGCGTGTTTTAAACTATCTTTTAGCATTGTACTTCAGTCAAAAATCTAAATGTACTTTTCTGCACTTGTGAATGTTTTAAACTTTGCTTTCATCCCAAGTAGGAATGAAGAGTTGAAACCACCCATTCCTGCATTAAATGGAAAGTGCTAAAATCTTTGATACAGAGATGTCAACCCATCTAATTTCTACACACTTGATTTAGAAAAATAGTTGTCAGCACTCCTGACCTGAGATGATTTGCTTTAGTTTGATGAGCAACACTGAAATATTTCAGCTGGCAATCCATTCGCCTGTATCTGTGCTTGTCAGTGCAGCCTCCCAGGATTTGTAGTTCCTGTATTTTGTACTCTTTTCTTCCCTGTGATGCAGCTTGAGTAGCTGAACAAAGTCCCCTGGTTCACTGAGTGGGGCAGCTCTCAGGTGGCACTGTGATGATTCAATTAAAGAAGGATATCGCAGTGGTTGTTGGCATGTGTAGCCCAGGCAAAGAGCAGCTCACATGGGAGGACAGAGAGTCTGAGGCTCCTGAAGTGTAATTCTGATCGGGTAGTTTAACTATTTGTGTAAATATACAGATTTTTTGCCACAGTGAACTACAGCAAACTACTTTCTTACAAAGTTTCTGCATCCTACAGTTGCAGGCTTTTTAGCTGGTGAAGGTCTCAACAGCAGATTTATAGTACAATTGGCAGTGTGTGAGGCAGAGCGTATGTGGTACTGTGGAATTTCAAGAGGAGTACTGTTGAAAGCAAGAGCATTTACAGGTAATTCATTATCAGTGTAATACTAACAAGATGAGAATACATCTGTCTATTCTGTATAGTTAACATGTGTTGGAAAATGGAAAAAAATGGCCATGGTCCCTTATAAGGGACCTTACAGCTTTCTCCTACCCTGCTGGTTTTATTCAGCCCGTGTTGCTTAGTGTATGTCTCTGCATGGGGGGACTGGCTCAGGAAAGTGTCCTGCAGCCTTCTGGCCAGCTGCCTTAAGGACCTCAAACTCTGTAACCTGTTCGAGTAGGGAGAGGAAAAAAAAAATGTCTAGGGAAACTTGTTGCGTGGCATAAGGAATTATTACATAATGTAACTACTTGTACTTTGTTAACAAGTTTGGATGATGTTTTTAGTTAGTTCCACTGGGTTATTCCACCTCGGCATTTGGGTAAAATGAGGAAGAAAGATTTTAGCAAAATTAACAAAGCTGTAGTGTAGGTAGACCCCAGTACATTCAATGTAAAAGCAATCCCCTGTTCTGAGGTAGGATAACTGAGTACAAAGTTATGATTAGTTTCATTCTAGTATTCCTGGGTATACTTTTAATTCCCTGGCACTGAAATTTATTTTAGTAACAGAAATCAAACTGAGATATCTATAAATGTGTCAGTAGGTCAAGGCTTCAAGCTTTGACTATGTATCTCTTGAAGTTTAGGTAGTTCCAGACCATTGCTTTCTTTTTCTAGTCTTGGAATTCTTGTATCTAGTGACTGTCCTTATGTGGAGTTCTGTTAGGCTTGCTTTTAAGGGAAGAAAAAACTCTTGTCCTGCAGTGACAAAATTTTTGAGCTTTTGATTTCTGTTGTCTTTGAATTAATTAAAAAAAAACCCACTTCTTAACAGTGATGCTGAATTACGGTGCAGGGGTATAATTTTTCCAATAAGTGTGGATGATTAACAATGAAACTCATATTTAGATTTAGAAATTTAAAAGTCAGGGTCTCCCAAAGCACATGGCACTGAAATCTAAGGAACCATAAAAATTCTGGTCCTAAGAGTTGTGTTCGTTTCACCTAACTGTAAGTAGCTAAAAGATACTAGTGCTGGTTTGTTGTCGAGACTTCCACTGTCAATAAAGGAGAAAGTCAGATACTTTTGGGTAGTGACTGATGATTAAAAAGATAACAGAGGTGAATCTTACCCTATATGGCAGAAACCTCTTACAATTGTGTCGAAGAAAGAAGCCTAATAAGCATAGTCCTTCAGTGGACTTTTAGCAATACACACAACTGAGAAGCATCACCTTCACTTCCCATTTGATAACTTTTAATCTCTCTTCCCCATGGCCAGATACGACTGACTCTGTAGGCTTGTTAGTTCTCTATGAGTTCTGCCCCTGGAGTAAGTCATGCACGTCTCCATGCGTGCTCCCGGTGTGTTTGGAGCAGAGTCAGTGGTTATTATAAGTCAATGGCTCCTGCATCCTGTAGCCTTTCTGTTACAGGATATCACTATCTTCTTTCTTTTTACTTCACATAAGATGCATTGTCACTGTTGTCATAGAGTTAGTCTTTGAAACAGAATTCACAGAGATGAAGGCTGCAAATTATCTTCACAAGGAGACAAGCAGAATTTTAAATATTAATATTGTAAGTTTGGTCTGAGTTGCCTCACTTAGGCAGTGAGCTTTTGTCAGATTTAGAACTGCCTCACTGACAGACAAATGGCACATTTTTTGAAGTATACATTTATCTAGAAATGCTCCTGTATAATCCTTGATGCATTATGAACTTCCTTCTAGCTAGGCTCTCCCTGTTAATTGTGATGACTGGAAAGGCAAAAGATGTGCTTGTACAACTTGCTTCATTTGCAGAGTGATCACAAGGCAGTTGTTGGTTGTGGATTTGTTTTCTCCGAGTTCTTTGAGAAGGCTTAGGGCTAAAAAGGATTCCATTGCATGATCAGAGCCAGTTGGGGTTAGCCAGGTAAGCACATAAGAAAAGAACTGTGAAAGCCTCATTCGGAGGTGAAGTAAAGGAGCTTATATTTCACTTTTGGGTGTCGCGTCAGGTGACTCAGAAGCAAACAATGATACATCAGGAACGAAAATTATTATATCAGGCAGCAGCTTATGTTTCCCAGATTAGACTTCTTGAGCAGAATCAGATGAACATTTTCTTTCATCATACTAATTAAACTATTCTGCCCTTTTCATTGTCTTAAGTCATTGTTGATGAATGACAAAGAAGTGCCTTGAGTGCTGCTTCCCAAATACAATTAAATGAGATGATTTTCAGTGGAAGAGATTATGCATTTGCTGAATTTAAAGCAGCTAAAACAGAAATAGGGACTGCGCATACTGAAAGTTAAATTATGCACCTGCATATATTGGATTAGGTGATTTTGAATCTTTAATTGAAGCTTTTTTTTTAATTTGCCCTTCATTTTCTTGAGTTCGTACATTTAAGATTTAAGATGACCACAAAACACCAGTGACATTTTAGATTTCTGCGCAAAAAAGGACAAGACAAATAAGAATTTTTATCTATCTAACAGATAACATACAGAATCCCAGGTCAGCTGTAACTAATTAGGAGTCTGCTGTTGTGTTGTATCTTGTTTCAGAGCAATTACAAGATTAGAAAGTCGTCTTTGTACACCGAATTAAGCAGGCCATTCACAATGATGCTGTCTGGAGTGTGAGCTGCCTTTTGCAGAGAGTTTGTTCACTCCTGACAGGGACCAATAATCTGAGCTAGATGTGCAGGGAAAGGTGTAAGTTTGCAGTGCAGACATCCTAGAGCTCACTTTGCAAATCAAAATCAGAGAACTCCCCCAGAGCTACAATCTCTATCAGAGTTAGGTTTTGTACAGTTTAGATCAAATCTTGTCCATGAAGCAAGTTTAGGAAAGCATATATGAATGTCAATTAACATTTTATTCCATATACCCTCAAAAGATTGGTCACTGACAGCACGAGAAGTGCTAGGCATTAAACGTTTGCACTCATGTGCGTTCCTGAGAAAGAGGTAACTGGATATTACTACCTGCAATATTATCGTTCCATGATTTTTTCCTACATTTGTAGTAATCCTTATTATAATGCAAATATACCTTTATCATGTTGGCTTTTGTATGAATTGTCTTCTCAACTTTGTCCCAGTGTAATATACATTATTATACACTCTGCAGTTCTAGCAACATTCTTGCAAGCTTACGCTATGCTGCATATATGGAACTCATCATCAAATTTACTTCTGTTCATTTCCGTAGAAGACCATGTGCCTATGGTTATAATTTACTTTGTTGTTTACAGCAAGGATATTCACTTGAATTTGAGCGACTTCTTATTCATTTAAGGGCTCAGTAAGACAGTTTACCAGCTGAATTTAGAAGGGGTTGAAACAAGCCTTCACTTATTGTATGTATAGTAAATGCAGGGACAGATTCCATTTCATGGACAACAGTTTGTCTGCTTGACAGTTTCTTCAGAACATTATTAATAGGCTTTTCTATTTAAATATTTAAATTCCATGTCAGATGAAACTCATTACTATGAACATTGGTTATTTTCTTCTGTTACATTTGTACATTGCTTATTCTGAGCGATAGACCTGGTCTTCCACACCTTGCTAACAGTGCCTACTTCTTGTGTGTACTTTCTGTTTTGGACTATGCCACTGGATTTGTGTCCCTTGGGTTGTTAATGTATGATCCATAAGTACCTGGAACACGTGAACCTCCAGACATCCTCTATATAAACAATTTTCTCATGAGCAGTCGAACTAATTAATTTTGTTTTCATTTTTGGTGTGGGTTTTTGTTCTTTTTCTCTCTGTACACCACTGGTGACCCCAGCTCCCTTTCCTTTTCCTGGCTGTGTGCAACTCCCCCATTCCACCAAGTAATGCACAGCTGTAACTAATACTGATTTGGTCTTTGCTGATTTGGGTCATCTGACTTCTGTGGATAACAGGTGTATAACAGAATTTTGTCTGTTAGTCTCTTCAAAACCTAGCTACAGACTTTTAATGAATTCTTTTGGAAACTACTGAGCAGACAGAGGTGAGATAGACATGAAAAAAAACCAAAAAAAACCAAACCTACAAAAAATCTTATGTTTCTGGCTTTGCTGTCTCCTGGGATGCAAAATTACATTGTGTTGTATTTTTCTTCTCTTGTCAAAAGAAAAGAAGGAATTTTTGCTTTGAACTTAAAAGCCCTATTTTTGTTTTGAACAGCCTTTTTGAGAACTGTATCAGTCTCATAGAAGGCTGTATGAGTCTATTTTGCTTTTATATGTGGTACAACACCAGCAATACAATCAAAACATGAAGTTCTATATCGAGCAATGGTTTTTAACTACTTCTTTTAACTACTTTTAACTACATCTCTTTGTTCTGCCTTGGAATTTCTTTCTCAAAACACATTGAGCACATACATTGAGCACATACATTTTTTTACTGTTGTCCACTAATAAATACTTGCAGTTTTTCAGTCTATTCAATAAAAATATAGAACTATATGTTAAAAAAAAGATTTCAAGAGTGGACCTGTCATTCTGAGAGATTGAGCTAGGATTTCTTGGGGAATTTATTTTAGGAAATAATTCTGGATTTCTTTATTCTTTCTTTCTTTTATTTTTTTTCCTTTGTGTTCAGATGGAAGACGTCATAGCCCGCATGCAAGATGAGAAAAATGGGATTCCTATTCGTACAGTCAAAAGTTTTCTTTCCAAGATCCCCAGTGTCTTTTCTGGTAAGAGTCAAAGTGAATTTCATACTATTTGAAGTTTCCACTCAACCTTATGTAAGGGGATGCTCAAATGGAAAACACTTTTAACATGAGTGCTATGGGGAATTCAGTCATCTGCTCTGGCAAAGGCATTGACTATCCTTTGAATACTTTAATTATAGAATTTTTGATGTTTCTCTCACATTGGAGTGGGCTTACACAGAGATGTTTTTGTCCTGTAAACAAGGTTAAGGGAATACTTAATTTACTACAAAAAGTGAACTATCTGAAGATGGCAGTATTTTTACTGCAGAGTTTCTGCATTTCAGATCTGGTTTTTAGCCTGTTTTCATAGCAAGTATTAGTTTGGCGTATAGGCCAGTACATGAAGATAAGAACTGCCAGAGGAGCAGCGCAAAAGGGAAATCATTGATGCACTCTGCAAATGATACTGAATTGCGGCTGTAGACCTTTATTACAGCATTTGTGATCTGCTTTTGTAGCTGGCTGCTTGTGCCCAAGAAGCTAAGACTGAGATAAATATGGTAATTTGCCAGACAGCTGTAAACTTTATAGCTAATCCAAGTCAGTATTATATATGCACAAAAATCTGTCCATTTATTAATTAACTAGTATGATATATTTATTCATTTACATACTTTTATAGCAATTTATGCATTTATATGTGAATATGTATCTTTTTGTTCTACCAGTGGGTAATGAGTTCCTTTGAAGCAGATTCCATTGTTGGACCTACTTTTGCCATACTCTGGTAACAGTTGCAATTTTTGTAATGGAAAAGGTAATTCTTACATAGAAAGTATTTGTAGAAGTTTTTACTGTCCAGAACAGCAAGCAGTAAATTTGATAGATAGATAATAATGAAAATGTATTTAATAACAGCTTATAGTACTGTTATTACTCACAAAAGCATCCAGATGAAAATGATCAAATCAAGAGCAGATGCTCTCCAGTTAAAAAATCCATATATATGTCTATATGCTCACATATATACCTCTGTGGGTCTATGCATAAAAGCATGTATTATACCCAGGCATATGTCCAGGATCATGTCCCATAAAAACTGGAACTTTGCAATTGTTTCTTTGTGGGGAGAAGCAAAATGGGTAGGTCTCCCACAGTGAAGTCATGTTCCTGAAAGCACTTAGAAAAGATTTCTAAGAGTTCTTTAAACTACTTGTAGAAAATAAGGTTGTCCACAAATTGTCTGTAGGAATAGGGTCTTACAGGATAGCATTTTTATTAGGTATTTTTATTTTTTTTTCTACTTTTATTTCATAGTATTGCTTTTAAAAACCGCAAGTGAAAAGCTAGTTGAAAGAGCAGTCACTTGTTAAAGCAGAATTACTGACCTTATCTATTTTAGGATGACTACATTAGCAAAATCAGCCTGGGGAATGGTATCTGAATTTAACCTTTTCAGAAAATGTTGTGATTTTAATGAATAGGATGAAGTGATTATATTATCCCATCTAATGAGTCATTCCTTAAATGTTTTTACAAGTAAAATATCCACACAGAGAAACATTGCCAATACAGGTAATTCTTTATAGGCTGTATGCATTGTTGTGCTTCAGAAAAATACAAAGAAAAATAATGCTAACAAGATTATTTCACCTTGTGGCATTTTGAAAAATTGATGAATTGTATTGCTTATATTTCATATATTCATAGAGAGCAAATAAGTTGCTTGATGCTGATATTTGTACATTTGTTTTTGTGAGCAAGCTGCTTGAATTCAAACACACCATTTTTGTTTAATTTCTTTCTTGAATCTTTAAAAAGTAAATCATTTATTCATCTTTACCGGATTATAATATGTTTAAAATGAGTTTGCAAGCTGTTTAATGAAAAAGAATACAAAGCCGTACGTGTGTGCTAATTACTATTCGTATTTGTATCCAGATTTAGGAGTGTGTCAGATTGACTTTATGCAGCAAATTTATCTACGGGGTAAATTCTCTAGAAATGTTGAATTGCAGACTAATTGGGATAGTAGCATTCCAGTCACCTACAAGCAGGAGCTGAAGTGGATTTTGAAAAAAAAATCAATCCTTGACTGAGCTCCAACATATCATATATGCCAAGATAAGAATCTTTGAAAACAAGGGGGTAAAACCAAAGCTGTTAGCACCTCTCCTGGTTCTACACCTCATTGCTTGGTGCTGAGAGGTTTTTCCTAGCTGTTTAGCATTAATGATGTTAATGGTACTCATCTGAGCTCTTTTGATAAAGAACTATATAAAATTATACCTCTTTTAATGCAAATAACTATGGTGAACATCTTAGTATATTACAAAGTCTTTAACAGAAATGATGTAGCTTATTGTACATAGAATTAAACAATTACTGGAGGCGGAAAAATGCATCCTTGGCTAATTCCAGATGGGATTCAGCATAAAAGAATCAGTGGAAGTACAGCATTGGGAGCTGACTTCTCTGACTTTTACTTGTGCAGCCTGCAGACCTGCAACCTGTTGTGCTCATCAGTGAACATCTGTGGTGTATTTTACTATGTTGTGACAAGCAGGACTAAATACCAGATACGCCAGAACTATTCTGTACTGTAGCTTGTCGGGTCTGATGAGCTAATGGCTTCATTGCATTCAAACCGTATTTTACACCAAGATCTGCATTGTTCACTGTTGCAGAACAGATATTTACAACCTCCATGCCCAGCTTTTTTTTTTTTCTAATTTTATTTGAGTCAAATAACTACTACACGTGGCTTTTTCAGCATAATTCTATGCTGACTCATCCTGACACTAGCTCACTGCCTTCTGGGGCCTTTGTAGCAGTATACTGTATGCCTATTACAATTTCAGCCAAAAGTGTTTTTTGTTCAAGACCCTAGCCTTTACAGAGTCTCGCTGCATTACCTCATCCAGCTAGCGCTTGTGAGGGCAAGTACAATTAGGTCTTTGAACAGAGAGAATGTACGATGTGCTGTAGCAGATGGTCTTTGTAGTGATGGTTCACCTCAAGCTGAGTCGCCCACAATCTTGCAAGTAGGCTCAGACTGGATGCAACAAATAGATGAATTTTCATGGCTAGCTTTGCAGAAAACAGACAAATGTACCTATGTACACTAGTTCACTAGTGGCTGAAAACAGGTTTGCTAGGTTGTGATTTAGATCCTACGCTGGTCACTGTTAATGGTAATTCTGCTGGAAACTGTTATATTGCTTTAGTCTTGACTGCTTAAGCATATAAGCAATGCTATGGAGTAAACCATCATTGCTTAAGTAATAGCTTCCTGTCCCTGAGAATGGACCTTTTTAATGTGAACAATATAATCTGTTTAGGCCTATTCACATTATAATCTTGAGTGTGAAAAGCACATCAGAGGTTGTGTTTCAAAAATTGCATTGTTCTAAAAATAGGTCCTCTAGCAGAGCCTGAACTATCTCTAGTCTAGGCAACTAAAGCTGGGCTTGAAGATGACGCTGAAGGAGTTTCCTGTGTGGTTCTTGGGAATTTTGGCTTTTCAATGCCAAGATTTTAGTTACCCCTGTCTATGGATCTAAGTCATTTTCTATGATTAATGCTGGTGAGCACAGTCATGGGCACTCAGTTTTCAGAAGGCACATGTTTAAAACAGTGATTGATGGCTGACTAGATGGCAGTAATGCAGGACCCCCTGTATGCCTGCAGCGTAATCATGATAATGTTATTCATCAGATATATATTGTCGCCTTGATTTGAAACTTTAAAGGTTCCAAGGAGAAAAATAGGCAGGAGAGTTTGTTCTTTCTATGTGATTATGCATTTTGATGAACAAAAAAAGAGCTTGCTCTTGTTTTCTCTATGATTTTAAAATGTTTTGGAGGAGTGAAGAAGATCGTTTATATAGACATCTTGCCAGTCAACAATAGTAATTGCATGAAGGTTGTCATATGCATTCTTTACTAACACTGATAAGCACATTAGGAATAAAAAGAACGCAATTTGCCTGGAACGTGGTTCACCATTAGGCCCGGAAATGAATAAAAAAATCTTGCTTGAAATGATGAATGTAGGGACTCTGACATATGAATCATAGGGATTAGAAGGAGCTCTAAAATATCATTTTTATTTTTACTAAGAAGAGACAGCAAGTAAATGCCAAAGTATAGCTGTTCACCTTCAAGCAGCAAGAAGCATTTAGAGTTTGCTGATAAAGCACTGCAGTAGTCGAGGGTTTGTTTTGGGAGTCTTTGTGGGGTGTGCGGGCAGGTTGGTCAGCATTAGTATTGAAAGCTTCATAAGCTAATCGTAATATGGATATTTCATAAAGACAGATGTGGTGATATAGTGGTGCCTTATGGTCATTACAGCATATCGGTGTGATGCTTTCTAGGGCTTTAAACTGTATAATACTTGGATATGCTTGGTGAGGAATAGAATCTGTGGAGAATGTGGCAATTGAGTGGTGTGTAAGCACGAATGAGGGACCCTGTTTAGTGTTTTTATTGAAGGAGCGGTGAGAACTGTGAGAAATATAAGTTCAAGTGAATACACTCAGAGGCAGTGTAAAATATATTCAAGGAAAGCATGTTCATACTAGCTGTTACTGGCTGTTTTTGATACATGGCTCAATAACTTTGGAAGGTAGTCACAGTTTGAACCAACAAAAATAGGAGAAGGAAATCTGTAGAAAGGTGGATTTTTAACATCTCCTTCTGAGTTAAAGAGAAAGTGAAAAGATGCATTTACCTTTTCCAGGAAAATATAATCCATGTTGAAGTGTTTATTTTTTTCTCGTTCCTAGACATAAAGCTGGTATTGTGCCTTTTCCATATAGACGTTGCATTTTCCCATGTTTTAGGAGGATTATTGACATCATATGCCCTAATATTTATTCATGATTTTTGCTGATCTCAGAAAATGCTTATTTCTCTTCTACCTAGGAAATTGTTCAGATAAAGAGATATTGCACTTTAATTAGCAAATGTGTTCATAAAAGCATTAATTACCAGTCTTTCTTTGAGTACTAGTAGTAGTATGCTTGGTAAAAACAGAATTTCTGCGTTGAAACATAAAAAAATTCTGCTGAAAAGCAGACGGACAGTCTCAGTAGCCTGCTCAGATGTAGTGAGAGACCCCAGAGGAAAGCAGTGTCATAGTAGCTCATCTCACCCACAAATCACAAGTGGGTGAGCCCAAGGAGTGAATCACAGGAGCTACCTGCAACAACAGTATTGCTTGTTACATAGAGGCAGGCAGCAAAAAATAAAGAGCCGTACAGTGGAAACTGGATGACTCAGGGGACTAATAACAAGAAAGAGAGCGTTTCATCTGCTATTAGTTTTGATCTTTCCCAGCTGAGTAATGAGTTGTTAGCGTCTGATGACTTTTCAGTGCTGCATTTGAAATGAGTTTATAGGTTTATCCGCTTCAGTACTGGAGATTACCTACCTGAAATACAAGATAAAAGAAAAAGCTCTACTACTTGGGTTGACAGAAAAAAAACACAGAAGCATAACATCTCAATCATCTGCTACCTTTGAAGGAAAGTAATGTTGCATTATAGGTAAATACAAGGATTTTGGAATTTCCTATTTTGATACCTTTTCCAGAATAAATTAAGCATGGGGGAGAAGCTAGGATTCCCATCTCACAAGCTTCTAATTTTATGGACCATTCCCAGCTCCCCCCCCCCCCCCCCCCCCCTTCAGTGTCTCCAGTGCTGGGTTGATGACAGGTTCCTGCTTTCTTGTTCTCTCTGTTCCTTCATCCCTCTTTTCTTGCATTCTCCTATGGGTATAATTTAATAGTAGAATCATTGCTGGTTTCTTTATGCCAAATCAGCCTCTTGTTATTTGCAAACAGAGCCTTCAGTGTTAAAACTACAAGCTCGCTGCCTTGATGAGGTTCCAGTCTTAGTAAAATGCTTTGATGAAAAGACCTCTGACAGTACATGAAGGACAGAAGCTGGCTTGTTCCCTCTGCTGTGCCTGTCAGAAGGGCGGATATGAGCAGGGACTTGCCATCGTTACAGTTTTGCTTTTCAGAGCAGAACTTTTGAGAATAAAAAGTTAATAATCCTCTATCCCCAAATTAATAGTTGGTTCAAAGTTAAAACACCGATCTCTCTTGTGCGTCGTTTCCATTCATCACTTTGTCAGAGTGGCTGATTTGAATTCAAATGTTCATGGTCTTTTTGGAGTGGATATTATTGAGGAGAAGGCTGGCTCTCTCATTTATTGATATCATGATTTTGAGAGTCATGAGTAGAAGAGATTGACTAAGAGGTGCCATAAGATTGGACATATGGTAATTTCGAAGTAGTGAGGTAATTAACTGATTGATGAGTGCTGCTTTGTATGCTTTACCGTTTCAGAAACTAAGGTTGATACTGGAGTGCTGTCTGCATACCTTCACCTCCTGTTTCTGTTTGTCTGTCTGTCTTTCTGTCTTGGCTGCATCACTGGGATTGTAACTATGGCCAGAGAAGGGTGCTCTAAAGCTGCTTAAATCGTGACAGAACTTTTGTATTTTATGGAAAATCAGCTTAGTGACAGCATTGTAGTTGTGAAGCTCAGAAAGGCCATGTGACAAGCAGTGATGTGCTGGGATCAAAGAAGAACTGAATGCTGTTATTCACTTGAAATGAAAAGTGAATGAAAGAATTGAAGGACTGTTTCCAAGATGATTATGCTCTCCATTTTCGTTTTAAGGAGTGTGTTAATATCAGACCTTTAATAAATCACTGTCAGAATTAAAGCCTTTTCAAAATGTGTAAGTGTTTTCACTGGTTATTTTAAAAACAACAAATTCACCTTTAAAAGTTATTTATTCCTCCTAACCAAACAACAACAAAAAATTGTATCCTTATGTTTACCTTTCAATTCAGTGGTGGCTGCCACTGGGAGCATTAGTAAAAAGAAGAAAAGACAGTGAAGTGTGAGGCAATTTTGCAAAATTGTTCTAGGAAGCTGAAATATACTGAAAATCCATTGAAAAGTCTTTTAAAAAGTAATTTGTGTGAAAAACAGTCATCTTAAATGTCAGATCCCTTAAAATCAGTAGGTATTAAAAGCTTATTTTCACAGACATTTGCAAAAGAAATAGGTCTAGAAGTCATGCACTGATGGGCAAAAAATCTTAATAATCGTTCTCTTGTTGTGAGATGGGATTGCTGGGCGCATTCATCTTATTTGTTATTTGTCCACATGAAGTGCACAGTTTGAATTAGATGATCCCTGTTTGCTAAATGCTGAGTAAGACCTTACAGCCCAGCATGTTTCAAGAGAAATAGCTCTGGGTCATGTTGATCGTAGACAAATTTGTTCCTAAATTTTCCTACTATGTTGTTTTGTCATGAAAATACTTCCCTTCCTTTCCTTGAGCCAGCAGTGTGCCCAGGTGGCCAAGGCGGCCAACAGCATCCCAGCTTGGATCAGGAAAAGTGTGGCCAGCAGGAGTAGGGAGGTGATCGTGCCCCTGTACTCAGCACTGGTGAGGCCGCACCTGGAGTTCTGTGTTCAGTTTTGGGCCCCTCACTACAAGAAAGACATTGAGGTGCTGGAGCATGTCCAGAGAAGGGCAGTGAGGCTGGTGAGGGGTCTAGAGAACAAGTCTTATGAGGACCGACGGAGGCAGCTGGGGCTGTTTAGTCTGTAGAAGAGGAGGCTGAGGGGGGACCTTATTGCTCTCTACAGCTACCTGAAAGGAGGTTGTAGTGAGGCGGGTGTTGATCTCTTCTCCCAGGTAACTAGCAATAGGATGAGAGGCAATGGCCTCAAGTTGCGTCAGGGGAGGTTTAAATTAGATATTAGGAAAAACGTCTTCACTGCAAGAGTGGTCAGACATTGGAACAGGCTGCCCAGGGAGGTGGTTGAGTCCCCATCCCTGGAGGTGTTTAAAAAACGCGTAGATGTGGCACTTCAGGACATGGTTTAGTAGGCATGTTGTTATTGGGTGGATGGTTGGACTTGATGATCTTAGAGGTCTGTTCCAAACTATGATTCTATACCACCTTCTGTCTAGCCTCCTTGCGTGTAAAATTTTGCCATTGTTTTTAGTGGAACGGGATTGCACCCTTCATGTATGAGTACTTTTAAGAGGAGTATGGGAAAACCTGCTGCCTTCACTATGGACAAAAATATATAAATATATATAATGGCTTGCCCTCCTTGACACCCAGTCTCTGGACACTGGACATGTAACATCATGGAGAATGTGGAGTGAAAAGGGAGCCCTGAATCAGCCTCACATCAACCTGAAATTAGCAGGATTTCTGCAATCTATCAGAGCTTCACTTCAGGTATTTTGTCATTTATTTCTGGCATAACACCAGTTAATAACTGTGTTTTGTTGTGCTGTTTTTGTGTCAGCAACAATGAATAGTACTTAGAGAAAACAGAGAAAATAACCCCCTCTAACACACACACGCACAAGAATACATAGCATGCATATTTATGCCATATGTATTTGCCCATGGAGGCAGTACATAATATATAAGCTTAAAAAACCCCAAACTTTTAAGCTTGTATAAGCAGCATATGTAGTAGTGATTAATAACATAGGCTCGCTGAAATCTGTTATGTGCATAATCAAAGTCTTGCAGCAAGACAAGACTGGAATATGTCTAAGGAAGGGGTTCCATGGAAATGTTTTTTTTTTCTTCCTGACTATCTATTGGAAATCTTTGAAAGGAGTACTATTGATGGTGGATAGTAATGACTAGAACTAGTGAAATAAAGATCAGAGAGAATTTTCCAGGCACCTGTATTTGAAGTTATCATTTTAATTAGGAAGCAAAGTATACTGCTTGACTCCATCAGTTTATGAGGTACTTCTATGAAAACAAAGCTGTTTGTTTAAATCACACTGAATTTTTTTCACAAAACAATTCACAGCATACAGAAGAGAAGTGTTTTCTGAGAAGAAAGAGTCACTACTGTGTTTACTGTCACTAATTTTTGAGACGGGAGGGAAATTTGCTGCTCATGTTAGTAATGAGGAGAGGAAGTGTATAGCTGAAGGCAAATGAAGTCCCAGCATGAAGTCCTGGTTGAGTCTTAGTAGTGGTCTTACCACAATGTGATATCTGTTTCATGATACGCTTGATAAATAGTCTCTGGAAACTATCCCGGAAATGGATATCCACTTAAAGACAAAAAGAGAAGAAACCCAGTCTGGTTCTGCTAAGGTCAGAACCCCTGAGTCTGAAAAGTATCCATTGTCTTGCCAAAAATCCAAACTTTGCAAAAGTACCTAGGACTTGTAAGTGTGATTTTTGTATGAGCGTAATGTAATCCTAAAGCTGGGAATACGTGAGTAGGTTTGGGTCTTGAATATTTGGTCAATTAGAATGGAGCAGAACAGTTACATAGAATATCTACTTACAAGGCTGTAGTTAGGCAGGTATTGTGATTGTTTTATAAACAGAGACAATAGATATTAATACAATTACATTGTGGAGTACACATGGAAAAATAGCCAACTTTTAAATTTATGTGGCATTGTATGCTGTTGTCTGGTGGCATGGTTTTGGCCGACTGGTGATTATTTATTATGTGCGTATAGGAAGCAACGTAGATGTGATAAGTATCACTGGTACAGATAGAAGTAACATATAATTTAGAGGTAACCTGCTAGGTGTAATGCAGTGTAAACATACACATTTGCTTTTCTTTTTAAGATGGTAGAAATGCATCAGGGTTAGTAATCTCCTATTCCTCTTAAATGACATCTAACACTGACTCATTTGGTGATGTTTCAAGCAACGCAATTTCTTTCCGCTTCAGTTTTACCATTTTAGTACATGAAATTGTATCTTGTTCGCTTTAAATCTACTGTTTTAAAGTTATTTGAAATATTTAAATGAACTGCATGCAAAGAGACAAAGTGGTGCTGTATTTCTAGATTTCAATCTGCCATTCTTACAGCCAGATAAGTATAGCTGGTCAGCAGTTAAAATAATCAAACTAATTAAAATCATTCCCTGGAGAATATGCCCCTTAAGCAAGAAATCAAGTTAGCAGGGTTTACAAGATGACTTGTGATTTAGCTCCTAATGCTGTTGGTTCCAGCTATGAGGAAAAAGACTTTGCCATTGCAGTTGCATTAGAAGACTGCAGACTTGTCTTTGTAAAGGGACAGCAAGGAATAAATTACAATAATTGTAACGGTTTTTATTTCTGTTGCTGCTGATGTTGTCTACAGACTAGTTTTGCATGGTGCTGTTATCAAACAGTATATGTACACTTTGTAATAACAAATGTCACCATAACATTGGGATTTTCCATGTTAGTGGGCCGTCATTTGATGACTCCCACCTCAGCCAAACTTTGCTTTACTAGGAGCAAGTGTGCATCTGGATTGTCTGGAACTTGCTTCCTGAGCAGCTGCCTGGTATAGGCCTATCTTAGTGTTTGTTGCATCTTGGACATGTTGATTGAGGTGACTGATCATGACACAGACTGAGCAGACCATTTTATCTGTGTAGTGTATCTGCATGCATGAAATTTCTATTTGTCAAGGATGCTGGGTTTTTGTGATGGTAAGAGAAGCAGAATGTACGATCTGAGTTTTAATTTCTTGGTCGTTACTGAATGTTGGGAGCTAGCTATCTGAAAAACAACAAAAATTTATTAAGGATTCTTGCTTTTTCTAGAGCTGGAAAGATATCCCATACCACAAGATTTTGAAGTGCTAAAAACATTTCCCTCTTGACTTAGGACAAGAAGCTAAATTCTCAGCTTTCTATGAACCAAAACTGTCAGGTTTCAATTGTAAAAAACTTTAAAAACAAGAATTCAATGGCAGAATGATAAAATGGAAAGTTTCTTTTTGGAAAACATTGAAAATGAGAAACCTTTAAAAAAATTTAGCTGCAACAAACATTTTCCAAAAAGGCAACCCCTTTGACATGGAACTTCTTCAGGACTTTTTAAAATACGATTTCCTGCCAGCTGCGTTCCTGACAAAAAGTGAGATACATTAAATTAGAAAGTCACCCACAGAGGAAGTTCCATGCAGCCTACTGTGACTGACCATCTATCACTATGCAAATAAATGGACCATAGATACTAACTCATTTTCACAAATTATCAAAATAATTTTAAATGGAATCACAGGATCAAGAACAATTTGTTAATAGGAAATAAGAGCGCTCAAATGTGTGATTCGTGTTACATCACCTCACTCATTTGGCAGAGCCTATTATAGGATGCTTCTGAGGTTCACCATAAAGGTCAGAAATTGAGTTTCTTGTTTAAAAATCTGCTTTCTAGTTTTTGCAGTTGGAGAATGAGCTTTGATGTTACAAAACAAGCATGTAAGCTGGCAGGAGTTACTCTGTTTTCCATGATCCCAGCCCCACAGACTCAGCAGTCCCCGAGGCCAGAGGATGTTGGTAGCTTTGAAGGCACAAAGCCCAGTGCTCCTGCCGTGCGCCTTGCCATTTTGCTTCCCACACAGCATTCATCTCTTTTTGCCGTAGGGATGGAAGATCTCGGTGGGGATACTCTTGATTTACCTCTTTCCCCTGTTAGGGCAGATCACTGGATCACATGCTGCTTCCCTGCACTACAGAGCAAGGGTGTAGACCACAGTAGGAAAGTGGCAGAGCTGTTGCAGCAGGTACTGGGAAGTCAGAAGGTGCAGGCTGGTGAGTTTGGTGTCTGTGGAACAGAGCAAAAACGCAGGACTCTACAGGAATCCAGGCAGGTGGCACAAACAAATAACTTACAAGGTCCTCCCTTGTTGTCAGGAAGGAGGACATAGACATTGCCAAGACTTGGGTAGTGGAGTCAAACTAATTGCAAAGCATTGAGCATATTAAAAAAAATAAAAAAGGAAATTAACCTCCCCATACACACATTGTGTGGGACAGTATTTTTTGTTATAAGGCCTGGTAGTGCTTGAGTGTAGAAGCAGGTAAGTGGGACTGATGGGTGTTTGATGAGTGTTTCACTGTTAGAATAATGTAATGTCTGTGAAGGGTTTGAGTTGTTGCTGAGACTTTGGTTCCATTATATCATATGGAAAACACCAGACATGGGGTATTTGCAGCAGACTATTCAACCACCTCAGCCCTTCCTGAAATATGTACCTACTGAAGGATTTTGACAAAGTGCTTTGAAAATAAAAATGCAGTTCTTAAAATAGTATGTATTTTTTTACTGACCTGCAGAAGAGTCCATAACCTTTTGTACTACAACAGCTATATATGTGGTTTTGATATACATACACCAGTAATGTATATGCATTTCAGGTATTTCAATATATCTGTTTGGATCTCAATTTAGCCATCAATGCGTACAAATATTCCTTTCATGTATTAAATTGTCACAAATTGCATGGGAGTTTGCCACTTATAACTGCAGCACAGCTTTCTAACTCGGGTTCTGAATATGTAACAGGTTTGTGGAAAATATTGAGAAAGTGGTCAATGATTAGGATGTACTTTTCTTTCGCTTCAGAGCCAAATACCAAATTAGTATGTGCATGTGGGGCTCTCATGCATATCAGCACCGCATGTGATTGTCTGATGCCAGAACGGTCATGGTTTGACCCGGCAGCCAGCAACTAGGACCGTGCAGGCGCTCGCTTGCTCCTGCCGCACCCCAGCGGGATGGGGAGGAGAACGGGCAAAAAGTAAAACTTATGGGTTGAGATGAAGACAATTTAGTAAGACAACAATGAAAGGAATAATAATAATAATAATAACAATGATAAATATGCAAAGCAAGCTATACACAACACAATTTTTCTCACCGCACGAGGATCGATTGCGCAGCCAGTCCCCAAGCAGCGATCGTGGAACCTGCGGGTTTGCCAGAGCTCGTGGATTTCACGGAACTTGTGGATTTCGTGGAACTTGCCAAACTCACAGAAAAGGGGTGAACTCATGGTAAAAAGGTTGAAATCCTAGAAAAAGAGTTTCTGACCCCGGCCAACCCCCATTTATAGACCGAGCATGATGCCTATGCTGTGGAATATTTCCATGGGCCAGCTGCCTGGATGAGCTCCCTCCCAGCTCCTGCACCCCTGCTCATTAGCTGAACATGGGAGACTGGAAAACATCCTTGATTTCTTAGCAACAGCTAAAAACATCAGTGTTATCAACATTCCTCTCATGCTAAATCCAAAACAGAGCAGCTACTGCAAAGAAAATTAACTCTATCCCAGTCAAAACCAGAACAAACTTTTTGCCCTTTAAGCTTTTACAGTGAGCTCCTAGATAGCTAAAACGTGGAAATACTTTGTAGATCTCTGTAGATTGTTTACCTGTTTGTCAAGACTATCTTGTAAGTTTTGGACTTCGTTATGGGAGGAAAGGCTTGCAGATCTCAAACAAAGCAAGTATATAGTAAAAGGCTCAGTTGTTGCCTGGACTACTTTATTTCTAGAACAGGGAATATTTTATGGATAGAGAAAAGACACTGGGCCAAACCTGCCTGTTAATGGTTTGTTTACATGTATTCCACCTTCTGCTTTTCTTCCCATCTCTTTATCCCCTCCTGATATTTACAATTGCTCTCATCAGTTATTGTTTCAAGCTGAACTCTCCTTGCTTCCATACTCTTCAGAGATAAAAACTTCTTGGTCCTCCACTCACTTATTTTCTGAGTAGTAGTATTTTTGTGTTCATACTATCTGAATTCTAGAAGTGGGTGTTTTTAAACAATTTTATCAAGTCCTTTCATACTTATAAAGTCATTTATTCAATAGAAGAAATCAGAATTCTGTCTTACTGAAAGGTGGAGGTGGAGTGACTCATCTCGTTTGGTTTTGTGCCTGGGGTCAAACACAGTTTTAAAGAAATAGTTAGGCCTTGCAAGTTACCTACATAGTTTCAGATGGCCAACACACCATCTAAAAAATTTATCATGAGTTCTAAAATGACAATCCATAAAGACATAGTTGCAATGGTCAGCATTTTCAGGTGGACCTCAGCTGCTCTGCTTGTGCTGTGGACTGGTTGCTCTGGACTGGAAATAGATAGAAAATATGGTTGTGTTACAAAGAACATAAAGTTGTTCAAGCAGGATTTAGGAGGCTAATCTTGATTTTAGTGTCATGCTTACATACAAGCTTCTGACAGGCATGATGTCCCAAACTCTGGACCATTTAAAGGCTGGCAATTGAGTCTATTGTTCTAGAAAATGTGTGGAAAATTGGTTATAGTAGCAATTCACTCTTCAAGGACAGTTGCTCAATGTAAATAGAATGCGGCTTGTCTCACTTTTTTTTCCTCTAGGTCTTAAAAATACATTTCTTCATGTTTAAAGACAGACCAAGTGGGATGTCCATCTTTCTCTGTGTTTTGGTCATAGCTCTTTTCTCCTTTGGGCAGCCATGCAAAGGGCAGGGAACACAGCTTCAGCCAGCAGTGGTATGCTGTAGAACTGCTGAGCAGGTGCTATTCAGCAGTGGTTGTGGCGAGCTCTGTCAGACCAGCACAAAGGTAGTGTGTGCATGAACTGGCTGGTCTAACATATTGTTTAATTTCATGTGACCTAGCTGAGATTTAGGACACTGCTTATAAATTACCTCTGCAATGGATTAAATGAGTTCTTTAAATTAGTCTGAATTAGCAAAACTCTCCTCCTTTTACTCTGAGAAATGATGTGCCATGTTTAATCCAACCAGTTGCCTAATTGGTTTCGGATTTAGTCTGATATAACTGCACTTTTCTGATGATGTTTAAGCCTGTTATTTCTAATCATTAATGATGGCATGTAAAATAGAAGTAAATTGAAAAAGTATCTGAACAACTTTATACAGAGACAGCTATATTGAAGTGGAATTATATATTAGGCAGAAGAAAACCTTATAGAGCAGTTGACAAGCTATGAAACACATGCTGTTGTAGCAGGCTTGAGATATGCCATTTTTAGAGAAATCCTAAAACTGAGAATAAAGTGAACATCAAATTCCTTTTGAAAATGTATTTTAGTAGAGCCAAGATGAGTTGATAGAGCAATAAATTTAAACTAGCGTGCTAACTGGAAAGTCCCAAATGAGAAACAGAGGACCACCTACATTTTAGAAGGGAAAGGGACTTGTGAGCTCTCAGTTACAGGGAAGAATCGCAATGGACTCCTGAATTGGAAGCCAGTTGGGAAGGTGGAAGGTAGAGTTAAAACTTTTTGAGGAGAGAAGGAAAAGCATTACCAGGCACTACTAGTTTAAAGGCTACAAACTGCTTGAAGATATTCACTTTTTGTTCAAAGGCATTGCAAGTTTTTGGAAACAGTATCTGTTTATATTACTGTTGGGAACAGTAATTATTCATTTAGGGATCAGAAAATAGGAAAAGCCTTCCTCAAAGAACATAAATTATTAACGTGGAATGAGTGATGCCTTCTTGTGGAAGAAGCAGAATTTTGTAGGGAAAGTATGTATTAATTTCTCAGTGATGTGAGTTTTGAAGGGCTTCAGTGCTCAAGATTTGGCTATCTGAGTTATGGCTCTCCAGGACAAGGTCTGTGTCTAGACATTGTCATTGTCTGTGGTAATCTTCTAAGAATGACCGATCACCTTAAATTGCTTTGGAAGAGAATCCAACACATGCACACTGTTATCCATTTACATTCATACTTGTGTTTTAAAATGTAATACTCTAATTAATTTCAGCTGAAAAGTCATGGCTTGATAGCTGAGAAGTTTGAAAATGGAAATTTCATTCCAATTTTATTTTTTTAAAGCAGAACAGAAAGCAAAATATATAATGAAGTGAGAGGGTGAAATAGCAGTTTAGTCCTGTATATAATGCATCGATTTTAAATCAAATTGTAATTGTTCTTCAGGGAAGTGGCCCCCAGTTTAAGGGTTTTGTGTCAAATATTCTTGTATCCTTTGTTAAAAAAGATGAGGTAAAATCTATAATTCAGTGTTTGTGGACTGTACTTCTGGCACACCTCTAAAGCCTGGCTATTCAGTCCACACCATCAAACTTAGACATCAGTATTTGCTGAGTCTCTATGCCTGGTTTATTACTAGTCAAGCCAAGATAGAAACTATCTGTATTATCTGTACTCAAAACTGACTCCTGATGTGCAGGTAGATGTATTGAGAGATGTAGAAGGCTAGGAATAAGAGGAGTAATTAAAATATCAGTTAATGAATGGTAATTTACAATCTTCTGTACAAGACACCAGGTACAGATACAGATAATGATTTGTTTTAAAAATTGAAATGTCATTTGCAGTTTAGCAAGGAAATCACTGAATCTAAATGCTGTTTTTTGTAATGAGCTATCCAAACAGTACATTTAATTTACAAAAAAATAGCAAACAGAAAGAAAAACAGAGACTGCACAGATCACAAGCAAGAGTTCTTAAGTTTTGCATTAACTACAGCAAGCATATAAACATGCAGAATATGTAGCAAAAAGTAAAATGGAATATATTAGTTATAATAGTTTCAGTAGATGTCCTCAGTCAGCTGAAACTCTTCTCAAATTAACATATCTGTCAAATAAAAAGGAGATTACAGCCCTGTGTCTCATATCTAATAAAGATTTGGATCAGTATTGGAAACCTTGTTGAAACTATCTTTTCTATTATTTTGGGAATGAAAAAGTTCTCACTGACAATAAAATATGTTTTTCATCTGTGATTAGTATTGACTTGGAAGAGAAATCTTAAAAAACAAATTCTGCCTTATATCAGAAGTGCTTTTTTTTCACTGGGCATTACTATTTCCAATACTCGATTTTTCTCCTGTGAAATAAACACTGCAGTTATAATTCTAATAGAAGAAACAGATTCATTTGAAAGATTTGTATACACAAAAAACATTTAAATACCTTTTACAGGAAGAAAAATTTTAGTAAAAGCCATACAGATTTAACTAAATCTTTCTTTACTCAGAATCTAACTAAATTGCTGCACTAAATATATATCTCAGCACTAATATGTTAAATATGTGTGTCAGCAGCTATTAAAGACACATCTAGTTTTCATGATCATGAATAAACACTCTGAAACTATTAATTGACTACAAATGGGACAGTGCCCAGCAAGGTCAGAGAAAACCAAGAAAAAAGCCACCTAGCCCTGTCACGGGGTCAGGCCCTGTGCTACTGCTGTGCTGGAGGAGATGGGAGTCCTGCGCCTTCTGCTGCCACTGCTGGGAGCTGGGGGCCTGCAAGTGGGCACTCAGTGGAGCTGCCACCTCCTGAGGTGCAGAGCTTGGGATCCCCAAAGTACTCTCGTCCAGCATGACACTGTGTGCCCTCATACCAAAGACAGACTCCCTCTGTGGCTGTGTTAGAGGCTTTGTTAATTGTGTCTGGAATCTAACAAAATGTGGGTGCACCCACTCGGATCTGGGGTTTCGCCCTGGGTTTTGAAAGGTTTTTTTCTCTTTATCTGCAAAGTTCTTCTCTACAGTTTCCAGTTGAAGGTGTTTATTAACTGTGTCAAGCCTAGTATCGAATGGCGCAAATTGTCCTTTAATGGCCATACGTAACTGCAAAATAAGCCTTTTTTTTGCAAACCAGTTTCTGTGTGATACAGCAGACTGAGTGTATTTACTACTTCGAAAAATGTAAAGGATGTGGTAGGAATTAAAGTACAAGGAAAGCATGATCAGTGTTATATACATGCTGTATTTTTCTCGTGACCTTTGTATCTGGCATATACTTAGGGTAATATATGGTTATAGCACAACAAAAAGAGAGACAAAGTCTGAAGTTAAGCTCTTTTCATTGCTCAAGTGTTCAGTTTATAATTCCGCCTCACCTGCTTAAGTAACACAACAAAATGAAAAACCTGGTAAAACAGTGTAATGACGGTAACTTTTGCACAAAGTAGAATCAAAATTTTATGGACTGGGACAGTGTTTGACATCAGCATATTTAAAAATGAGTATAGAAAATGAGGACTAGTGCACACAGACTAGTCAGTTCTATTTCATCAACACAGGCTCTGTTTTGAATCAAAACAAGTCAAACATTACTGCTCAAAATGCTGCCTTAAGAAACAAACCCAGGAATGTACATGTTAAAAAGAGTGATAGAATTAAGCAGGAAGACACAAGAAAAGATGTGTTAGTGTGAGATAATCTATAGCTCAAGGAGCAGGAAGACACAAGAAAAGATGTGTTAGTGTGAGATAATCTATAGCTCAAGGACATTGTTACCTAGGAAGGGTGCTATCTTGCAATACCAAAACATGTGGACAGTCTTCTTGTAGCTGATAAAATGGCAACTTGCACAGAGAAAAGAATAAAGAATTATCTACATGAGGCAGCTACAAGCAGTCGTTAGCTGAAGTGTTGAAGACAGCACCTATTAACAACACACTACTACATTTGTGAGAAAAAAATTAATTATAGGAGAGCAGAACTTTAAATGAGTGCTATACAATATGAATGTACATTAATTTGCAATGCATGTTAATTCTAATAGGGTAGGTAAATGATATTTAAGAAAAAAGTCTTTTAAATTGCCCTAGCAGATAACAGCAGTCAGCAGAAAAAGATATCATAGGCTGTAATGACAAATATCATTGCTTATTGTTTTCTAGCGCAAATGGACAAATTTATTTGCAACCTCTTTTAAGCTACTATTTGAGAGTAAGGCAGCCTAAAAAGTGTCTGAAAATCCCTTTCCTGTAAGGAACACATAGGATAAAATGTGGTGGATTAAAACCAAATAGAAAGCTAAGATTAATAAAAAGTGCACCAAACCCATTTATCTTATGCTCAGCCACGAATGCAAACGATATGAGGAGTTTTCTTATGAAATAGAATCAAGAAGCAGCCTGATGTGCTTGGAAGCCCTGCCTGAATTCGGAATGTTAAACACTGACCTTTATCTTTACGTTTCCTGTATCTTGCATGGCTTTTATAAATAAATAGACTGAGGCTGATTCGTTATTAAAGAAGTACTTGCAGTAGCTAGTTCAGCACTCTGAAAGTCAGTAAGTTATTAAGATTAAATCTTGCCCATTTGAAGTGGCATGAAAATTTTCCTGTCATTCTTAAATTACATTTACATAGTATTTTGAATATGGTACTCCTCTTGTAAGTACACAGAAAAGGGGAAAAAAAGAAAAAGAAAAGCACCTTCAGTCTTTCTAGTGTAGTCTAAGGCGTATTAGCGTAACCTAGGGCTCATAAGTGGGCCTTGGAATTAAGTCTCTCGGATTTTCATCATTGACTTGGCCAGTCTCTCTTTGTGGCAGCAGGCTATCTGTTTGGCCTCTCCATTCACCACTCCCATAGCTATGCAGTGAACCATGACTTCATCAGGGTAGTACAAGGGGAGTTAATGTTGTTAAAGTTCTTTCACACACTGTTGTGCAAGTTGTAAATCAAATAAATTATTTCATGTAATTCTTTGTTGAGCACTTTGTAAGTTTTATAACTTTAGGAGATACACTCTCTTTAAACAGTGCATCTCCTGCGACAACGTGAGTATCATTGTCTGTTTCCATTGCTGAAAGGCTGTTTTGATCAGTGATCATTCTTCTGACAAATCATATCCCTTCTGCCAAATATAGGTAACCAAGCTTGGAGCAGGTGACCGCATCAGTCAAAACCAATACAACAGCAGATCCTTCACATAGCGTGTCCTTCAATAGCCTGTTGTCCTGCTTATGTCTACACACCAGATTTTCTTTCGTTTTGCCTTGTTTTCAGCACAGTCACCTAGCCAGCATCTAGGGCACTCACTGTCCAATGGTCCAGAGACCCGTCCTGCTTGAGAGCATTCAGAGCATCTTTCTGAGCAATAGGAAGAGTTGGAGCTTTGTTTTTGTATATTCATTTCACCTGTCAGGGGTAGCAAAGATGCAACTGAGGATAAAAAAGTACAGTACTATACAGTGAAGTACTTTGAAGTAAAATACCTGTAGATGGTTATGGCTTCAGTTCAGTTTTGCATGATAAAAGATATAGGCTTGAAGTTTCTTAAGCAACTTTGAATCACAGTTTGTTTGCTGTGAGTCTCAGCATATGTCATAGTTGAGAAGACTATGAGACATATTTCAGTGTTTTGGTCAACTGCTTCCTGAAACTGTGTGGTTTCAAAATATTTAAAGCATTTTTAAAGACCATAGTGGAGTTACTTTGGATTTTCCCATTGCAACTAAGACAGATATTGATTTTATATTCCCTTTGATTTCACGGTCAATGAATAGAAATTACTTTTAAGCATAGCACTGGAATGAAAAACATACCTGAAATTGAAGCTTAAGAGGACATGAGTCAAAACTGGCAAAATACTAAGTTAAATCTTACTCTTATTTTCAAAGAGAATATATTTTAGATCTTCTAGAGTGTTCCCAAATGTTTTCATCCCCACTGTACATAACTCGCTGTCTGGAAACTGATACATTAGTTAGTTACAGGAGTTGTGATTTTATAAATATATTTTCCACATGGTATTTGCTATATAAAATTGCATAAAGTGTTAGCTTTTCAAGGCTCATCCGTTTTCTTTACTACATGGTAGGAGGAGAGATGACTCATCATCGGTAGAGAGGCATGATATGAGCTAAGCAGAGCTAACACTGCTATGATTGCAGTGTTTATCCTGCACAATAAGAGTATCTTTGAATTTAGTTTAGGTTAAAATGGCAGCAGCATGTTATTAAAGATGCACAGCGGAATACAAATTTTGACTCGTTCTGATAGAGTTAATTATTGACAAGGTAACATCTTAAGAGAAAAAGTCAGATGAGATTCCCCTTTATTCTGTTGTTATTTTGTCTCTTATGTTTAAAACAATCAATTGAGTTTCCCTGAGTGCTCCCTGTAGCAGATCCTATGGCACTGTCCTCTGCTCTTGTCAAAGAGATGAGACCATCAGAGCATACTGAAGCACACACATCTTATTTTTGTTCAAGCCTTCTACATCTGCTTAATTTAGAAGAATTATCCATTAAGAGCCTTTCTGATGACTTATGTGAGAAATCAGTTTTCTGCTGGGAAATGTTTTCACAGCCACACAGTTTCATGAGAGTTTTTTTGACGTTGTTGTTATCTGGAAGTACTGAAATACTGCATTTTGATTCTATTGTTTTGTTATTATACTTCTGTTAGAAGCTGTCTTATGAATCAGAAAGATGAAGATTAAACATTCTGTTTGCTTTATACTAAAAAAAGACTTTGCCCCTGTTGAATTAAACATTTTGATAGCATTAAATGAGAATATTTTGGAATTTTTCAGTTTATGCAAAGGTTTGATGTTTGGTGTTGGGGTTCCACTTCACAACAAAATGAAGTTTGAGAGCCTCAGAATTTGCTGCAGGGTAGAAACTTTGGTGTCTAATGAGTTCTGCTGTGATTTGTGAAGGATCCTTTTGAGGATGCACTTTTGGCTGGGGAAGCTCAGAGAATAACAGAGAAGTCTATACTGAGCAACCACAGAATATGCTTGACAGAGAGAATCTTCATTATCCACTTAAATTGTCACATCAGAAATGCTTGTTGTAGGGTCCTTAGCAGAGGGACTTGCTGTTCCAATGTGTTTGATTAGCAATTAGTATAAGATGCTTCCATACTAAGATTGCGGAATGATCTCCGAAACACCAAACTGCAGAGCAGCTTCTGCCTGTGCCAGATCTTCTGCCTTCCCTGGTACGCTTGACTTGATGATCATCATCTTGACTAAGATTAGAGTACAGCAAGTTTAGGCAGCACTAAAGGGTTACATGTATGTATTTGCTTTATATGTAGCAAGAGTTACTTGTGGGTGCTTCATCTTAAGAACCTGTGCTCAGAGCTGTAATTTTCCTCTATTTTCTCAGTGCACACATGTTCTTGTTTGATAAAGAAGTTGTCTCACTTGCTAAAGGAAAATACTAGCTAGCAAGTACATCTCTCATAAGGCAAGCTAGATGGTGATTTTAAACATGCCATAAGGAAAAATTACTGAAATTTAAAGGTGTACTGTCAGTGGTAGAATCTTGTTGCTTTTTTTCTTGAGTGACGTCATTTCTAGAAGTGTAACTTGGGATGGAAGCCTCATTGCTATTATTAAGAAATATGGAAATCAAAGTTTTGAAGTTGACTCTATAGACCTTTTTTAATATACTCACCTAAATTAATAAACAATCACTTTCTCTGAAAGAATATCAGTAGCATATACATACATTCCAACAGCAATTACTTTAAACCGTGGAATGTCTGTGTTTCGGAAATAGCAATGGTCAAAGACATACTGTTTGCAAAGTCAATAAAAGACGAGAGCTAGTGATTTTCAGATGAGCAGTCTTCTGACTCTTCCTGGCTCATTTGAATTGCTGCTGTGTTTGTGTGCTGCATGACAAACTGACTGGTCATCTCTCGTTTGCATGTTTTACTAGCCGTTAACGTGGCTAGCAAAAAAGATCCTTCTCTTCTGAGATACTGCTCTCCTGCGAGTATATGGAAGAAACGCTGGACCTTAAACTGCCGTATTTCCTGGTGCCAGACAGCGCGGGAAACCACACCGTGCAAACAGGGTCAGGCCGGCTGAGGGTGGGCCTGCTGCTAGAGGCTGGCGAGCTCTCAAGAGACGCAAAGCAGATGAGTAGAAGCATTTGCTAGTCCGGAAACCTTACAGAGGAGGGTTCTTATCATTGCAAATTGTTGCTGTGAATGCCACGCCATCCACAGCAGTGTGCTCCAATGAGCCTGTGGAAGGGATCAGCAATGCCACTTTGGGAGGGGTAAAGGCAGCAGCATGGCAGGTATGAGGAAACAAAGGAGGTTATGTGTAAGTGGGAGCCTGTATTCCCATTTGCTGGACATTATTTTTTGAAAACAGTGCTATGGCAGACATTTTTTGTCTATTGGTATTTGACAGAAGCTCATTTCTATGCAAAGTGAAATAGAATTAGCATAACAGAAAGGAGGACTAAAACAGCCTAGTGTATACTTAATTTCTAAGTATAGACCTGCCTCATGCAAAGTGAAGCAGAAATTGAAAGGGGATAATCTACTTAAGTCATCCCTTCGAGGTGACCTATATCCATCCTCTTTTGCATCAAGAAAAACTCTTACCAGTCATATTACTATTACTCCTTCTCCTCTGTATTTTGGAGAGGAGAGTGGTTCCCTTCCAAGACTATCAAGCCATGGGAAGTGATGTGCCTACTGCCATCATCAGGCTATTTTCCAGTTCAGGCACAAGTACCCTTTGCTGCTGTCCATCAATTTCTAATCTGCTATCAGGGTACCAGGAGAATGGTGCTAATCGCTGTTGCCAGATTGAACAGGGTATAATTATTTCCTGGAAAAATACTTTAAAGTTTTAAATTTGGGGGTTTTGTTGTCTTTTATTTCCTAGTGCAGTAGAAAGCTGCTAGCTTTATTTTTTAATCTGTTGGCTATTTCATTTTAGCTCTTTTCAGAATGTAAGAAGATTCAGCAAGAATACGTTTTTCCCACACCTCTGCTTGCCCCCTCCCTCCCGACCTTGGGACTATATTGCATTTAGACAGCACAACTCCTTACCTGACTGACAGAATCTTTATTCTCTCCAGGGCCTCAACACAGGAGTTGTGTCTGCTTTCATCTTCCACTAGTAAACAGCAGTTCTGGTGCTGGCTACCTATTTGCTTTGCATTTCTTTACTAATCCTGCCTTTATTTTCCCAAGAGAAGGTATACCATCCGTTCCTGAGTCTGCAGTCGGTTGTTAAGGAAGAAATGGTGGCCGTCAACAATTTTACATAAAATATGTACAGGTCTTAAAATATTACATGGAGAGGCCAAAATACAAATAAATTGTTGTGTACAGAGGCTGGGAAGAAGAGCGGCAGAACTGGTTTGGATGGGTGCATGAATGGTTGTTTATATGTGTTCCCTTACAGAGGAGTTTTTTACATCTTGCTACTATTTATTCTTATTCTAACAATGTAAACAGCAAAGACACAACAGGTGCTAAAAGTAGTATTCACGTCACTGCATACTCCTAGGCAACAGTATGAACTTAATTTTTCTCTGCATCTCGTGAAAAAGGAAGAAAATAATAAGCTACAGCCTCATCCTCACAAAGAGGTTCTGTACTCATGAGTCGAAGTTACAAAAGACCCATCCTGTGTTCACAGTAAGACACCATCCATTCTCAGCTGTTTCATCCAAATGAAATAAAACATCAAAATGTACAGTAAAATAACATGAAGAATAGAATCCAGACTCCAGAACATGTAGTATTATTTATTACACTAATACCTAAAGGTTGATCTTTTCAAAATGCTTCTCTGTTCTCTAGCTCCCAAAATCCACAGCACAGTATGGCGAACTATTATCTTTACTATAGAGATAAATACAATCCCTGTGACCTACCAAAGGCCACATCACAGGCTAGTGGTCCAGCATTGTTCAGAATAATGTCTTCTTTGTTATTCTTCTATCTGATAATGAATGGCTGAAAATTACTCTGTCCTGGTTTCTCACATAAACTTCCAAGTACTTCCCATGAGCCAGCAGATTAGTGTATCAAACATGGACATAATGAATGTGAGGGCAGGGATGGGAGAAGATAGAAGGTTTTTGCGAAGGTCATTACTTTGTCAGGGCTCCGAGAGACATTCCTAAAATGGAGGCATTAGTGATGGCTCTATGGTCATTGCCAAAAATGATGGAAACCAAAATACTTTGCTTCTAAAACGCATTTGGTTAAGATGGTACCAAATTACTTGTAAAAGCAGAAAGGCTGCTTTTGAATTCCTATAAAACTATCATAGACAAAAAGCTGATACGAGCTACAGGGCTGCAATTAATATCTCACAAAAACTCATATGAATGTCCCTGAGGAAAGACAGCAGCAAATGCATGAGCGTAGAGGGATTTATTTTCTCTTAAGTTTTACCTGCTGATTTACTCTTATCTCTACATTTTAGTTTACCAAGTTCATGCATTTGCTGCTGCCTTTCCTCAGGGACATTTATTGCTAAGAGCAAACCAAGAGGTAAAGGTTTGCTAACCTTACTATGGTTGGTGGGAGAACAATTCATACAATGGCTGGCATATATACTCATTTATATAAGCATATACCATACTTCAATTTTCAATTTTAGACAGAAATGCAGTGTTTATTATGGATGGCATGATTAAGTTTATTTTAAACCCAGGAGCTGTTGATTGCATATTAAAACTGTAATTCATGTCTGTTTAGATTTTTGATAAATCTCCATTGATGGATAAATCAGAGAATTTCAATTGTCAGCAGAACCTACATTTCAATGAATCCTTGGGGATTATCCTCAAAGACTAATAGATTTTGCCTTTATTGTGACAGAAATATTGTGACAAAAGTGTTTGAGGTGCATATGTAAAGAACTACCATGAGAAGAACCGCGAGATTTTTATGTCTTTGAGAACAGACCCAGTCATATCTCTTCAGACTGTCATGCAGCACAATTATTGACATTTAGAATAAATGAATTCATAATCTATGAATAGCAATGAAAGACTGCAAATGAAAAGTATGCTGAATTTCAGGGAAGTATCGAGTTGGAGCAAAGATCAGTTTTATTTCTAACACAGTTCATTCCGTGCTGTATGATGTAAATCATTTTTATTATGCCAAGCAACTGAGCATAATAAAGTCTTGAAAATCCCATATTTTGGTAAAAACTGAATGGGATTAGATTTTCAGTCAGACTAATGCTCCAAAGTATAGGTACTTACAATTTGAATAACTGCATTTCCCTTTTTGAAAATGTAGCCCTGCAGCAGATCTTTGAAGTGTAAACTCTGAGACATAGCAGTATTAAAATAATCATGGATCTGGAGGAAATAGCACAAAAACATCCAGCACAGCTTAATCAAAAATAGAAATTCGTTTGAACTTTCTATGGTCTATTGAATATTAAAACATTTCATATTTCAAATAGAAAAAAGAAGCCTTGAGCGAAGTTCTGATCATAGTCAGTGATGTTTCTGGTGTAACACATGAGTATTATGATTAAGGATGAAAGTTTCTACTCAGCTTCAGCAAACTTTCTTGTATCTTAGATTTTGTATTTACTGCTACTAGCTAAAAAAAATAGCTGGTCTGTGCTGGAGGCCAAGGAACAGTGAGACCTATGTGTCTCACATGAAAAAAATAAAAGGACTAAACAACCCAGGTGACTACTTGTGCCAAACAAATAATTTTTATTCTGCAATTCTGTGGCACTTTGTCATGACATTCACATTTGAAGGGTTTCTGTTATAGCTTATGCCCCCATGCTGTGTGGTATCTCTGAAGATAAGTATTTTATGCAACTGCTATGTTGCAGAATCTCTTTTATTGAAATAAGGTTTCCGGTTGGAGATGTTTCTGTAGCTGTGAGAGCGGCTGGCTAACGAGCAAATTCTTGGGGACTTTCTGGGTTCTTGAATAGCCAATCCTGCAACTTTTATCAGGACCTTCTACAGAGCATCACATTATGCTGTTGTACTTAGCATCACCAAATCTTTCTGAAGGATTTATTTTAGTCAAAATAACTAAATTAAATAGCTTGGGTTATTCAGGAAATCTGTGATGATCAAAAGGGTTTTTTCTGGACATCAGTTTTCAGAGTCTTGAGCATAGAGAACAGTAAGAGCATGAGTCACTGAAAGAGTGTTTTGAAATAGCAACGGTGGAAAAACCGATTTTCAAACCAGCTGTATAAATTAACTATTATTGTGTAGGAACACTTTGTGAGATAGGAAGCACGTTGACATTGTTCCTGGGCAAATGTCAAAACTGTAAGTCGCTGTGTCTCGGCTGACTTTCTTCCTGGAGTCTAAATCAGAAGTCAAATCATAGATCATTTATATATTTATTCCTGTTACCCTTGAATTAGGACTTCAGGATTTTCCCCTGTGAAAATCATCTGTGAATGTGAAGTGCCTAGCAGAAATTACATTGCTGCTTCACTTCCTTCCACTGCCATCTGTGTGTGGGTGTCTTTGGGGGGCAGTATGGCAAGAACTAGAAAAACCATTCCAAAAAGAAAATATCGTATTGCTTAGAGATATTAATTTGGAAATATGAAAAAAATATAGAATTACTTGAAGCAATAGCACGGTGAAATCTTTCACAAAGCCTTTTTGTTGAACTTGGAGGCTGTATGTTTTTACACACTATTTTCAAACTGCTGGTGTAAAAAAAATAAGAAACTGAAAATTAATTGTGGCAGAGAGATTCTCAGGTGGTTTTTAACGTGTTGCAAAATTATCCAAGTGCACCTTGCAGACACACTGATATGTGTATGAGGGAAAGAATGCGTTTGATATAGTGATATGCAATTCTGTAAAAACTAAGAGAGCAGAAGCTGCAGCATGTAATGACAATGCTATGAAAAGTTAATAAGATTGCTTTGGTTAGTGCCACTGCTACTTTGATGAACATTTTTTGTAGCTTGGCTTTCTTTTCAAAATGTTATAATTGTGAAATCTGCAGAAACACTATAAGTAGTATCTCCAGCGAGATATAATGTGTATTTGTATGCATTCTTAAAAAAATCCAAAAGTAAATAATCTGGTTTTATGTTTTAAGCAGGTATAAACTAATCGAGATTTATGTAAATCATAAAATTCGATGACTTCAGAATTTATACATGAACACCTACTACAGTTAAGAAGGAGTACGATGTTATTTACAGTGGTTGCTCTTGTCTACAAATACTGCATGCAATAATGTTGTCTGTTCCCCTCTGTCTCCACTCTGACACCATTTCTGCTAGGCAACCCTTTAGCCTTGGGGTCTCACCTGGCCATGTTCCCCTGGAATACTTAGCATGTGGTTTCAGTATAGTCCTATCACAAGCTTATTATTTTTACTTCTCCAGAGGAAGAAAGCCATTCAAATGACCTAGGAAATGCCTTCATTTAGAAATTTCAGCCACCGCTGACTTACTGAAAAAAGTTCCATTTCAGTAATTGCATACAAATACATAGGATAAAGGAAAAAAACCCTGTGCTTTGGTTATGCTTTCCCCTGAGGAGCCCTCCATCATGAAACGAACAACAAATTGTTCTGTTAATCTGAAACTTGCTTGCTCAGTAAGAAAGAAGACTTAGGAGGTGATGAGTGAAATTTTGCAGTGTTTCCTCAGCAGTGAACTCAAAACAATTGTGCTTATCAATCTACCTGTTTTCTATACTAAGTTGTCAGCAAGATAGAGTGAAACATCTAGTAAACTTAAAAAGAAAGCCACATGAACTATTTATGGTAAGTAGCAAATTAGTTTCTCAAAAATGTCAGTTTTCCTGAAGTAGTCTTGGATGAATTTTCAGAGTGAGAATTCAAGATAGTTAGGCAACAGTGGTGTTACTGTTGCCCTTTAACATGCTATTTCAGGAACCAGAAGGCAAACTCGGGATAGGAGTCCCATATCTGTTTCCTTCTCGTTTTTTCTTGAGAGAGGCTGCTCTCACGTTCATACGCTGCTGTGTGCTGCATCAGGACACACTTGCTGATGCTCTTCTACTTTCCATAAACCAGCTTTCACTGCAGTAGGGAGGGGACTAGATGACCCACAGAGGTCCCTTCCAACCCCAAACATTCTGTGATTCTGGGACTTCAGGTGCTCAGCTCCCTACATGGATGCCCTACAGGGTAGCATATAATTTATTTTCTCCTGTTATCTCCAAACCATTTAGAATAAAAGCATTACACCTCCAGTAAAAGGAATTAAAAGGGGCCCCGACCAGAATGCCGAAAGACTGAGGAAGAGGGACTCAGGTTTAAATGCCTGAAACCACTTGTGTCTGGGCTGAAATTCGGACGAAGTTGCTTCATGCTTTAGAGAATATAATCAGCAAGCAGCAGAGACAGTTCTCTTTCACATGGAGTTTCTCATTCTTTGTATAAAGAAGTTACATCATCACTGAGAGAGACAGAAAAAATTGTTCTTTAGGCTGGTGGCTAGGCACTCACCTACGAGGTGGGGCAGGGATATTGCCAAACATCTTCATTGCCTGTTGATTTACACAGTACAGAGCAGTGTTGGGAAGAGCATGGACACAGTTATGCTTGGTGTTCGGAGGGTTCTTGCTCTCCACTTGGATGTGGATCCAAAGCTATTTGGAGGCTGTGATTTAGCTCAATAGTTCCCAAAGGTAATGAGGGAAACAGAACATGACAAGCAGCTGAATTCTTGGCTATTTCTCTCTTAATAGTACCCAGATGTGTTTGCATGTGTTTGAAGGGTGAAGAGAGGAATTGATTCATAGGAGAAGAAGGATGGGTTGTAATGGTGAGGGAAACTGAAAGTCCCTTAGCTTCTAATCTTTTATCATTATTTAGATTTCTGGTGGACAGGAAATTGAGTAGGTCTCACTGATAAGCCTCCTAGGCTCCTTGGTCATCTCAGACTTTAGAAGTTTTGCTTGGGAGTATGAATGCAGTATTTAAAAATGAAGTGGTTTTTTTTTTTCCTATTTGGTGATGAAGATTTCTCATAAATGAAATGTCTTCAGGGCGACCTTATGGTGTTCAGAATTCTACTTATATTTCCTGTCTCTTTCCCCCGCAAATTACTTTTTACATAGAAGAAGTTATAAGATTTTGTTGTCAGGGGAATGCACAAACCAGTCCTTTCTTTATCCATGCTACATGAACACTGATGTTTTATTATAGTCAAACAAGGTCAGATGGCTTTACATCATTTTGATGAAAAACGTAAAAATTCCTTTACAATAGAAAGACTGCTGGATTTTCATACCACTTAATTTTTCTAAACAGCATCACTCTTTCAAATGTTTAGCATGAAGCCATGTTCTTCAGCAAGATGCTAAACTCTGGTGCGTATTATAACAGCCTTGGGATTACAGGGGTCCCATCTGTGGTTACTGGTATACTGCCAGTTATGCAGAGCTAGTGTCGTCTGTAAAACAGTCACTTGTGGCTGTTGAAGAGATCTAAGTCGAGGATGTCTTTTGAGAAGCTGTAGAGATAGATGTTGTTAGAATGAAGCAACAGTTCCTTTTGCTGGAGAAGACAGGGGCCTGTGGGGATTCACACTTCTAGGATAAAGAGTGGGCACGGATACACAGCCATGATTAATTACCCTTAGAGTCTTTATGAATCAGATTTCTGTTCTGAAGCTTGGTTATGAGACAGGGTGTGACTGCAGAATGTACATTGCTGAAATTTGTTGGTCAGCACTGTTGGGTGATTTCATGTAGGCATGGGAGTGGAAGAGATTTTTCACATCCTTTGTTAGCTCTTTCACAACATGAAAGTAGGTGAATTTTACTCTCTGAAGCAGGGATTCAGTCATTTAACAATATCAAGCAATATGTTGTTCTTCATGGAGTTATGCTAGGCAGAAATTCTGATCCTTTCTGCCCTTCTAGGCTTGAGTATTTTTCAGGATTTCTTATAGTGTAGAATGAGAGCGTCCGACTCAAAAGCAGTAGGATGAGTCATTTGAGGGTTTTATTTCTGCAAATTCCTGTGTCCATCTTCACCTGAAAAAAGAACTATATTGCAGGTTATATAGTTTTAAAACTAGAAAACCAATTACTTTTGTGCTTGAGTGGTTTCATTGAAATATGTTGTATTCTCTGTATAGTTAGTATTATTCAGATGAGATTTTTAAATCTGCAGCTGGGTACAAGCTTGCTTGAGGTGTAAGGGGACTCAAACATGTGGTCCACCTCCAATTGTAAGTCAATAGAGTAAGTTTCTGCATTTGTTTTCATCAATAATTTTAAAAAGCAAGTGGCAGAAATGTGTGTGAAAGTTGAGATTCAAAGTTCCTTAATTAAACTGCACTTTGTTTTTCTTTTAAAACTCAACTCATTTAAATAGTAAAGGTCAGTAGGTTAAGTATGTAAATGCAATCAGCAATGTATTCCAGTTATCACAGTTTCAGCTCTGTTCCTACTCATGGTAAAAAATTATACCAGATTAGGTCTATAAATTTATCTTACATTAATCAAATCGAATAGAGAAAAGAAAGAAAAAAACTGTTAAATCTGTTAAAGAAAAATACAAGGTGGAACGCATTTAAACGAGTATGAAATAAATCCAAACTTAGTTACATAGCTTCTTTGTGTCATTTCCCTTATCTCCCCTTTTTACCATCTATGGGGCAATCAAAGCACCTCTGAACATATTTTCTGTTAGACTGAAATCCAATGCAGTTTAATACTGACTAGAGCCATAAATTTTTTGGGAAATAACTCCTTGTTCCCTCAAGCACTGCTGCAACCCTAGCCTCAGAGAGGATTCCCCACACCCTTCTGTCTTTCACCTTTCTGTGGACAGCACTATCAAGTGATGCTAACCTTCTCTTTGCTCACCTATAATAGACATAGGGAAAAAATAAACTGAATAATCTGTATGATTCTAAATATGTTTTTCCGTAAGTATATCAAAAGATAATATAGCCATTGATTTTCTTCCCTCTGCCCTTCTGCCCTGAAATACATGGTACGTGATTTCTTTCAGATGTATGCATGCAGAATTCATACACAAGCTATGCTTCTCCCAGAAAGAAAATAAATTGTAAAATATCCGTGCTGATATAACAGAGTGACAGCATATGCTATGGTTTGTGACCATGAAAATTTCTCGGAGAATGCAGATCATCTTATCTTATTAACCAGTGAAAGCCCCTTCTTACTGAGTCCAACTTGCCATTAGAGAGCAATTTCTGTGAGAAAATGGCTAGTACTGAGAACCTGATAGGCCACTGGCCTTTTACAATCTCCCTGCTCATCTGATTCAGTTTCTGTATTTCCAATATGGAAGTCGGTGGTGAGAAATGAAATTGCACATCATTACATTTTTTTCAGACACCCATGACCAAGGATTTTGAAGTGTCTATCAGTAACTAAATTTAATTTCCTGTTGTATCGCCATGAAGTAGTGTGACAAAGTAATGGTGTTGAAGGCAGAAGTCAAAATGACAATATTCCCTATTCTCCCAATGAAAAAAAAAAAGAATGGAAATGCAGTACTCTTTGCTAATTTAATTACAATCTTGACTTAAATTTAGAAACTGGTACTTTCTAGAGTAATGTTTATTAAGTTTTCCCTACTGTGACCTGCCCTGCATGAAATTCTCTAGGTTCTCAAGACCAGGTGGTGGTGAAGCACTGAAGATGACTCACCTGACCAAGGGGCTCCATCGAGGGAGCTCCTGGCTGATTTGCCGTTGCCTTTCACCCACCCAACAAGCTCAGCTTCCCAGCTTTCGCAGTGCAGGACAAACATTGCGATGGTTATTTTGCTCTTGAGAGTTCAGATGACAATAGTCTTGAGTGAAGATAGAGTATTTGCTGGATTGTCAACAGCAAAACCCTCTCTTGGTGTCAGAACATAGCTTCCTGCATCCCTGTCTCTCTTAATCATCTGTAAATACTCTGAGGTCTACAAGGAAAACAACTAATAGATTTTAGTTGCTAAACCAAGATATTAGCAGTAAAAGAGTATTTTTTTGCAAGGTTGAACCTGTCTCCTGATGAAATAAGAAATCATTGAGTAAAGTTTCTCAATGGTCTCATGGTTTGTGATTCCACTTAATTAAATATACTTTCTTACAACGTGAATATTCTTCAGCTAAATATGTTTTTGAATTTTTAGAAAGAATATTTTGAATTTTTATTTTATTTTGCAGAACTACTATCATATCTTTTTGTTTTTAGATCAAGTCTTACATGGCTCATTGCATCTATGTGTAGCAAAAAATGGATCTATATATCTTCTATGGTTCAGAATGAACACTTTTTTAAAAACGTGCTCTGTAAAGACTTGTTTAAGTATGGATTTAGTTCTTGAAAGCTAACCTTAGCATTGCCCTGGCCTGTATGACTTTGACTTGGAAATTAGCATTGCAGAGTTCAGAGAACACACTTTCCTCAAAAATATTTTCCCAAGATGCTGTGATGGCTTCAGCAACTGCTATTTTTGGACCAGTTCATTTAAAATTACTCACTTGTGGAGTTTTTAGCAAGTATATTTTACAAAGAACATGCTTGAGTCTTTTTTGTTTGTATGTGAAAGTAGACATATTTTCACCTTTTTCTTTAAAGACGTTGAAAATTGTCATATTTTTGGACTTGAGTAAGATGTTGTGAATTTTATTGCCTTTATGTGGATAGGTGCTGGCATTTAAGGAATCTCACTGTTGGCTCTCAGTCTCTGAGTCTAAAAAAAGCCTTTTTTGGAATGTTTTTTGCTTGTGCTAGCTTTAGTTTATTATTACAAATGATCACCTTGCCGTGTCCAGTTTGACTTGCTATAGAAACTGGCATGACAATTGAGGGTTCTTCTGGGGTTTCAAAATTCAGCTGGCAATTTAACTTCAGTGTTCTGCGCCTTACAGAGCTAGTAACCAGCTTGCCTTTTAGCTGCCTTTTGGAACTGAGGCATGGAGACTTGGAGAACTTAGCCTGAGAATCTCCATTGAAGATGTTATTACTGAGGCTTTGTTATCACACATTACCAGTGACTGGCACATTAAACAGTATACAAAAACTGAGTATCTTTCTTGACATGGCAAACATTATCTGTTTTGGATTGCTGAATTTTTCCTTTTCAGGAGAGTCCAATACCAAGGTAGTGTCTTCCATAAAATTTATATCATCTGACTAGCTTGTCTTTCTGATAGATTCCTGGTGATGAGACAGATTCAGGTTTGAAGGTTAAAGATGTTTTATCCTATAAGTATTAGTTCTTGTTTACAAATAATGAAGTCTGTAATCTTTTTCATCCTAATTCTTGGATCATTAATTCCGGTAGATGTGAAGTGTGGTGTGTGAAAAATGACATGAATTTACTGGCCATCAGATTTTCAAAGCTAGGACTTAAAGTCAATACTCTTTTCCTTTAAAGCATTCACCTGTTTTGCTGCCTTGTTCTTTTTCTTGGAGAAGAAATTAAAGTAATGGTTTTGCTTTTAGAAACACATTTACATAAGTAATAAACCTTAGAAAAGGGCACAGGAATGATTGAATAAAATCATTTTGTTGATTAGACATTAAAAGTAGCAGCTAAAATAACACACAGCAAGCTATACAAGGTAATACCTTTATTATTCTTTTTAGGACTAGAGCTGGCCACAAGATCTCCCAAAAGATTATGAGCTGATAAATTTCTCACTTGTGACATGACAAATTAGTTGCAACTTTGTTTTACTTGAATAGCCTTCATACTAGAAGGAGAGTGTTCATGTTAATATTTGTTTGTCTGGGCTTTTTCTCATTGAAGTCACGCGGCTGAAACCATCAGAGTGTCTGAATGTGATAGCTGGCTTAAACTGCTGTTCAGGCTTTAGAATACTCAGGGAATGGCTTTTCCCTCTGAGGGTGACGAAGCCCTGGAACAGGCTGCCCAGGGAGGTTGTGGAGTCTCCTTCTCTGGAGATATTCAAGACCCGCCTGGACAAGGTCCTCTGCAGCCTACTGTATGTGACCCTGCTTTGACAGGAGGGTTGGACTAGATGACCCACCGAGGTGCCTTCCAAACCCTACCATTCTGTGATTCTGTGTAAAATGTGAATAGAACAGTAATGATCTTTCAGAATCAGATGATGTATTTGTCAAGAAATCCCATTTCCCACTATTATTTATAATAAGCCAGAAGTCAGTGTAACATATGGAGGTGAAATTTCTGATGTGTGTACCACATACATACATGGGATGCCAAGAGCTGAGGACTGAGGAATCTGGTATGTCACTATGGGAAAGTTTTCAGAAGAGGTAAAGAGGAAAGAAGTATTTGAAGGTGAGATGCAAAGAATAGAAAATTTCTTCCCATATGATACCTAAGAGATTTGAAGGAAGCCAAAGTTAAGAGTCGGTGTTCAAAAATACCGTGTTGTTTTTCTAATGACTTTTTGTCTCTGACCTTTGAGGATTTAGGAAAATACTTGGGGCAGACTAACTTCCCTAGTCAGCTGACATGAAAATATAGCTAGGCTTGGAACTGTGTCATTGAAATCTATGAAGTTTTGTCTTAGTAGATGACTTCTTCCTTCAGTGTCAGCCTCATAAAGTCCATGTGTATAAAGAATGGACGGAAATAGTATTTATAAAAATGGAATATTTTGAGGTAGGAATATCTGTCTGAAACATTTGGTACGCATCCGATAGCATGCAAAGGTAAGTTGCCTCATTTAGGGAGTAATTCCATGTAAATGCTATGAGAAATGGTGCCACTGAAGTTTAATATCTACCAAAATGTAGATGTGTAACATGGTAATGAAAATGTTTGCTCCAGACATGGCTGTAAAATCTCCACAGTTTTCGTTGCTACATAATCAATTTAAGAATGCATACAGACATGAAAAGTTATGATATAATCGACTAGGCTTTGTAAAATACATGATAAAGCTATTCAGAAAGTGTAATAAAATAAAAGCTACAAAATTGGATTCTTTAAAATTAAGAAAGTAAGGAGAAATAAATTTTATTTCTTCTCTGAAATGCTTTTTAAAAATATCATATTCATTGCTTTAAGAAAACGAAAGGAAATTGTGCACTATGGGAAGTACAGGAAAAAATCTGAATTTAGGGAGTGGCAGGGGAAATATTCTCCACGATCTAATGTTATGTATTGTTGTTCATTCACAAGATTTTATTGTTTTGATTTCTTTTATAGTTGTGCAGATTATGTAGATTTTTTTATTATCTATTTAAATTTAAGGTTATTATGTCTGCTGAGAAATCGATGAGCAACATAAATATTGGTTCTATAAGGAAATGTTACGTGACATGTCTGTCTGTTATGTTGCTTGTCCGAAATGGAGGCGTGATGCAACCATCTGAAACACAGAGAACATACACATAACCCCCTCGCAGCGTGGCAGTATATTTTCCCCTTAATTTTCAATGCATTTGTTTTTTTGTGGGCAGAACTGCTTCATAATTTGTTTTGTAATTCATGCTCACCGTGAGTGAAGACCAACTGTAGCTTTCAGTCTGAAAAACAAGAATGACTTCACCTTGTGGCTTGGCACACAGGGTGCAAAGTGTGACAGGAGGTGCATGGCCAAGAGGAGCAGAGGGGGTTTAGGAATTAGGAGGTGGCGTTGGAAGGATGCGCAGTGCGAAAGGCAGCAGAGAATCTGGTACTGCAGGTGTTAAGAGGCGAGTAATAACATTGGGACCTTAAAATAATGACAGGAAATTAAAGAGAAAGAAATGGCTAGGCAGTAAAAGACGGGATATGAAGAAGAAGAGAGACTGGAGTGGTAAGAAAAGAGCTTTAGCACCAGCGGAAAAATGAGTTCTGTCGAGAGCTTAGCCACAAGGCGGAGTTTGAAACATTGGTAGTACACGTTTAGGTAACTGAATATGCTTTTACTGGTAGCTGGCAGAATAGGTTGAAAGTCACTACGCCAGGAGTGATAGTTAAAGATAATAAAATCAGCAGGCAAAGTTGAACTCAAACTGCAGCTCCTAAGAGGAGCTCATAATGCCCTGTATTAGTCCCAAGGAGGTTTTTAAGCCTTCAGCATGACCTGCAGCATGTACTCTGTCGATTGTGTAGTCACAATGTGTGTTGTGTTTACATTTTCTAGGCTTCATTTGTAAACTAATTTGGAAGGTGGGGAAAAATTATTATGTAACTTAATAAAGTGTTTGTTTTTCTACGTAAATTTTGCAGTAATTTTTGAAATGCAGGCTATTGCCATACCCTTAATGCATTCTGTTGTATTTTATGAGTCTTGGCCAAAAGAAAGATCTGAGTGATATGTTTCTTTGCTAAAAGAAAGCTTAAAAAAGGGAACTGAAAAAAAAAAAATAGAGTGGTCTAGTATTTTCTAGACAACTGAGCAGAAGCATAGATCTCTTTTACATGGTAGAACAATATTAATTTGCCCAGGGAACTGACGAGTAGGAAGAGAAAACTTACTGATCTAAAAATGCCTGTTGTTTTGTTCCTAGGTTCCGACATTGTTCAATGGTTAACGAAGAACTTATCAATAGAAGACCCAGGTAATTTCTCTTTTTTTTTCATCTGAAAATTCTAGTTTTTCTTTTTAAATGATTGGACTCGACTTTGTCTTCTGTTGCAGTGAGGGTGGCCAGGCAGCATTTGACCAGTATAATTTCAATATCAAAACAGGCAGCATGATACCTTAGAAACCTTTGCTAAGAATCTGAGAATTTTGGTTATCCATTTTATTGGAGCAGGTACCAGGAAACAAGATGATAGCCAGGAATGAAAATGATAGCTGCTTTACTTAGTAGAAAATGAGTTTAAGTGACATGATAAATAGTTTGTTAATCATGTGCTGTTTTCCTAACAGAATTTTTCAACTTGTAAAAAATAAATGAAAGTAAAATAATACAGTCTTGTAGTGTTACCAACAGCTGCTTATCTATTCTTAAGTGTGGACGCTTTTATAGCATCTTAAGCAGAAAGTGAACTGTAAATAAAATCAGTGCGGTGAGGAAGAATAGTTAATAATCAGCTGGGTTGGAACATGGAAGTAAAGCCATAGGTTTATTGTGTGGCCAGCAGCAAATGCAGTTTGATGTGTATCTGATATTTATTTCACTGATTTACATGAATCTTGTTACATGATATGGAATTCTCTGGAAAGGAATGATTTCTAGTAGTACATGCTGAATGGCAGAAATAAAATATTCTGTGGAAGTTCGTATTATCTTTTGGTTAGGGGAAAGATAATCTTCCTTCTTTAAAGCATCATTAAAAATATTTGGTTTTCCTCTCTCCATTTAAAACTTTTGGAAATGGAATTTATGTGGGGTTTTTTTGTTTTGTTTTTTTCTTTTTAATTAAAAAAATATGTTTTTCTGTCATATTTGAGATGAAGGTATGATCATTGTGGAATTCCAGCAAAAAGTAAAATCACTATGTTTAAAATTGTGACTTGAATAATGGGGAACGATTATAAATACATAATTCGATATTTGGAAGTAGCCGGTTCACAATTTATCAATATGTTACATGAAAGAGATCACTAATTGTTTCCAATTTTATGTACTTTTACATAGAATGTCATATGTTTGCTTCCTGAAGATAAAGTGGAGGTTGCAAGAGACCTGTGTGTGCTATTGTGTTTCTCAGTTGTCGGCTACAAAACACTCCCCTATCTATATTAGTCAGAGTTTGAAAGGTTGCCATTCCATGTTTATTTGGTATGGAAGCTTAACCTGTATTTGTCAAGCCAGAACTGCAATACTAGGAAAGGGTGTCATTCAGATTATCTAGTTGTTGTGAAATTTGGAATAGAAGAAACCTTAATTTAAATGGAAAACATGGTTCCCTAAGTTGATATCCAATTAAAATTAAACAGACACACAAACTGCTAACATATGTAACCAGAACACCACAGTAATTTGATTTAAGATGGGTTTTATCCTCTCAGATTGCATGAGTGGAAAAACTATCCACAATAACAAAAATGTCTTATACATGTTGCTCCTAAAGTCAGCTATCTGGAGCTGGCTGGATGCAAATCTTCAGAAAGCCAGTTGCTCTAATTGCTGCCTTTGGGTAGTGCTCAGAATTGCCAGATAGCAGTGAACCTGACAGATGGTGAGCAAGAGCTATTCATCTGACAGAACTTCTGAAAACACTCTGTTTTGTAAAATCTTCTCAGCGTGTGACTTTGTTCCAGTTCTAGAAAAGACAATCTAAAATTTCCTGTGAAAAAGCCCTAAACTTCTGTGAACTGTTGTCACCATAATTTGGATTTCCGGTATCTTCTGTCTGCTTTTCACCAGTGTGTCCGGGTTTTGCTATGGCTGTCTTTTAAAACTCCCCCTGTAGGGTCCTGTTACAAAGCTTTTGCCAAGCTGTGCAATTTTGTGATGCGGAAATAAATAATGTCTGTGTTTCTACTGAAAGTTATAATCTCTTACTAATTCAGATGTCAGCAACATACTTATAAAAACAACATAAATTAGACCTTTCTTCACATGTTTTAAGAGTATATTCTAGTCTGTCCAGAAAAATTTAAGGGCTATTTGCATGCCTCATCTACCAGCGCTGTGAACTACTCATGCAAATAGATTTAAGGGGTAAGTAGACAGTTAGATTCACAGAGTCGTAGAACAACCTAGGTTAGAACAGACCTTGAAAGATCACCTGCTCCAGCCTTTCATGGGAAAGGGTGCCTAGATGAGATTATCTAGGACCCCATCCAGTCGCATCTTAAACACCTGTAATGATGGAGACTCCACCACATCCAAGGGTAGGTTGTTCCAGTGACTGGTTGTTTTCACTGTAAAAAATTTCTTTCTAATATCAAGATGAAATCTCTCCCTGTGCAACTTGTACCCATTGCCCCTTGTCCTTGCTGTGTGGCTCCTTGTGAAGAGAGCCTCCATCCACTTTCCAGCCACCCTTTAAGTACTGGAAAAACCGTGATGAGGTTCTCTGGGGTGAAAACAGCTAACTCCTTCAGTCAACTTGTTCTTTAGTAAATCAAAGAACTAGTAAGAAGGAAGTGGCACTACTGCACATTAAAAAAAAAAGTGCATTTTTTTTTCCTGTGCTTTGCATAGGGAATACAACTCCAATACCTTTTAGGTGGGAATGCAGAAGGCTGCTTTGCTGATGGTGGGAAAACAAAAGGTGGGAGAAGATCTGGCAGCAACATTTGCTTTCACTGTCTTAATAGGTGTAAAGCTATTATCTGGAAACAGCAATTTCAATTAAAAAATAGTTAGAAGTATAAATTGCCAGTCAAAAAAACTCTGCACATTTTTCATAAATGGAAAATCATTTTCTGTGGAAGATTTGAAAGATTTTGGCTTGCTGCAGTAAATCTCCATCAGGAAAATAAACTGGAGATGATGGGTGGATTCTGCTAAATTATACCAGATCTGAAGATATTTCAGTGGAGCAGAGTAGAGCTTGTGCCCAGAATAGCTGTGCGCAACGTACAGTTGCTGTTGTATTGTTTGCTTTTCAATATGTACTTAAAAAATGTTTGTGTTTCAGCCTACAACTCATCTGTAAAATTTGAAGGAACAGAAATCATCTAAGTTATTTTTAATGTGGAAGTTTAATTCAGTCATAAAAATAAGCCTGATCTCAACCCGAAAAGAAGCAATTAACTGAGTTCACAGAATTATAAGCGCTTGTGGTTTGGCACTTAGGCATGGGTTTGTTGAATTGACCATTGCAGGGTAAGTGCTGACTCTTCACTGATGGGGCCAATTAAGCTTAATGCGGAAAATCTACTCTGTGTTTCTACATTGTGTTTTTCTTTTTTAAAGTGATAATTAGTGCCGTGAAGTGTACCAGACTGACCACACTAGCGACTGAAGTCCTCTTAATCCTTAGCGGAAAAAATAGAACAAAAAGGGTAGATGAGCTAATTCAAAGGTGTCGGCTGAAACTGCTGAGAGACTAATCCTGTGCATGGTTCTTGCACTGGTTTCTTTAATGCGCTTTGAGCCGACACTTGATTTCTGTATTCCCTAGCATTCCAGCATGCTAATGGTAAATCATGCTGTTGTCTCTTTAAGGGGAAGAAACAGTGTCAATTTTCAAGTATTTCCATAATGAAATGTGTGTTATTCACAGACACGCATTTCATCCTTAAGTCAGCCCATGAAGAATTTCTATCTAGGTGGCTCAGAAAGAGCCTTTAAGAGTCGATAATATGTTTATCCATCATCCCCTTGTTCCTTTACAGTACCTTTACTCCTGAGTGTTGCTGATTTAATTTACTCCTATCTGCAAAGCCAATTCAGTCTGGCTGAAGGCACTTCATTATTGGACGGTTACTCTAGCAGATCCATAGTACTGCAGCCGGCTCCAGAATGCGCAGCCTTTGAGTTCCGATTGCCTTGGTCCCACTCAATTTGGCAGTCTGTTGAAGGACTTCGCTACCGCTGTTGGATATCAAGAATTATGCTAAAGTGATGACTAAATTAAACTTTGTAAGTTCCAAAACAAGACTGTACCTTGAAATAGACACCCTCCTGTGATTTTTCAACTTCAGTTCTTGCTGTTAACAGTCTTTTCACTGATGTAGCTACTGTTTAACTAGATGCCCACCAGCAGCCATGTAAACTGTGGTCACTGATCCAGTGCAATAGAAAGGGAGGACTCAGTAGCACAACATCTGTTTGTGTTTCTTCCACTTTTCCCTCCTTTGCTTTGTAGTAAAACCTCTCTTCCGCAGCTGCTTTATTTAATGACCTCGATAATACACAGTACTTGCTCTAAAAAGTTAAAGGAAAAATTTTTGAATTTTTATTTGAGTTTATGAAAGTGTACTTGAAAAATTGGTCAGCTCAGAGTTATTTCTGTCCCTTTCCCCATGCATATGCAGTAAGGTAGCAGCAAAGAGCAGGAGCCAGATGAAATGTTCTAAATGATTGCCATTTGGGAGACAGCGCCAGGACAGCTGCAAGCGAAGGGGAGGTTCTTGCAGAGTTTGCTAACGGAGAAAAGAGCCTCTTATGGAAGAGAAGGAAGAAGGGAATGGAAAGGTCATGCTTATGTTTGCAGTCTTTGCATTAATCAAAACTTGTGGAAATACAGCAAGAGTAGAATGCATCCCGTTTATCAGCTTAACTAAAAAAAATGCTGATAAAAGTAATTTACACTGCCTGCACACATGCCATAACCCTTGTACTAGGAACCCAGGAACGCCAAGACACTTGGTTTTTTCATATTTCACAGAAACTTGGGCACATTTTGTTCAAAGAGGAAAACCTCATGAACCTTCATCAAGTCTAGTGTAAATAACTTTCTAACTTTCTTCTGCTGGGTGGATTTGATCTGAGCTTGTCAGATCCTGTAACATTTAAATGGAATAATGACTTTAATTTCAGATGAACAGAAAGGAAGTAAAACTCAGATCCTGCTTGGGAATAGAAAATGTCAAAATGTACAGACACTGCTTTAGTACCAATAGTATTGATGTTGTGATACGCAAGAAAAATAAAAATCTATGGGTCAGTTTTCCTTTAGTTAATGTATAGCATGGATGACACTTGCTGTGTGTGGCAATTGGTGGGCTCCTAGCCATTGCTGCAGTTTCAGGACTGCTATGGTAAATGTTCATGTGCGGAGGTTATTTTATTTGCCCAAAGCCTTTAGACAGATTTTGGAAATGATGAACAGAAGTGTATTGCTTGTAGTTCAGTTGTGACAGGATAAATCAGATATAATGGATTTCGTGTTTTGCCACTGAAGCTTTTTCCAGTTTGGTATAATCTGTTACCCTGTGCAGACTGCGTGTGTTAGGAGTGTCTCCCAAGAGTGCAGAGAGCAGCAGGGCCAGCCTGGAGAGCTTTCACTCCACATATGTGCCGGTACTGTTTGAGCAGCATCATTTCCATTTCTTCGCTCTTGAAGGTGATTAACATGTTCTTAGGTTGGCCAGTTTATTTTCTGGCTTACAAATATTTCCAATTTCCTTTCAAGAAGCACTCTTTTCTTCTGATACCTTTAGTAGTGAGGCAGCTGGTTAAAAACAAACACTTTTTTACACTTACAGGGAAGAAATGAAGTTTGTGACTGGCAGAGATGCAAAGAGTTCATGGTATCAGCAATAAATCATTTCCTTTACATAGGAAGTATACTAACCATGTCTAAATAAAATTCCTCCTCCCTGGTTGCCTTAAGGTGGCATTATTTTACAAGATACTATATAAAACAGTTTATGTTTTTTCATCCTAGTAATTAATACACCATGCTTATAGATAGCAGGATTTATGTATAATACGACATCGGAAACTCTGAAAATCGCTTTAGAAACCACTTAATAAACAGTGAAAGATGTTATCTTAAGATGTTTATCAATATAATAGGTTATATTAGCCAGGTACAAAATAGGTCTAGTCTAGATGCCTAGTCCTATTTATCAGTAACATAATTTTATAAACTCTTGGATTACCTGTAAAGTATTAATATATCTGTTCAATTTTGTATATGAATGTCCATATTGGAGTAATGGGTAAAGATCAGAAGTATGGAGTTTGCCGTCTTCTAGAATAATTTGCTGCATAATGGTAGGAATAAAATCTTACTGCTGTTAGTACAAGAAAATGTGTGTATTCTGTAACTTTGTTTCTGTGACCAACCTGTTTGCTATTGTCAATAGCCTACTAATTCAAAATAGATTTCTTTTGGTTCTAATTATGCTTTGAGCAACCTGGTCTAGTGGAAGGTGTCCCTGCCCATGGCAAATGGGGCTGGAGCTAGATGATCTATAAGGGCCCTTCCAACCCACATCATTCTGTGATTCTATGATTTGACTATAGCTTGTGTGTCATACACATTTCCTATATAAAACAGAACTCTATTGATATTTGCTTACTTTTGGTTAAAAACAAATCATAAACTGAGTTTTAAAATTTAGTTTTTCTTGAGACTAGCCCTGGTTCCATGGTGATGGCTTCAGAGCTATTTATTTTTAATAAGAAAGAATTAATGCCTTTAAAATCTCTAAATTCTACTCAGAATTATTTTCAGTGCAAAGTGTAATACCTTCACATGACATCTACTCCTTCTTCTTTTGTTTTAATCATTAAAGGTGAAATGCCAATCGTGCAGAAGGCTGCAGGTTTTCCCATTAACTCCAAAAGAAACAAGATTTAACTAGATGCCTTTTAAAATAGGAGTAGATGTAACATGGCCTGTAAGCTAAATCTGAGGTTAAAATCCAAAAGAGAGTTTATAAAAAATGTCTGATACCCAGTTATATTTTTAAAATTGAAACAAACCAACAACCAGTATTTTCTTTAGAATTCAGTAGGCGGTACAGGCTCTATTTCACTGACGTCTTTGGGAGTCTTATTGAGTGAAGAGTAAGAAAGTACTGAATAGAATACAAAATACCGGTTAGGAAAATAAGTCTGAAGAAGCCTACTCAGATAAAAAGTTAATGCTAAAACTATTACCAGATCCAGATAATAGAAGCTGAAAAATCTATAAGTAGTGATTTAATTGGAAAGAACTTCAGATACTCTCTTGCACGAATTGAAGACTAGTATTTCACCCTTTCTGTCACAGAACAAGTTAGGCTACAAGAAATCTAAATGACACAGTTGAAACCTTTACCCATGAAGTTACTGCAAAGTACACGGCTTCATAATAAAGCTATATATCAGATGAGCTATTCAAAACTGATACTGGCTTCTCCCCAATGATTTATAAAGTCTGGAAAGCTTTATAAACAGTTTTTAGAATCAAATCCTGAATTGGGAAATTTTTGTTCCTTAGTTTTCATTGGAAATTCTCCACATTGTTCTTCAAAGGAACTGGTGTTCCTAAACTGGGTATCTCCTTCCAAGTGTTGTACCAATCTCTTTTCCTTGATGCCATCGTTCAGAATATGGAACCAATATCTCGGCGCAAGGCAGATGTATGTAAAGCCAATATTGACTTCCTACTGATGCATCAGATTTGCAAAATAACCGGCTTCAGATGCCAGATCCTGCTGGTTCAGAAATGTTATCCCGTCCCTGTCTTGTCTGCTTGCCTTGTAACTCTCCATGCTAGTAACTGCCACTTTTCGGTTATTCAGCATGGTCAGAGGCTATTATGTTGCTGTCTTTGTTAATAACAATAAAACATATATTTCTTGACTTAACTTAGCTAAGGGCCAAAGCATAATGCAATAATCGTAGAAAAGGTATGCTTTTTTAGGGAGAACTCTGATATCTTTTAGAAATAAAGCTTATTAATTAATTGTATAAATTGAATTATAATGACCTTCCTAATAAAATATTTGATATAATTTTTACTAAAGTTACTAGGAATTTTTGTGCTTTTCCTACTGTTTGAAAGCCTCCTTCTGAACCTTTGGGATTGTAAGAAGTTTTGGAGGTTTAAGAGGAAGAACATTTACTAATTCCCAATTCATACTGGCATAATTAATTAAAAGCATCTAAATAATTGTCTAGAGACTTCATTAGCTTTCTGCCTCCTTGTTTCCCAGAGAACTGTGTTATATAGTAATGGAAAGCTCAAGTAGGTGGAAGGGAGACTTTAAGTCTGGACAACTTAATTGAATAAAAGTAGTTGAAATCTTATTTCATCTTGCCAACAGCTGCTGAAGCTATTTATAGTCAGGTAAACAAAAATGTTTTGATATTTACATTTTGTATGTAGTGTTTGATGACTGGAAGTTTAATGTAAGACCTTCTTTTGATTTTGTTACTAATTGTCCTTCAGATGGTTTTCAGTGTTCCCACAGTATGTGTAGAGAAATACTGCTGTCCCCACTGGAACTTAGTGACTGTTCAAGATTAAATGAACTGCTGGGTGCTCTGGTTTACTACATGAAGGACATTGCTTGCCATTTCGTCTTGGACAAATTAATATTTCCTAGATGTTTTCAATATTTCCTCCCCTTCTCTTCTCTCCTTTTATATCTCCATGCTTCATTCTCCAATTTTACTTCATAGAATATCCTCTGATTCTCATTTGCTTATGGCTGCTGATTGGATGTAATTCACACACTCTTCTCCATTCAGATGTTCTCCTTCTGTGTTTGTTCTTCTAATTTCACTGGTTGCATTCAGTCACCTACTCACATTTCACAAATTTTCAGAATTTTTCACTGTTTGTGTCCGACTTGGGTGACAAGAGCCATGTCTACTCTGATTTTGTAGCTGCAAGACCTCACTTGGCTTCAGGATACTTGGTTCCGCAAAGTATAAAATACCTAGTGACAATAGAATCTAATTTTTATAGGTGCTAAAAAAATACTGTTTTCACTAAAGTAGAAGGTCAAATTAATTAAAAAAAAATCCAAACCTTAAGAAGCTCTATTCACTTCAGTTAGGCATGCAGAAATTATAACAAGTAATTTATACTTGCTTTTGAAAGTTTAAAGTACTGTCTACTTTAAGGCAATACTTAGAAAAACAGGAAAGTTTAACCATTTAATAGCTTTTAAGCTTATTAGAAAGGTTAGGAAGAACTATAGATGTGGAATATTTGCATCTTGGAATTGTGGAATTGTTTACATTTTCAGATATAATTACTAGCCTGAAATAAAGCAACAATATAATAAGCAACTAGTATGTCATAGTAACTGGGATAAATAAAGTTTGTTTCAGTTAAGGTCTTTTATGGAAATAATAGATGGTTATTTTTTTCTTTATAATGTAAGTAAAAACTGTCATTTTTTGAAGTATCTTCATATATTTTTCATCTAACTTGAGGGTAATTTCAAGCAGGTTGGCTTGAAGAGGTTAGGGATGGGGATTTACAGTTTCACAGCTAAACCTGTCATGAATTTTAACAATAGTGACCACCACTATAACTGCACAATAAAAGTGAATATACAGACAACTATCTAGAGACTTTCAACTGTAAATTCCCAGGGTTTTAAAGTTCATGTTAATGAACTGTTGCAAATATATGCTCTGAACTGTCTGAAGCAGATGCAAACATAGGCCTACAAGAAATGGATCAGAAGTAATTCAACTATATACAATAACTTTGACCATTGTAATGGTGACTGACTGGGAATAAATTAGAAGTAAAAGGTGTATTTAAATTTCTGCACAGTACATTTAGAAGATATTCGGACATGCCAAAACTATGTCTGGGAAAAGCAATTAGCCAATTAATATATTGTGATTTCAAATTTAATATTAAAAGAGTCTCTGCACACCAAGGGCATTTAAGCATATTAGTTGTTAATTTTTATTTCTTTTTTTAATAGCAAGCCCAGAATCTTCCATACAGCAAGTAAAAACACAGGTACCAATGAAAATTAGTTTATATCCAATGCGTACTCCAAAATACTGGAAATTAAATGCATTTTATACAGCAACATCAATAAGAATGTAAGATAGACAGAGCTGCAGTCAGACCGTCTGCACCATGAGCTGTTTCTGGCAGTGGTCAGTCACAAACGCTTAGGAAGAGATTTGCACCATAGGCAGAAGGGGGTGTAGTGGTCACTTGCTTTACCTGTCCAGCTCCTGAACCTTAGGGAATCCCCTGACCTGCAATTGTTTGGTTAATAGTTAGTGAGCGACCTTTCTTCCATTGTTTTTACAACACCCCATGACAACATGTAACACAGTTGGATCAAGTATTATAGATGTATTGTTTTGGTTTGAAGGGTCTGCCTGATAATCACATTGGTTGACTCCAAGTTCTTGGGTTCTGGAAAGCAGCAAATTATTATTCTTTATTCATCCACCTTCTCTTGGCTAGTCATGATTTTATACACTGTTAGAACAGCTGTCCTCCATGGTCTGCTTTTGTGATTTGTGATATCTCTTGTTGTATGGAAGCCTTCATAGATCTCTTACAATCCTTATCCTCCTCCTGCCTGTTTTGTGGTTTTTTTTTAAACATATTTATATCTAGTTTGAGGTGAAATGACCAGAACTCTGCTTGGAATTTATGATGTGGGTGTGCTATGCTGTATACTACCAAGGTTTTCTGGTTTGTTTTCCATTTCTTTCCTAATAATTCATGATGTTCTGTTTGAGATATAAGCTGGCATTTTCACAGAATCATATGTAGTGACTCTAGTTTTTCTTGAGCAGCAGCAGCTAACCTGCAGCCACTTACTGGGTGTGTGAACTTGGGAAGGGAGGGTTCATGTTTGAAATGTTTAGCATTTATCAACATTCAGTTCCATCTGCTGTTGTATTGTCTAGTGAATCAGTACCCTGAAGTCCTTCTACATCTCCTCACAACTCACTTGTTACTTCAGTAATGATATACTTTCAGAAAATTTTGTTCTATCATCAGTCACACCCTTCTGTTGATAATTTGGGATGATACTGAACAGTTCAGGATCCGCTAAACACAGCTACAGTGGTTACCCCTCTTCACAGTGGTAACTGATTTACTGTATCTGACCTTTATTGCTGTCTTTTTACCTATTGCTTTTTCCATTACTTTCTATCCCAGATCTGCTTAATTCCTTTAGAAAACATTTGGGGGAATCATGCCAGGAGCCCCCTGGAAATCCAAGATATGCTAACCAGGTTGTCGTGACCTTATATGTTTACTAATTCCACATAAGGAGCACTCACAGAGCTATAAAACATTGCATCCACCAACAGAAGTAGTGCTGAGTCTTCCTTTTCTGTTTCATTTATCTTTATTTTCATTCACTCTACCCTTTGTTACAGTTCCTATCGTGTTGTCTGTATGGGCATCTGTTATATTTGTATTTTTTTCCCAGATTTCCCCTGGATGACTTTCTAAAACCTGAGGACACATTTTCCAGCTTTTTTTCCTTTAGTACTGAGGGTGATTTAAATGATAAATTGCACACTATGGCTAGCAGTTCAGCGATTTAAGATTTGACTTGCCTTAAAACACAGAATGACCATTATGTTGACCCAGCTAGATGCTTTTGTTCGTTTTATCAATTTATTTTAAAGCCTTTGATAGTTTTTGCTGTTGCTGTTGTCTTCAGTGCTATCTCTTCCCTCTACATTTACATTCTGTCACTAGAGAAGAAATAGGTCAGTCACTGGGACCTCTCCTCTTTCTGTGGGAACAAAGCGCCCTTATGAAAGGGTTCTCATTGAGCTATTTTTGCTACTTAGTATTTCTGTATTTTTAATAGCAGATTTTATCTGGCTGAACTGACAGTTCTCTACAATTACCTGCACAAATCCTGTGCAACGGGGAGAGGTGAGCGCTGAGGGAGGGCAGTTATGACAATAGGAACATGTGATGGCATAAAATGGAGTTTTGCAACATCAGTAAAGTTTACTCTTTCATCCTGCGATTTGATGTGGACAGTGAAATATATTTTACTGGCCAGTCAAAGAAATGAATTATAAATAATGGGTGAAGAGAACTCTCTAAAAATGACCCTATTTGTAATAACTGCCTTGGGTTTTTTGTATATATGCATCCCAGATAACCATATCTGATCACATGGGGAATTGCATACCTATGTTATTCTCCGGAAAGCTGCCTCCACACAGTTGTTGCCTTTCCTGAGCTTTGGTGGTGTTTTTCCCTGATATGTGTCTCAATGGCATCAATTTACTTATAAAGCTTTTAACTCCTGCTGGACTTCAGAAGCACAGCATTCTTCCCATTGAAAGAACTACATTATTTTCAGCATTTTATGCTCTCAGTTTGCTGGAGGTATGAAAATTGTTCTAAAGAGGATTGTGTTCTTTACTGTATTAAGCGCAGTGAAAGAGGCAACTATTTTTCTAGCTGCTGCTGCATGTTCTTTGTATTATCTGAACTGCCTGGTCATAAGTGGGTGTTCTGTGATTATGATAGCAATGCATGACAATGATACAAAATTAATGGTTGGTGTAGTAGCAATTGATATAAAAACAGACTGAGAGACTAAAAAAGTGTCATGATTCACCTTAACCTGCAGTAATCATAGCAAGAGTTTAGTGCTACCAATTGCTTACCCTCACCGAACTTCATAAACTTCACAGCTGATGTCCTTCTGATTGAACAGTATTATCTTATGTAGTTTCTTCAGGAAAAAAATATTTTGTGCACTGAAAGAGCCTGCGCCCACTCTTGCTATTCACTTGCCACATATCCAAACGGCACATCAACCACAACAGTTATTCACATGTCCTGGATCTGCCAAGCCTTAAACATGGGTCTTCTCCTTTGAATCCCCACCCCAGACCTATACCTGGCTGTGGCAGTGCCTACTGATGATATAGCTGGAGTGTGCCTGTTGTAACTGCTCCTGTGCCTGTGATGTCCCAACACAGCTGATGAAGAGTGGAGTTGGCAGGTGGCTGGCTGTGCCTTGCCTTGAGTGTGACACAGAAAGGGAGAAGCAGTGACACCATAGTGTGGCCAGGGAATCGTGCTGTGATGCAGGGCACCACGTCTGAGGGAATCATGATGTAAAACACATTTCCTGGCTGACACTCACTTGCACAGATTCTTGGCTGTCATGTGCCATAGATAATGTATCACATAGTTCTGCACCGAACGTTTGCAGCCAAACAATTTGGTCACACATCTGCAGACCCAGCCAGTGGAGGGGAAGAAAGTAGGAAGACCTGGTATACCAGCAGCAACTTGCAAGCAAGAAAACATGAAATAATAGCATAATAATTCTGCTAATGAGTAGAAGTAGTCTATGTCCAATGTTTTGGGTCTTCAATGGATGGTTGAAATTGTGGAACAAGATTTCATCTGAGACAATTTTCGAAAGTATAATGTTTGCAGTAATAGGTTTTTTTGTAAATATTTTTTTATTTGATCTTTAGTAGGTTTGCTCAAAAGGGTGCATGTATGACTTTATATGTAAGCACAGAGTTTCATACTGTTGGGGGGAATGAGTGTTAGGAAATATCTTATGAAGACAAGTTCAGACTGTCATTAGGGAAAACAAGACACACAGGTTTTGATTTTCTGTATTTTGCCCTGAAGAAGCATAGGAATCAAAGCTCAAACTAAGAAGCTGCAGTTTCAGAGGATGTGCCAGTGGGAAAAACAGGAAACCCATGCTTCAAAGGAGTCTAGATTTCATCCTGCTATCACTTCAATGTAAAGAGACAAGAGATATCAGTAATAAAATAGCAAAAAGTCTGTGATTTCTGCAAAGTTGAACATAGAAAAATTCAGGAGTGGTAATAGTGAAATTAGAAGTGTTTTATAAATGCTGGCTTGGGTTGGTGGGTACAGAGGTAAATTCCACCTTTGGAAGGCCTGATTGCTGGTGTAATATTGGTAGGTACTTTAAAAAATTGAGGAGAGAGATGACAGGGAAACTAAAGGCAATTTTAATGCATTCGGGCCGCTTTTCATCAGTGTGCTCACTGAACTGCTTACCTAGTGACCGAATTGAGACATGCTCTGTTTTCTCTGGTAGTTAAATCTACCCAGTGCCTGCAGCTTGGATGGATTTCTTCCACCCTATGTAGCTGCATGTTTCCAGTATGCGAAACATACACAGCAAACACATATTTCAGAGGTAAATTTATAGCACTGCTGAATGCCAGCACCTCACTCCCCATTTGTCTGCCTCGTGAGACCTCAAGTTGCAACTCCTTTTTTGTTTGTTCTTTTTGTCAACACAAAAGTTATAGTGCACACCTCAAGTCATTACATTTTCAGGTCTCAGAGGTCTGCCTTTCAAGAATACAATTTTATTAAGAGGAGAAAAGCCATACTTAAGTAGAAGGAAGCAACAGTTAGTGTGTGAATCAGCTGAAATCCGTTGGGAAACAATCACATAAAAAAATTTAACAGAAAATACTTAAAAAGTTTTCAAGAGAAGGGTTTGTATATTGCTAGCAGTGAGATGCAACTTCTCTTCCAAAGTCTAACTTCTTATTTTCTCCCATTTGATCACTCCTTTCTTTCTTCCCTCTTTTTTTTTTTCTCCTTTTATTTCTTCTGTGAGTGAAGAAAGGTCTTTTGCTTTGGTGTTTTTTTGTTTTTTCTTTCAAGAAACTGTGGCTTGGCTTCCCCTTTCATTTAGTCTTTCATGGTGACATGTTTTCTGTTGATCTTGTCTGGATAAAATCTTTTCAGGATTATGTCAGACGTTCAGGTCAGTCCCAATTCACCCACATCTTGTGAGCACATAAGGCAAGACTGATAGTGTGTCCCTGGTTTGCTGGATGTTTTTGTGAACGTAGTCGATGTTTCATGTATACATCATTGTCTCTAGACTTGGGATATGTGTATAAGTGACAGCCTGTGTTATAGACCAGCTCAGACTGTAAGGGTGGATGTTACTGTTCCTTGGGCAGATGAGGATTCATGGCACTGCTCTGATAGGTTTTCCCCCTTCCTTGCTGACTGATGTTGCTACCGATGCCTCTGGCCTGCTGATGGCATCAGCAGACACTGTCTAGCACATAGCAAGAGCAAAATCCTGCCTGTTTAGGTAGACTATGTGGTGACAGATAACTTTGGGTATCTTGGAATTGAGCATTAATCTCATTTTAACTGTTGGGGTAAATAGTGCCTATTCCTTCACTGACTATTTTGCCCTCCCTGAAATGACTCTCACTGAGTGTTGCTCCCTTTGCAAATTCAGTCCTTCAGATGGGACAAGAGAGAGAGGTTTATAGTGATGTGGGTGTTCAAGAACTTTTCTAGCTGTTTTGTTTTCCCCTCTCTAAATGCCACAGTCAGGCCCAGAGAGTGAGTCTCTCCTACGCTTTGTGTGAGCGTGAGAAGCAGGTTGTATTTTATTACTTGAAGTTAAAGTTAATCCTTTGCAGCTTGTGTTCACACTGGCAAAGAAATGACAGCGGGAGTGAGGTGAGAGTAAGTGATAATGTCTTGGCATTCGACACTTAAAGTGAGTGTGTGCTTGTGAAGTTCTGACTCATTAATTCTTTTTCCAGGCAGCTGTATGGCTTAGCAATGCACTTCAGTACTGTGATGGATTTTAGATTAGACAAATAACCCAGAACAACAAACACTTTATTGTTTGATGGAAAGGGAGGTTTTTATTTGTTTGACATTTTTGTATCAAAAAGTATGTGAAAAACTGCAGGTTTGGGTTTTTCACTGTCGCTTACATCTTATAGCAATTTTCAGGACAAAAATGCCCCAAGCCACGTTCCTTGTAGGAAATCTTTCTCTAGGACTGAGCTTCAGAAAAGAATATAAAACAGACTCTGAAAAATGTTTTTTTATAGTGGAGCAGAATTGGGGAACACTATGTTTTCCTTTCCTCATTCTCTCAGAGATTACTGGGAGCCATTCCAGATGTTGTGAGACTGTAACTATAGTGGTAGGATACTATAAAGTGTTGTATGGACTTCAGAGTAAACATAAATGTAGAGACTACATCACCTGAAGCCCAGAGATACAAAAGGAAATGTGGAATCCACACTAATCACTGAAAACATATCCTTTAAGGGGTTTCAAAACACAAAAATATGTTTATTCCAAAGAAAACCAAGGAACATCCATCCTTTTTAATCCCATCCTGTGGATCTTATAATAAGAATCAACTTGTTCCACTGATATTACCAGTTTAAGATGACCGAACTTTCATCAATCCATACAGTAGTTATTACAGTAGGGAGAAAACTGCACTGTGTTTAAAAAGAAACTAAGATGAAAACTCAACAGGCAGGGTGTATTTTTCATTCTTTAGACATCATCAGGTCGGCATTGTTCCAAAGCACTGAATATGTCTGACTCTTGTATAAGAAATTATATTAAAAGTGACTAGCATTTAATCCATCAAGATCACTCTCCTTGTAATGGCACAGCAGATGGCTGGGCAATATTACTGCTCACAAAAATGATTGCTAATCAATCTATGTGCATGTGTTGTTCACTTCACCCACTCAGCTAAATAAAGTTCAACAGCAGAGTGAACCATGGAATTTTAAGCTTTTTCTGAGCTTTTAGCCTAGCAATAGCATACACATTAAGAATCAAAACTACACCCACAGCAACATTTTGAATTTATATAAAATATTTTATATCCTGTTGAAATGCAACAGGCTCAAAAAGACATATTTCTGCTTTCACCTGAGGCATTTCTTTCCCATTAGCTGTTACTACTTGCAACTCCTGCAGGACACTGTCCTTTTTTTACTGTGAAAAATTAAAACAGTGGTTTGGGTAAGCTTGTTTCTTGAATATGCCATTCCACTTTTCAGCAGTATCACTACTAGGAAGTATACCTGGAACCTCAGTTCAGGTAACTGATGTTTCCAAAACACGCAGTGACAAACAGAGGAAGCTGAAGTCTACTCTGTTGTACCGGTTAAACCTCCACGATCTTTGTCTCGGATTTTTTTGCATGATATCTTTGGCTGCAGTTTTGATTCATTGTATAGCAGTGAACTGCGATTTGAATTATGCCTTCTCAGTGACGTTATCTGTGGGTAATTGGGAATGTAGTTTAGATTGCATATTCTTACAGTGACTGAAGATTGGGAAATAATAGTTGTGTAGATTTCGCATTTCTGTGTGCATCTGTGTACATTTGCCATCTAAAAAAGCAGTATTTTCTTGCTTTTAGTCTATGTTCCTCCAATATTTTGAGTTTGTATGCTGAATACATATAAACATATAAACTCTGTCTACCTGGGAACCTTTGTATTTAAAAGTATTTTTACAGGATTTTTTTTAACTAATACATTTCATAGAAGTTTTTGGTGGTCCTAATCTTCATCTGCCATTCTTCCAGATGTAACATCTTTAAGTGAAAATCCCCTAACTTCACATGCAGGAGTAGCTGGGGGATGCAGAAGCTGTCTCAATTGAACTTCTAGGCATTTAGGCATGAAGAACTAGTCTGCTGCTGGCTACGTTTTGCTTTTCAAGCTCATGTTTTTTTTTCCTAAATCCTACTTTTCTACTTCATTGGGTTCTTATGGTATTTATTTTTCAGTCTGATTTTAGCAAACTGAGATGTATGTCAAAGTGTTACCTTTGTTGTTTCTGTAATACGCTGGAGAACTTCTTGCTTGGAGATCAGAAACCTCCTGAGAGCTGAGTTTCCTTTCTGTGCAGAAGTTACTGCTGCTGTGCAGAGAGCAGCAGCTTTAGTCCCCTACCAGGCTGGTGTAAGGCAGGGTTACAATTTTGTGGTCATTATTCACTGGAGAAGGCTGGGTCACTCTTTCCATTTTTTCTGTAGAGAACTAGTAGTGACTATATACTTGCGCATATGACTCAATGGTCAGTGAGAGAAATATAAGCTCTGACTCCTACCGTAACCAACTTTGCCAGGATTATAGGCTGCTCTGGCAGGAGCTTTCAAATAATTTCTTCTGCAATTGTCTCCATCCCTTTTTTCTGCTCCTCGTTCCACTTCTGCTTGACCCACCTAGAGTCACAGAGCTGTGATATAATTCAGGTTGAGAAGGACCTCAGGAGGATTCTAATGCAACCCCCCTTTTTTTTTTGTTGCCATGCAACTCCATAAAGATATTGGCTCCCTTGTTTAGTAATCTCCTTATTAGGCATTGAAAGGGTGCTACTAGGCACCCGTAAAACTTTCTCTTTTTCCGTCAGAGCAAGCCCAACTCCCCTAGCCTCTGTTTACAGGGCATTTTCTCCAGCCCCAACCAACCTGGTGACCTTCCACTGGACTCACTCAAGTTTGTTGATGTCTTTCGTTTATTGGAGTAGACATGTAATTTCCATCCAGACATAGTTGTCCAGATGTGGTCTAAAGATTGCTGTGTAAAGGGGAATAATGTGAGCTTCTTGTGCTCTTGGAAAATATTACAATTCAGAATCCAGGAAGAACATGAAAGTAATGTGGAGCCTATTTACTTTCTGCTAAATCCGAAGGAATGCTCTCTCGTCTGCGTCAGAGCTCCCTGGCAACCCCTGTCACCCTTATCGAAAAAATCTTTTCTCTAAAAAATGTCAGGACATTTCTTCCATTTTTTTTCTCTCATGCCATAAAGATACATAATACCTGAAAAAATAAAGTTTTTGGAATTGGCAATAAGTTGCAGTGTGAAGAACAACAAAAAGCGTAGTAAAATTAAAAGGTAGACCAAGTGAACCAAAATGAAAAGAGCCTCAGCAACTGACTCGCTACAGAAAGCGTTGACTCAAAATTTCTGATCCAAGGGTTGTTAGATTTTAGTGGCTTGAAATAAATGAATAACAATGATATTTGGACTTAGATTAATTAGGATAAAGTTCAGATGGGGATTTGCACACATCTCAAGCGCAAAGAGTGAACCAACTACCTTCCTTCTGTTAGAGAGATTTCTCACAGGCTTGTGGTTGGGAGAAGGCTTGTTACCAGGATTGTGATGTTTTATAGCAGGCCAGAGAGCTCACTGCTGGAGACAAAGTGTTCAATTTTCTTAGACAATGGCTCTGCTGGAGGGGCAGGAACCAGTTTGCTGAACACAGAGATCACAAGGGTTATTGGGTATCCAGTCAACCCTGGTAGGGTTATGTGCTCTCAGTCAAGTACTGTCCAGATCCCCTTTCTTGCTCCTTTCGCATGCTTGCTGGCTTTGAGTTAGCTTAAAAATGTCCCACTCCACCTCCCGTATCTCCTATACCAGTGAGCGTCTCCAGGTGAGCAAACGGGTGAAAGAAGGAATTTTCTGGGACGCTGGTGAAGTACAGGTAAATAAATAAGCCTGTGTTTCCTTCTCATATCCAAAGTAATAATGGGTGAAGCATAAGTGAATCCCTCTTTCTGTGTTTTTGTTAGCTAGAACACAGATACCAGAACTCCCATTTTTTTTTGTATGATGATTCTGTGACTTCCAATCTGATGCCGCAGCGATGTTTTAAAGAGGCAGGACAAGACCAATCTGTGCTGCAATGTTTATGCTTGCTGTTGCTGAAAGCCAAATTACAGGCAATAGGAACAAATGAACTCTTTTTAGAGGATGAATATGAATCTGTGCATGTTGTGGTGGTGTAATGTGTTTTGCATAGTGCAAGTATTCATCCTTACTGATTCTGCATACTTTCTGGATTCCTTCTGAATTCATTTTTTAGATCAAAGTTCCCTCATTTTTGTCCAGTGTGGCCTTTTTATTGATCTTTGCCCTTTTCTCATCCCTGATGTTGTCCTGCAGCGGTGTTGTCCTCTCCAGCATCAGCTCCTGTAACTGGTGGCTTTGTCATATAGCTCAGAAACCCTTGTGCTCCTTTCCAGTGCTCAGCTTTTAAAATTAGGATACTTCAGTGGTTGTGGAATGATATTAGCAGATTATGCTAGGAAATTTTTAGTGTCGCGGCAGACATTGCTGTGCAGCTATTTTAGGGATATGTTCTAGAGTTGTTACAAGGTTGGTAAAGAAGTATGGTAAAGAGGTAGCAGGACTTAACTACTGCAACAAAAGCATGACTCTAACTAATGCTGTTCTCGTTCTATGACATTATATTCTTGTCAGCCAAGTAATGCCAATACTGAGTAAGAGACTTCAGGGACTTATACTGGACAGTGATTCACTGAAAATACAAGAGCACATATAAACCTGACTGTTACATGTTATGGTTTTGCTCATTAAAGTGAATTGAATTAATCCTGTGTGTGTCCAGTTCTGAACTCTTGCCCACAAGAGAGACATGCACACACTGGAGAGAGTCCAACAGAGGGCCATGAAAATTATTAAGGGCCTGGAACATCTCTTGTATGAGCAAATAAGCTGTTCAGTCTGGAGAAGAGAAGGCTCAGGTGGAAACCTCATCTGTGTGTATAAATACCTGGTGGCAGAATGTAAAGGTGATGGGGCCAGGCTTTTTTCAGTGTTGCCCAATGACAGGACCAGAGTCAATGGGCACAAACTGAAACACAATAGGTAGCCTCTGAACATCAGGAAACACTTTTTTTACTGTGAGGGTGACCAAGCACAGGTTGACTGGAGAAGTTGTGGAGTCTTCGTCCTTGGAGATATTCAAAAGCCATCTGGACATGGACCTGGGCAACTGGCTGTAGGTGTCCCTGCCTGAGCAGAGGGGTTGGATCAAATGACCTCCAGGGATCCCTTCCAACCTCAACCATTCTGTGATTATATGATCCTTTGTTATTTTCCCAGTAACGAGAAACCTTTAAGGAAATCTATATCCTTTACTGTAGTTCTGATAAAGCTAGTAAGGAAGATATCATGCAATTAGAATCAATTATTTTAATGTCATGTAATCTGAAACTGTTCTGAAGAGGAAAAGCGGGCTGCACCATCAGAGTAAAAAATGATAGCTGTTTTCAGCTTCAAAACAAGTGAGTGAACATTGCAGGAGCTACCTGCTGATGCTGATGTAAGTAGTGGAACTGCAGCTACCAATGGGATATCTAATAGCCGTTTGCTAAGGAAAGTAAAGGGGGTTTTTAGTTGTGTCATTATATTACATAGAAAAAGACAGCACTTTTCAAGATGACAGGACTTTGAGAGTTGAGTGGTTATCTGCAGGAGATAAGGTGAATATGAGCAAGAAAACAAAACTGCTGCAAACAAGTTGTTTAATTTTTTTGATTTATCTTTCTTTTGTTCTTGAAACAGTGGAAGCTCTACATTTGGGAACGCTGATGGCAGCACACGGCTATTTCTTTCCAATCTCAGACCATGTTCTAACACTAAAGGATGATGGCACCTTTTATCGATTCCAGGTAAGTGGTTTCACTATATTCCTGACTCGCCCAAATGGAGGCTCACATTTAAAGGCCTCACACGAAGGTTCATAGCAAATTTTAACCACACTTTATCTCTTATGTAACCTTGTAAATGGTGGCAATTCCTTTGAAAGTAAAAAATGGTAGAAGGATTTTATTTAGAAATTAGGTCAGCAAAGTGTTAAGATGATAGTGACCATTTTGATCCCTGGAAAAAGTGTGATAATGCTGAGTCTGGAAATATCGCTCATGAAATAAATTAATCAAGTATTTTGGAAATGCAGTAAAGGAAATGAAATTATCTTATTGACTTTTATTCCTAACATACTCTTAATTTGGAAAGTGGGAGGTATTTTACTTATTAAGCCTATAGCAGAAATCTGATAAAAAATGGACAGCAATATTTATATTCTTTCTTATGTAAGGATTTCCTTATCGGTAGCAGAGTAGTATTGAAGTAGCGTGTATTCTTCAAACAAGTGCAGACACATTTCTACATTGATCTGTCAGTCCCATGGCATACAACAAACATGCAGATGCTTCACAACAAGCTGGAAGGATGTACATGTATGTATATGTATACCTATACCTACACGTATATGATTCAGAGATCTACACAGTTGTATTTTATTATATTAGATTTCAAACTAAGGGCTTGGGGAGCTGGAGTGTTGCTTTTCTAATAATGAATAGCAGCCTAGAAGTTTGCAGAGAAATACTACCTATGACTTGAAACAAATATGATTGCACAGCATCTCACTATGTATTCTAGAGAGGAATTAACTTTGCTATGAGCCACCTGTGACAATGGTGGTTATGTTCTCTATTGCTTTTCCTATTAGGTGGTGTTCCTGGTAGGTATCACCAACAGCTGCTCCAAGATCTTCTCTAGATATTTGTTGCTTTGAAATGCTATGATTATCACTATGAAATTGATTATATGAACACCATAGTTTGATAGTCCTACTCTGTTAGTTCTAACTGAAATAAGAAGATAGAAAAATTACAGAAAATAATATCCGGTAGAACAAAATCAATTGTCTTCAAGATATATAAGTCTAAGCTTTGTCTTAAACACTGTTTACGTAAGAAGCCATCAAGAATAAGATAAAACTGAGACTGTGGTCTTCAAAATTCAGAAGAAAACTGTACTGCATTGGAGAAAATCATAGCCCTAAAGTTAGATTAATTGCTGTATAACGCTTTCATCAGTATTTTTGGATTTTGTTCTATAGACTCACAGAAGAGAAGAGAAAGGTTCATAATATTTGGTCTAAAATAAGATCTTAGAGTGAATATAATTGAATATGTACAGGACAGCCTGGCAAGAAAGAGAATGGTTATTGCATAGGTACATACAGTATTATCATATTTTCATATGTGGTTCCTTTGGGTCATACAGTGCAAAAAACCTGTCCTTCGGCAGGACAGTAAGTTACATGTGTGTATGGGTAATAGAAAGAGCAGTCACTCCAAGCCTCCTCTCCCAGATCCACAGTTACATTTGATCCTGGAGAGAGGATTTGAAGGAAAAGGTTTCCTTCTCATGGTGCTTCATCCTCCTCAGTGTTCAGTATAAAGAAGAGAGGGATGGCACGTGGGTGAAGGGGCTTACTGCTGAGGGACAGGCGCTGAGGTGGCTATGAGGTAAGTGAGAAGTGGATAGAAATCGTGGAGAGGTTTAGGCTCCAGTTCTTGGCTTGTCTCTGTGTAAGCAGCAGCCAGAAGGACAAAGTATCTGAGGAATTTTTTTTGCAGAGAATAGGATTTATTTACAGTAGTGCTGGTCATTGAATTTTGCACAGCTGCTGGCCTGATTCTATCTGAAACATGGAAAATGAGCATGTCTGCTAGCATGATAATTCGACTGAAGGAAAGTATATATTGGAAATAGCTGCACTGTGAACAACCGAGGGTACTGCAGCTACCTTGCAGCCCAGCTATGGGCTTTCCTTGAAGAGATCTACAGCATATGTGTTTAGACATGAAGCTTCAGTGAGGGTTAGGTTGTAAAATGCTATCAGTTGATTTACATAAGTTACGGATTTGGCACCAATTTGACATATGCATACAAAAGAAAGTAATTCCCTTAAGTGTTGTTCAGTACACATCTTACCTATTTTGGCTGGTTGCTGCTCCATGGAGCTTTTGCATTGCTATACCTATGCTAACAATGTTAAAACAATGCAATTTCAGCTGTTGATGTGAAGTATGAGAAAAAAATCATAGTGGTGTCATACTGTTAACTGAAGTTGTAACAGCAAAAGCTGTGTTATTGCAGTTCCACATTCCCCACCAAAATAAGGCTAATACAAAAATCTGTTACTGAAGCTGCTAAATTGGAAGATGAAGACAACATACTCAATGGGGAGGAAAGTTTGACTGCAAATGTGTGAATTTTGCACTAGATTAGTTGTTCAGGTGTTTTGGAAATAGGACCCCCTGAGTATTGGACAGATCCACAATTTTCTGGATGTTTAATAGAAAGAGAAAAAAGTGCACCTGCCAGCACTGAGTTCAGAAGCCGTCCCTGCAGAGAACTCTCTGTCTGCAGTACAAAGACCTGACCTACCAAAAACAGGCTAGCTATGATAATGTTCTCCATGAACTTCATTTTTTGTTTTCCAAAGGGTGACACATTCCCTCCTGACAGTAAAATTACTTCCAGTTTGGTTTAAGCAACCTTCTGTTGTATAGAAATAGCTAAAAGCAGTGGAGATGGTGCTTCATTTGTGCAAATGCCTTTTTACAGGCAAAATTATACTTTTTTTGGTTATTACTCTTGCTGTCAGGAGGGCTGTAAAATTGTAGTTATATCTGCTTTTTTAAATAATGTGGCCTTAGAAATGAAAAAAAGAATAATTCTGGATCATTCTTTGACCTATTCAGGTGTAATTAGGTTAGTTTCTGTGATAACAACTTAATTCAAAGGGGATGGATCTAAAAATTAATTGCCGTATTCAGAGACGAAATTTATTGTGAGTCTCAACAAGACAAAGCGGAAAAATTCAGGGACAGTGATAGTTTCTGAAGCATCCTGAACAGCTGCTTTGCCTTTTCCTGGTATTTTAAGCCTGGGACCAAAGGAGGAGCTGAATATCTGCTAACCACCATCTTCTACCTGAAAGCAAATAGGTATGAGGCGTCCAAATTTGAAAAGCAAGACGCACCTTAGAAAGCAGATCTTTCTGGGGCCAGGGGTTACTTACTGAGACCTTTCATCCATGTCCACATAAGTGATAATATGTCCATCCTGGTGAGGAATGCCTTACTCGCCCTCTCAACTTCTGGAATAGTCTCCCAGGGAAAGATAGGTTGATTTCTTCTACAAGTTGCACATGCATACTAAGTGTCTCAATGTTCATAGTGAAAAATAATGTTTTCTAATGTCTTTTGTCTTTAAACAAACTCCTAGGATACTTGAGGCTAGTGATAATCACACTCCAGTTTTTTGATGAGATTAATTTGTGATTTAACATAAATTATTTTCAGAGCTGAAGTTTAGGTTCTGCTGTTGCTTCATAACTTTTAAGATAAATAGCTGGGTAAAAGTGTTGAAAATGGGAACTGTTTCTTGTGAAAGCATGAGTCTGGTGAAGAGAGCTGCAAAACTCAGGGACTTTGAGAAGATGAAGATTTCACCTATGATGTCTTCTCCTGTCCTACCCCTGGGACTACTTTCCTAACAAACATGTTTAGCCTCTCTGGCCTTGTTTTGCCATGCCTAAAGAGGGGATAAAAATATATATATCAATCACTGTAAGGATCTTAGAATATCTTTTGCCGCAAAATAGAGTAGAGTGTGAAGTGGTGTGGATCCTTGTGTCTCAGGTGGAATTACATTGCTTCCCCCATCTGCTTGAGACAGCCCTGCTTGGCTTGCTACCTCTCGGCTCAGTCCTGGGCCGGCCTCTGGCCATTCTGAACACTGAGGCTGTGGCTGAACATCCCAGCTCTCCAGCCGCTCTCCACAGCCTCGCTGGATCATCTACCGTGCCTTGAGGGGAAGGATTTTATTGGAAGCCAGATCTTAGAAATAAAAAAGAAGCAGGTTATCTTATCCAGCATTTGACAGATTTTCTTTGGCAATTGCAGGTGCAAGGACTAAAGATCAGGCTCAGCATACACAGGTTCTGTTTAGGTTTCAAAGAGGGCAAAATAATTTCAGATCCATGCATCTTTCTGACTGCCCTATCAGTGCCCTTTTGCTTTTTTAACTCAGATGTACTTCCCCACCCCTCCTCCCCCCACTTTCTGTGTTCGTTCCCTTTACAGATTAGAAAAGAGGAGTTACAGAGCTATAATCTTTACTGTTTCCAACTTCCTCAACTTCTTTTTAAATAATTCTGAGTTAACCATGGAGCACTGCTTGCTGGCATCCTTCCTCTATGCGCTTGACAGTGCTAGACAGCGATCTTACCCTTTTTCTTCACCAGGAGATCATTTGAGTCAACTGCAGTGAATGTAAAGCTGAATGCCTGTGAATTCTGCCATACATTATGCAAGGCATTTGAGATTGTGTATAACTGTTGTTTAGCAAAGACGTGATTTCTGCTGTTTATAAAGACTTCCTGGTGCCTGTGAGAATGATAGCAGTAATACGCAACGGAAAGTTTGTGAGTGGTTTGAATATTCCTCCCCCATACTAGTAATTAGATTTTAAAAGATTTTATAGAGTGGAGCAGCTTCAGAAACAATTCTTTTCTTACTACTATAAACAAGGGGTAGCTGAAAGATGTGTAATGATTTCCCTCCTCAGTAATACAGCTTAATGCATAGAAATTAATCATGTTTTATAAAAGCTGATGGGCAACACTGATTTTTACAAGTGACTGTTTCATTAGCTCAGATATTATTACTGATTAATTTTATGGTAGGGCCAAGCAGATCTATTTGCTTTATCTCAGGATTGCTCACAATGCATAGCAGCCACTGATGCCAATTTTAGTATGTAATATGTGCTATATTACAGGATTTTGTTTCATATGACTTTATTAACAGGAAGATTATGGATTTCTGTATTTAGGTTTACCTAATGATATTAGCCTATAATGTGAGAGAACCAGTGTGCATTTGTGTGTGCAACACCAGTTTTCCTTGTAAAGATCCTTGTAACAGCCTGTTTTATTCTGAATGCTTAAATGGCCTTGCGATCGCTTGAGCAGTGCTAGGTAAGCCTTTTTTCTCTAGCTGCTGACTTATGCTGGCTGTTTATTCAAATTACAGATACAATTAAACAAAGTGCCTTAAAATTGTACTGGTAAAAACTGGCAGCATTATTTCTGCCTGGGCTGATAAACAGTACTTGATTTACCCAAACTGTTCTACCACCCACCTTCCTTCCGGCTAGAAGTAGGATGTCATGGCAAAATGACAAACGTTCCCTGTTTAATAGTTGTTCATGACAAACTGCTTCACATTTCCTTCTGAGGAAAAGTAAAATTTTTAAGCTTGATAATTCCTTCACGTTTTCTACATGTCACAAAAACCCTTTGATATTTCATAATCTTCTCTTTGAAAATGGTAGTGTTGAGGTACAACATGTTATACCCCGTCCATAACTCTCCTAGGGAAAATCTTCACTTATGTAGGGTTTCAAGATCAAAAAACAAGGCACATAGATTGTATAATATCTGTGCTATAGGAATATGCAATATCGCAAGGGATGTTATAGTTCTTCTACAGTGTAGTTGGGGTATGTGATTTGTAGGAAATAGTTAAACCAAGCGTTGTTTGCATAGTCCAAGTATAGAGAAAGTAATTTCACAAGAGTCATAAGTTGGAAAAGACCTCTAAGATCATCAAGTCCAACCATCCACCCAACACCACCATACCTACTAAACCGTATCCCAAAGTGCCACATCTACATGTTTTTTGAACACCTCCAGGGATGGGGACTCCACCACTTCCCTGGGCAGCCTGTTCCAATGCCTGACCACTCTTTCAGGAAAGAGGTTTTTCCTAATATCTAATCTAAACCTCCCCTGACGCAACTTGAGGCCGTTGCCTCTCGTCCTGTTGCTAGTTACCTGGGAGAAGAGATCAACACCTGCCTCACTACAACCTCCTTTCAGGTAGCTGTAGAGAGCAATAAGGTCCCCCCTCAGCCTCCTCTTCTCCAGACTGAACAGCCCCAGCTCCCTTAGCCGCTCTTCATAAGACTTGTTCTCTAGACCCTTCACCAGCCTCATTGCCCTTCTCTGGACACGCTCCAGCCCCTCCATGTCCTTCTTGTGGTGAGGGCCCCAAAACTGAACACAGTACTTGAGGTGCGGCCTCACCAGTGCTGAGTACAGGGGCACCATCACCTCCCTACTCCTGCTGGCCACACTATTTCTGATCTAAGCCAGGATGCCGTTGGCCGCCTTGGCCACCTGGGCACACTGCTGGCTCATGCTCAGCTGGCTGTTGACCAACATCCCCAGGTCCTTTTCCACCGGGCAGCTTTCCAGCCACTCCTCCCCAAGCCTGTAGCTTGGCATGGGGTGGTTGTGACTCAAGGGCAGGACCCAGCACTTGGCCTTGTTGAACCTCATACAGGTGGCCTCGGCCTATCGATCCAGTCTGTCCAGATCCCTCTGCAGACCCTTCCTAACCTTGAGCAGATTGACACTCCCACCCAGCTTGTTGTCATCTGCAAGGGAGCACTCAATCCCCTTACCCAGATGATTGCAAAGGATGTTAAACAAGACCGGACCCAAAACTGGTGGGAACACCACTCGTGACCGGCTGCCAGCTGGATTTGACTCCATTCACCACCACTCTCTTGGCTCGGCCATTCAGCCAGTTCTTTATCCAGCAGAGAGTACACCCATCCAAACCATGGGCAGCTAGTTTATGTGGGCAGAGCCTCCTTGCATTGCTGTGAAAGTTTTTTAATAGATCAGATGAGAGCAGGCAGCTTTCTCCTTTGCGTACACCTCCTATTCTTGTTCCTGACCTCATTCCATGAGACCAGGGAACTTCTTATCGGACTCCTCTTACTTCCTAATCTTTCCTTGTTGAACATAGCAAATCTTCTTAATGGATAACCTCTCTAGCAAATTCTTCTAAGGGATTATTAAGTATCTGGACTGTGAAATTTTGTGGAGACTTTTGAAACAGAAGTGGAAAGCTGTAAACACAACACATACATTATAGTCACATGTTCTGTGATTAAACTATTTGAGGTTTGTAACATCTAAGGGACAAAGTAAAATTGAGACTATGTTTGTAGGAAAATTACTTTTTTGGAGTCAAAGATTCCAGGGATTTCTGTCTGAGATCTTGTGCAAGCTCCATGTTAACTTGCCTGATTGCAGAGGTTAGGACAATAAATCTCTGCGCAGGCAGGAGCCCACGAGGTCCTGGGACGGAGGAGGACTGCAGCTCAGAGTGGTGGGGATACACTCAGAGCATGCCGCTGAAGGACGGAGACAGTCGAGGGGCTGGATGGCACACTCAAGGGCCAGCCTGACCGGGAGCCTTCATACACGTTTCCCCAAAATTTTAATGTAATGTATCTTAATTCTAATAACTGAGTCATACTATCATGGGAGACTTGTGATGAGGTTCCTCCGTGGGTCTTTTCTCAGCCAGGAGTGATGTTGGTTGAGATTTGCTTTTATTGCTACAATTTATCAAGCACTATTCCAGTTTATCCAGTGTGCATGACACATGGCGAGGTAGGTTAAGACCAGAACTTTGTGGCTGTTAATACCAAACAGTTAGGCAAGAAAATGCGGAATACAGTTTGAGAAAGCATCAGTCATTTTAACTACACACAGGTTTATTGTTGATGGATTTTTTTCCATACAATCACAACATTGCAAAAATCCTTTAATCAGAAACTGATTTTTTACCATGTTTCATTTTCAGTGTCTAGGTTTTTTTAAAGGTTTTTCTTGATTCTTTTGGCTTTCTTTCTGTTTAAGTCATAGTCCTGTCCTTTGCCACTATTTTTTGTACCTGTTTTTAGGAGAATTTTCCTTCTGTCTGCACCCACCAGTGCCATTTCCTGCTTTGAAAGCGAATAATAATTATCTGCTCTTTGAATATAACTTTATCAACAGCTGTAGCTGATTTTGAGCACATATCTTATGGCGATAGCATAATTCCTTACTTGCCGGTAAGAAAGGAATGTAGGACTTTGCCTTGGTCAAAATACATAGAATCTACTCTTTATTTCTCATCTAGTAAGGGCTTTAGCTGTCAGTGACCTAATATGTTTTTGAAAAATCCAAATTTTGGTAGCCTTTAGCTTTGAAGGATTCAGAAAAGGGTAGTGTATTACAATTGTTCAATCTAGACACTAGATCTAGAAAGATAAGAATACAGAAAAATTCAGCTTTTCCCCTTTTCAGAAAAAGGTAGACCTTCCCCTTGCTGTAGTCTTCTGAGGTTCCTCTGCCTTATGTGATTTTTTTTTTTTTTTAAATAACTGCCTGTGTTTCAAAGGTTACTTGAATGAATATTTGTTCCATATATAAGTTGCCCTTCAGGTAACTTGCACCTTTTTAAACATCATGCAGACAATCCAACACTTTTGATAACACTTGCCAGTTAGATACTAGATACTACAGAGGGTTAGAGGTAGGGGAGAAAGAGAAGGACCAGAGCAAAAGTTTTATCATAATATTTACACATACATATTCCCAGTGCTGAGGAACCAGGAGTCATTCTTTAGTTTGGTGAGGCTTTTTGGTTTTCTACAAACAAACACAGTTTACCCGCATGAAAACACAAGAATTGCTTAAGTGTTCTGTGCTGAATTTCATCAGCCCTCTAACCTGAACTGTCTGACCTCGTAGAAGTGTTTCTCTTCCTGTATTTTTCCCTGTACTTTGCCCTATAGTCTTCACGTCAGAATTAATTTTGGCCATGTTTACAGAGCTGAAGGCAAGGTGGCCTTGAACCTTGCTGCCACTGGGAGCCAGCTGGCTGGAGGGCATCTCTGACCACCTTACATCTGATGAGCTGGACTTCTCGGCGGGTCCCATTAAATGCACCGAGCACCACGCAGGCAGGGTCACGCTTGCAGCTCAGAGGCAGCTTGTGCCTGGCAGTTCAGAGCAACAGCACAGAGAGCTCACGCCTGCCTGTCATTTCCTGGGCAGAAAGAGCTTCACATGACCACAGTCTCCCTCCTTCTGGGGACTCAAACAAGGAAGGCGTTTAATAATTTTCTGTACTTACCTGTACTAACTGTTATTTGAACCCCTGTCTCATATCATAATGTTTTCCTTTTGCTGGGGTTTCTTTTTGCTTACCTTATAACAAATTATTGAAACCTTTTATTGTGACTTATCATGTGCTTTGCTAATTAAAACTCATTTTCTGTTTTAACTTTTCTGCTTTTGTCTGCAGATGCTTGGTATCGCAGGGGGGCTTAGACACATCCTTTGTAGCATATACATTAACTTGTGCTTTTTCCGTGATCTCTTTTGCGTGTTTAGCTGATTGGAGATTGCCAGTGTGGTTACACTGGCCTGTCACCACGCTTTCCTTCTAAAGGTACTTGGACGTTTAGCATGATCTCCTTCAGTAACTGCCATCTCCTTGCCATCTACTTGTCCCTCAGTTTACTTTCCTGAGAGATCTCCTCTGCCTGTTCCCTGAAGCTGCTGGCCCTCGTGCTGCTGTGCTCATCTTTGCAGAATACCAATCTCATCCCGCACTTGCTTTCACTCCAAGCACTACACACCTGCAAAGTCTTGGTGAAGTATTCTCTAATGGAACAAAATCTATTTTATCTGTTGCCTTGAAAGTTTCATTCAGCTTCAGAAAGGAAGAAGTATCCTCGGTGCATTTACACACCTTTCAATCCTTCAGAAAAATCTTGGCTACCTTTGCCTCCTAGTGAGCTGAAGTGATGTTCCACAGCACTGAAGATCCTGCCGCCTTTCTCATACTTTGTTTAGCACCCACAATCCCTCCACCACCACTGTGCAAGTCCCAATAAAAGTTCAATGTGTTATTTTAACTGAATACTGAAAATGGTAATATCAGATTTGTCCTTGGTTGATAAAATCTCTGTGAGAGCCTCTCAGAACTATTTCTTGCAGTATTCTTACTGGCTGGGGGTAGATTTTCAGTTACATATGAAAAAAACTGTCCTCCTCTTACATCATAAACATATAGTCATGAATATATAGTATTTCCTCATAGCCTGGTGTGAAACGAATGCCAAAAGCAATTTTGGGATTTGCTCAAAATCAGAAGACAGAATTTATTTTTTAATCTCAGCTGGGATGGAAGTATATGTAGTTTGTTAAGAGAAATCCTAAGTATATATGAGGAGTTTTAATATGGAATTTGTAGCAGGTATACCCACAGTTGGAAGAATCTCTGTCTCTACTTCTGAGAGGGCTCTTCCCCTGCACCTTTCTCCAGCCATCCTCCACCACAACTGCTACTCCTCCCTAAATAAAATCTGAGTCCCAGCCAGCTTCAGCTCAGGAGCTGCCTGAGTGGATATGGTTTCTATGTATTTAGCAACCCTCGCTGCATCCTTTTTCCAGAAGCTCAGCTTGAACCCATAAACAGAGGTTAAAGTTGTTGTTAGCAGGAAAATGATGTAGTTGTGCTCTTCTTCTTGGGCCTCTCCCAAGGTACACTTCATGCCTCTAAGCAAGGACTGTTCTCCATCCCTGAGTCTGAGAATATATATTTAAATTATGATGACTTTATGCTTTATGTAATTGACATTATTAAATCACTTTTATAGCTTCTTGCTTCTCCAGGATTCGCTGAGTGCTGCCATTCATTGTTTAGGGGTTCCTCTTCTTCTTTCCATTTGTGCTTTTACTGGTCACTTTGATTTCAGTGCCATTGTGAAGGAACAGTTGATAGGAGAATGACTTCTTGCTGCTCCATTACACAAAACAGCTTACCAGAAAACACATCCCAGCCTTTGAAGTTAGCTTCTGATAGTTTCTTTTTTACCCTTTAACTCATTGCTGTTGCTTGATAAATAGCAAGTTCTAAATTTCTCCTATTGAAGTTGATAGGTCATTGTTACAATAGAGATTTTTCACAATATATATTTAACCTGACAGTAGGTGTGAATGTGTCACCCTTCAGCTCTGTTGGTTTCCAGATTAACGTTAAAACAATTTTGAGGGACGTGGGCAGCAAGAGAGGTTACTGCTTTTGCAGCTGGGAGATCTTTGAGAAAAACCAGTAAGAAACAGAGAGTAAAGCAGAAGTTTTTCCTAAGGAAGCATTTGTGTTTTGAAATACCACTCAGACCAGTCCACGTATTTAATGAGATTAATTCATCTGCTCAGATAAGATATATTTTTCTGTATATGTGTGTATGCATATATATATATGAAAGTGTTATGTATAAAATACCGTAATCCTTTGCATTTAAAAAAAAAGTTGCCATTTGAAAAATTATGTGTATGAAAAATGCCTATATGGTCTTGTAGTCTTCATCTGGTAGAACTGAATTATCTTAACAATACACCCTTATTGTGTATTTGTCATTACACAATAGCGCAGTTTTAATAAGGATACTATTGAACTAGTTATTGACACTTTTATTTGCTTTCCATTAAAAAAAACCATATTTTAAATCACAATGGCTAGACAATTAGAAAAAAAATAGACTTGAACAAATGAAAAGAACGTTGATAACTTTGTGAAAACAGGTTGTGTTTCGTGGCATTTCTAAACAAATAACTCCTAGGAAAGAGTATTGAATATTAATATATACTCATGAAAACTCTCCAAAATCAAGAACTGAATGTAGCCTAAAGTATCTTCAGTCTTTTCACCTTCTAAAACTGATTCTTCGGGACATGTGAGAGGTATGTTACTAGGGAAGATGAAAAAGACAACCTCACTACCTAACCTTGTGTTTTTTGTTCCCTTAACTTTAAGAATATGAAGAACAATTTGTTCTTCTTTTTCAATGCCATTCTGACACTAGTGCAATAAACAAGCATAAAAAAGTAATTTTCTGTTTTGATGCCTATTTCAGAATTGTCAAGTTAACGGTACAATAGATCTACCAAAAATGTAAATTAACTCTGAAAACCAGTATCAATCCAAGGACTGTATAATGCTTACATTGTCTAACTTGAGTTCCCTACTTTTTTGTTTTGTCTATAGACACCCTATTTTTGGCCATCAAATTGTTGGGAGCCGGAAAACACAGACTATGGTCAGTGTAGAAATCTTTCCTATTTCTTTCGGGAATTATGTATTATATGAATGAACACATCATTGCAGTCTGTCTTGTTTAATCATCCCACTGTTAAAAACATAATTATATGTCATATGATTCCTGTGCAAGAATTGCTGCTATTGAAATGAATGTGTTGTTACCTTTTTAAAAATCTACTGAAAGTTTATTAAAGTCAGATTTGGATTTGACCTGAGGAATAAAAAAAAACGCTCAAAACTCATCAAAAACTCCCTTGCCATTTACATCTTCTGTTTGCTCCAACAAGTGTAATTATTTACAGTGACAAAGTCTCAGTGAAGCGGAGGACACCTAATTGATGGTTGTGCCATAGTTCTTCTCAGACTAAGACCCAAAGATGTGCCTAGGTTTGATCTCTTATTTCTGATATACGTCAAGTGGAAATTTATTTATTATGGAAACTAGTGTGGCTCTAATATAAACTATATTAGAAAATACCTTGTTTATTTGCCTGTTTCTTGGGGTTTTATTCATAAATTACACATTGTAATTACTGATGTGTGCTTAGGCAGGAAAATCCAAAGATATTAGGTAGTAAAGTATTACAAAAAAACTCATAAAAAATTATAACCAAAATTAGGTGCCTCTGTACACCAAACAGTGACTGAATTGTTAAAGAAAATGGATTATCTATGAACAGTCTCCTGTTCATTCTAATCCAGACTGTAAATACTCAGCTCATCTGATGACCAGGTAACTTATTTAAGTAACTAAGCATGCACGTGATAGGTTACCTTATCAAAAACTAAAACTTTGAAAGTCTCTATTTACAGCTTTTCAGAAATATAGATGCGTGTTCACTTGTAATATGGATTCAATCTCAGCCTTTGGGAGCTGAAGACTGCAGGGATGGATGGGTCCAATAGACGCTTCATTCCTTTCCTCAGCGGACACAGTTTTATTTCATATATGTTGCTAAATAAAACAATTCCAAGCTGAGACTCTCAGCAGAGCTGGGTGCCTTCAAGGTAGAGTTTAAAAATGGTGACAGTTTCCTCATTGTATAGAAGGAGAAAAATGTTCATCTTTCTTTAAAATACTGAGATTTGAAGATGCCAAGCAAATAATTATTGAAAGCCACAAAGGAAGAGTAATTCATATCATACCTGAGTGATTAGCCACTCCATATGAAGAAATTGGTTGCTGAAGGAGAAATGCTTGATTTACCATGTATTAGAATGTTTTTTCCTTTCCTTGAAAGTGTTATTTGCTTTTCTCAGAGGAGCACTTCAGTATAGTCTCCTAATATGTTAAAGATCAGAAAGTAATTTACTATGGTTCTAAGAGACAATGAGTTGCTCAGCTGTAATGTGTATTTCATTACCAGGGGGGATTTTAATAAGTAAATATATGCTTAACAGGTCTGAACTTGAGATCAGGCTGAGAAAGTTTCTGTTAATATCCTTTAATCTAAATTAGGAGACACTAACTTTCTAGTCACAGCTAAACACTGGATTAGGGAATGAATTACATACCTTAGTCAATAAATAGGATCTTATATAATCTGTCCAGTTTTTGCATGCCAGAAATACAGAATTAAACTTGGGATCAGTTTCTTCATCGTTCTGGGAGATGCCTTTGTTAAGCAGTAGACTCATTTGAGAGCTTTTGAGATTTAAATATTAGACCTGTAAAATATGTTCCAGTTGGTGAATTTAAGCACTTCTGTTGCAGAGGGGTGAAGGAATGAAAAGCCCCAGCCCTGCCATCTCATTGCTCCTTCCAAGCCATGAGCCAAAGGTGCAACCCTGTAAGAAACCCAGCTGCAGCTACCCCATGCAACAGGGTCAGAGCATTGCACTATATCTGCTCAAGGTGGCTGTGTGTCACCAGAATTGGCTAATGCTAGAGCATTTGCACAAAAATAAATTTTTAAGACAACTTTTCAACAGTGTTCTTATTAGGTTAGCATCTTCCCAGTCCAAGAAATTAGTATTTGCCTTGTAGCCTGAGAATCCTTCTATCATGGGGTTACAGCATTGGTGGACAAAGTATGGGCAGCTGACATTGTGTACCTGGGCTTGTGCAAGGCATTCGACACTGTCCCGCATGATGTCCTTATCTCTAAATTGGAAGTACATGGATTTGACAGATGGACCGCTTGTTGGATAACTAACTGGTTCAGTAGACGCACTCAGAGAGTTGCAGTCAATGGCTCGATGTCCAGGTGGAGACCAGTGATGAGTGGTGTACCTCAGGGGTCAGTACTGGCCCCAGTGCTGTTTAATATCTTTGTCGGGGTCATGGACAGTGGGACTGAGTGCACCCTCAGCAAGTTTGCCAATGACACCAAGCTGTGTGGTGTGGTTGACACGCTGGAGGGAAGGGATGCCATTCAGAGGGACCTGGACAGGCTGCAGCAGTGGGTCTGCGTGAACCGCATGAAGTTCAACAAGGGCAAATGCAAGGTCCTGCACGTGGGTTGGGGCAATCCCAAACACAGGCTGGGCGGAGAGTGGCTTGAGAGCAGCCATGAGGGGAAGGACTTGGGGGCACAGGTGGATGAGAAGCTCAACATGAGCCGGCAATGTGCACTTGCAGCCCAGAAGGCCAACCGTATCCTGGGCTGCATCAAGAGAAGCGTGGCCAGCAGGTCGAGGGAGGTGATTCTGCCCCTTTACTCCGCTCTCATGAGACCACACCTGGAGCACTGCATCCAGCTCTGGAGCCCCTAACATGAGAAGGACATGGATGTGTTGGAGCGGGTCCAGAGCAGGGCCACGAAGATGATCAGGGGGCTGGAGTACCTCTCCTACAAGGACGAGCTAAGAGAGTTGGGGCTGTTCAGCCTGGAGAAGAGAAGGCTCCGAGGTGACCTTATAGCAGCCTGCCAGTACCTGAAGGGGGCCTACAGGAAGAATGGAGAGGGACTTTTCACAAGGGCCTGTAGTGATGATAGGACAAGGGGAAACGGCTGTAAACTAAAAGAGGGCAGATTTAGATTAGATATTAGGAAGAAATTCTTCACCATGAGGGTGGTGAGGCACTGGCACAGGTTGCCCAGAGAAGCTGTGGCTGCCCCCTCCCTGGCAGTGTTCAAGACCAGGCTGGATGGAGCTTTGAGCAACCTGGTCTAGTGGAAGATGTCCCTGCTCGTGGCAGGTGGGTTGGAACCAGATGAGCTTTAAGGTGCTTTCCAACCCAAACCATTCTATGATTCTGTGATTATGTGATTCTATACCTTTCTATGAGTTTAAAGAGAGGGTAGATTAGGGGCGGACTGAATAGAGCTGCTTGCAAAAAGGATCACATCACTGTTGCAAGCAATGGTCATCAGAGGAATACAGAAAAACCAAACAGGTAATATTCAAGAATGCAAAATAAATCTAAAGTGTGATTGAAACAATTTGAGGATATTAAAGGATAAATTCCACCTCAAATACACGCCAAAGAGGTTCTGCAGATTTTCACAGTAATTCTGTTACTTCCTAGAAAATATAATAAATAGAATTTATGTTATTACAGATACGCAAATGCATTTCATGCTTGCCATGTATTATGGTGCTGTGCAGTGCTTCCGTTTTCATGAGCTGGTCCTGAACAAGCTTGAAACTGCACCTTCTTTAACTAATGACTGTGGTAGGCATTAGGAGTCTCTCAAGGCCAGCAAGAAGTAGGCTTTCTCTGTATTCCTCCTTTATCAAAGTTATTAACAAAGCAAAGCACTTTCTTTGTTATAGACCTAATTTTACAAGTCTTGAAAACACACTACAGATTTATTTTAATTTAAAAATTAGTCCCAACCGTTTTCCATTACTCAACCATAGGTGGGCTACTGTCCAGAGTGTAGCATACTTCCAGGAAAGCAATTAATCTTAAGCTAGAAATTAAATGAGATTGAAATACTGCATGTGTTAATTTATTACCAGAGCTAACTCAAAAACAAATAATATTTACATCTTTTTATAATACGTTAGTATCTTCTCTAAAATATAATTTCTTATTCCATGTGAGCTGGTAATATCAAATATTTTCACTAAAACATATTTCTCTGAAGAAAATGTGAAGAAAAAAGGCATGAAAAGAGAATCTTCTAAAATGTCAATAATCTGGAGACCCGTTCTCATAATAAAGCTACACTGCAGTGCTAGCTATGTGATGGTGGCAAAAAGAGGGCTTGGATTAATTTATTGTATGTCAGAGTGGAATCGTGTAGCCTTTGGTTTTGATTTTAACTATCAAAATATTGACTGTCTGATCATTCTGAGATTACTAAGAAACTGTTAATTTTCACAGAATGCTGAAAATCTCCCTCCCTTTTTCTTGAAAATAGTGCTAGAAGAGAACTCAGGAGAGATGCCTCAAATGGCAAATAATTCTTAAAAAGGCAGGTTTGTACATTCCATCTGTTGAAGATACTTGGTTTAATGCCATATGTCTTGGAGTCCACCCGTGCGGGACATGTTGTTCTGTGTAGAATCCCGTTGGTTTCAGTGGGAAAAGACATATACAGATTATTATTATTATTATTATTATTATTATTATTAAGGCCAGTGTAGTTCAAATCACTTTTTATTTCCTGTGAGTTAAGTCATGTTCCTGAATTATGATTTGGTTTTGTGACAAGTAGAGTTGGATCTCAGTTCAGAAAGCTAGCCCTGGAAATGAACGCAGCTAATGGCTGACCATGCAACCTACCTGTAATCATCTCTTTTCTTACAGATGTAATTTTGTAACTGACAGACTTTTTTTCTGGAAGATTAAAAACAGTTCATGTCATTAGGAATTAATTAAATATGGGCACTTGTTAAGTCCATTGCATCTCAGAAAGGGGAAATATAATGCCACTTATGAAATTGTTATTTCATATGCATTTGGCCTCGGTTCTCATGGGACCTATCAGGTTCTCTTGGAGGTTTGGTGACTCACAGCTGTTGCAAATTTGAGGAATCTGTTCCTTACTGTTCTCTTGTTTGAATGAGATAAGAAATATGAAAAGTTAGGGGAAAATTCCATTTGCAACAAAATAGCAATTATTTTTGTGTTTGAAAAGCTCAGGCCTAAGCAAACAAATTAACATAGTTGTGACAATGTAAGAGGCTTATAAGAATTTCAGGTGTATAAAATATGAAGAGGAATTAGTAACTTTCACTCATTTTCTCTAGTGCACTTTTGTTGATGGTTAAACTCAAAAGTATCTGTGATGTACAGTTGACTTTATATTAAAAAAAGAAGCATTTTTAAAGGAGAGACAGAATAAAATATTGAAAGTGGCACAGTCCCTTATAGTGTTAAGGCGGTTTCAATGCAAATTCTTAAATTCTGCTGCTGTGGAAAGGACAAATTTTATAAATGTACATCTTTTCAGTAGCCTTCCAGGCAAAGTTGTGTGCTGTAAAGGCAATCTTCTAGGAAATTAGAGCACTTATAGGAGAAAAAAAAAAGCCTTAATTAATTGCTCCTTTTAAAAGTGTAAGCTTGCTGTCTGGAAAAGTGCTGCCTGTAAAATTCTGTGGCAGTTCTATAGATATTCATGACTGTTATCCAGTCTGAGTTACAGTAAAATAAGGAAACCATCTGCTTTTCCTGTGTGAAAGCTGTTGTCTCATAGCCATTGTTCTCCAGCATTTTTAGAAGAGCAAAATCTATCTTTTTTTAAATTTTCTTGATAATCAGCTAACAGGTCAGTCTGTGCAAAGCTTCCTTCCTAATGATACCTTCTTATTGCTTAAGGGTAAACTGACAGAGACCTCTCTGTGTTCAGCCTCTGCTGCTCCATTCCGAACACGAGCCATCGCACCTGGCTTATCTACCTCTCCTCTGTCAAACTTGTAGTCATGCTGAAGAGTACACAGTGCACAAAAAGCAGTTGCAGCCATTTTTTTCTCATATTGAAAATTTTCATATACTTTTCTCTCTAGAGTTTGTTGCCTACTTATTATATGTGCCTAGCTTCAAATCCCTTTACGAAAAATTTTTTTGTGAATTTTCTCACTCATTTGTCTTGCTGCACCTTTTATCATGGAGTAACTAGCTAGAAGAAGAACTGTACAGAGGAGGCATTATATACTTTCTTTGCCCAAATGCTCAGGCAAGACTTCCTTGGCAATAGCTTATTAGTAAGCAATTTGTTTGAGAAATATTAAGCCTTATTGCTTACCTGAACTCTGCTGGAAAACTGCATGTACTCAGCATCTCTCCAAATCAATCCATAAATATGAGTCAGTAGCTTGGGGGAAAAATGGTAGCAGAATAGCATTTCTTCAATATAAATTGTCAGGTATGAATAAAAATGTATTTATTAAAATTTATGCCATGAGAATCAGGAGAAATGTACCAGTGTAAATAGTTTCTGCAGAGCTCTGCAGTTCTGTAATCTTGATTCTTGATGCCCGGTTCCCATTTTTTCAACAGCTACTGTCAAACAGAGTACATCAGCGATGACTCCTACAAGCATTCCTCTTAGGTCCTGTCCTGGGTTCAGCCAGGACAGGGTTAATTTTCACCAGAATCCAGGAAGGGGCATAGCCGGGTGGACTGACCCAACCCCAACCTGGCCAAACAGAGCCAGGTATTCCATACCATGTGCCGTCGTGCTGGGTTCCGGCGGGGGTGGGGGGGCGCGGCGGGAACTCACTCGCGACTCGGGAGGGCACAGCGGCAGTGCGGTCTGGGAGAACGGCTCTGTGGGGTCATGCGGTTTGTGTCGTGTTTTTGCTGGATTTCTAGGTGCAGTAAGAAACAGACTCTTTACCCCAGACTCAAGTAATGTGCTAAACTGTTGCTAGGACTGGGTCGTGGCTCCTTAAGTGAGTGACTTTGCTTTGAGAAACTACGTATAGAGAATGTATTGTCTAAGAACTTGATGGCAGGACTAAGTGAGGAGTACAGTCTATCAAGGAGAGTTCTCCCTCAAGAAAATGTGTCTGGGGCCAGTGCTTGCTGTGCATAAAGTTTAATCTGGGCACAACTGAATCAAATGAGCTTTAGGAAAGGGACTTTGATTAGCAGAAAGATGGAAGAGGTGACACACAAAATTTTTTTCCACTCTGAATTCATGTCCCATTATATTTCTCTGCAGAGCTACGTAAAACACCCATTGGAGCTATATATTTCATATAAATGATGAAAAGAAAGTCTCACTTCAACAAGCATATCCTGAATTTTGTTCTGATCCTTGCTAATTCTGATATTGACAAACTGCCACAGTGAGGGTTCTGTAAGCAGGAGGCATTTCCTGAAGATGCATTTCAATCAGCTCACCACTTCCAAGTTTTGTACTTACCTGAATTTTTCTTTCCATGAATATGTAACATTTCGTAATATGTGAAACATGGAAAATGTGTCTGGCCAATGCATTTCTATGCATGCATATGAAAAGGTAACTGACCCATGTTCATGTTTTCTGCAACATTATTTTTAAAGCATTAATTTAAAAGTCCTTTAAAAGGCTTCTGAGGAGAAGGACTTGGGAGTGTTGGATGACAAGAAGCTCAACATGACCCAGCAGTGTGTGCCCACAGCCCAGAAGACCAACTATATCCTCTGGGCTGCATCCCCAGCAGTGTGGCCAACAGGTCGAGGCAGGGGATTCTACCCCTCTGGTCCGGTCTGGTGAGACGCCCCCCAGGAGTCTGGGGAGCCCTCAGCACGGGACAGACATGGACCTGTTGGAGTGGGGCCAGAGCACGGGACAGACATGGACCTGTTGGAGTGGGGCCAGAGGAGGGCACAAAAAAGATCTGGAACACCTCTCCCATGAAGACAGGCTGAGAGAGTTGGGACTGTTCAGCCTGGAGAGGAGAAGGTTCCACAGAGACCTTATTACAGCCTTTCAGTACTTAAAGGGGGCCTGTAGGAAAGATGGGGACAGGCTTTTTAGCAGGGCCTGTTGCAGTAGGATGAGAGGTGATGGTTTTAAGCTGAAAGAGGGTAGACTGAGATTAGATATAAGGAAGAAATTATTTACGATGAGGGTGGTGAGGCACTGGCACAGGTTGCCCAGAGAAGCTGTGGCTGCTTCCTCCCTGGCAGTGTTCAAGGCCAGGCTGGACGGGGCTTTGGGCAACCTGGTCTGGTGGAAGGTGTCCCTGCTCATGGCAGGGGGGTGGAGACTGGATGGTCTTTAAGGTCGCTTCCAACCCAAACCATTCTATGATTCTATGAAAAGCATTGATAATCTGCATCTAGGTCCCCTATAAATTCAATTTTTTACCAGAATAAGTTCTGACATAAACATAACTCATAATTTTCAGAATGCTTTCAAGTTACTGTGTTGAATAAACTAAATAGGTTTGTCTGTTTCATTATCAATATAGAAATTAGAGCTTTCAGTCCATGAAGGAAGCAGTGACAACAAATGCTTTTTCCTGTAGTCATGCACTCTCTTGCCACTGATAGCCCTTTGCCAGGTGGCTACTAATTGCCCATTTTCTCAAGTAATGGTCACCTTTTTATGCCATCCCTGTAGCAGATTTTTTTCAGTTTAGAAGAAAATACTCTCCATCTCCTGACATCCTCACCTTTGCCTTGGATTGCACATGCCCTAAGTGGTTGCTATGCCAAATCAGTGTATTTGGACTTGTTGCAGCTTCTCTTCTTAGAAGCATTTTAGCAAGTGCATTTGAGCCCCCCTTAAATCTGAGAGCCTTAAGAGGAGGTAGAAAGCTTTTTTTTTTTTTTGGTGCTAAAGCAGGGTGTTAAATTCTTGAAAGCAAATTGAAAGCATTATGATAACATCAAGAAATATGAAATAATTCAATGGATGCAATTTTAAATTAGGGTCTACAACAGGATATTCTTTATCTGATCCTATAGTTTATGTAGCTTGGGTGACTTCTCTTCCATATCTCTTTTTGTCATGCTGCAGGGCTTTCCCAAGCCAGTGTCATCTGGGAACTTTTGTGTGTTGAAGGCGAATTTGCCTTTTTCTAATTCTTGAGCTCTCTGGTAGTTTGAAATTTGGTTTCTTTCTTGCCCTTGGTTTATGTAAGAAAGTCCTCTACCCATCTAAATCTATAATGAAATTGCATTCCTTAAATGTTATACAAATAGCGTGATCAAAGAGTAAAAAGTAGAGAAAGGGAGGAATGTTTCAGAAGTTGTGTTTGTAAACATCTGGCAATTTAGTGCACATAAGCTATCATGGTCTTCCTTCTAACTTAATGTTATTAGCTTTTACTGAAGAGTGTAGTCCTTTTATAGACACACAAGGCTGAATGGTGACCCGTTTGTCCACCTAAAAGTTGTCATCTTTTTTTAAGACTAAGTGAAACTTAATAGCTGTTGCAAAGAGCAAAAATTATTTTTTTTAATTGAGTAAAAGCAGAGGTGACCTAAAGATGGTATAAATAGCCCTAGAAATTCTGATGTTTAAATAAGATAGTTGGTTTCGTTTTCTCCATCCTGCAGTCAAGTTCTGTGACAGTTGTCCTGTAATTCTCCATCTGATGCAGGCACTTGCATATGGAGGGAGAACTTCTGTCTCCCACAGGGCACTCTGAAGCCCTTAGAACCTGCAGTACTTTCTAGTTTCTTTGCTCTTTAAATACTGGCTAGTCATGTACATACTGACTCTGAAACCAGAATTTTGAATCACAGAGAGTATAAAATTAATCTGGCCTCACTGAAAGCTACACGCACCATCTGGGGCTGAATCAAGCTGTAACACCACTGACACTGGGACAATTATGTAAGGCGTTTGCGTTCATCGTGGTGGATGTGTAGGTGGCATTATCCATGGTTTTCAGAGGCCCAGTTGTACTTCCATTGAATTTAGCTGGGGCTTTTTCTTTGCTGTAGTAAGAGGGAAGATTTAGCCCCTGTTAAGCAACAAGCTTAAATTTGCCACTTTAACATTTGGGTGAAAGCTCTGGCTTTTTTCAGTAAGCGTGTGTAAGATAATGTGTACTCGGTCCAGTTGCTTGATTCTGGAATGAAACCTGTCATTATCACTATGATCTTATTTAAAGGAAAAAATGTATAGAGGTTTGTGTGGAGCTTTCAAGTACAAGTGGACAGTCAAGAATAGGAAAGAAAGGTTACCTAACCATAAAAATGTGTAGTTTTGGGTCTAACAGTTCAAAAACTTGCAGGAGGGAAAACCCAGATGCCCTCTTCGTGCAACTCTCTCTAGAACATTTTGCAGTCTCACTTTGAGCTCTCACGTTGCCCATGTTCTGTAAATGCCTGAACAGAATTTTCAAGAGTGAGTAGTCTGTATTTACTGCACAGCTACCAAAATGTCTTTTAGTGCTGGTTTCTAGTTCAAATGCCCATTTATAAACGTCACTGACCATCTTTCATTATGAAATATTGCGTATTAATATTGCTTTTAAAATTATTGGCAAATCTGTTTTCTCCTGATAATCAGTCACTTCTAACACACAAGCTATAGCATCTAATACATGATTCACTTTAGTGGAGGCAATTATGTTGATTGCAAAATCCACTAGAATACACTGGCTCTAAAAATAAGAGTGTATGTGGCAGTCCATATTTAGCAAATTGAGGTTATTAATCAGGCCCTGCTCCTTGCATGTCATTCATCCATACGTTAAGCATTTTTCAGCACTGTTGTCAGAGAGCGACAAGAGCGGGCAGCTCTGCAAGGGAAGGTAAGCAAGAACTGAGGGTGGCAACAGTGCAGGCAGGAGCAATGTCCTCACTGACAAAGTCTCCAGGAAGGTCCAAGGTCAAGCCAGGAAGCCAGGGCAGCGTTGGTATGTTACAGGGCTGGTTAGAGGTGTATCTACGTTGTAGCTCAGGCGGAGGCCCAGGGAAGTGGCTGGGCTTGAGCACAGCTCCCTGCAGGGGACCTCAGTGAAGACCCTGGATGGGCTGCTTGGGGCAATTACAGCTCTGTGGTGTACTGAGACCCCTGTCCAAGACCCTGGGTGGGCAGATAAATAGACAAATAAATAGAGAAGTAGAGTTGCTTCTGTATCAAGCTGTAAGAACACTGACAACTCATACAAACAATGGGATTAGAAAAGCAGACACTGTCATTCTCTGAATTGCTGAGGGCTCATGACTCTGCTTTGAGAGAGAAACAGGTAACTGACTGACATCCTTCCCAGATGCTCAAGTTCAGGCTACTGGACACAAGAAATTATTTCGTATGTGTTTTGATGCAGAAAAAGAATGGTACCTATGAAAGATGGGAGCATCTGTATTTCAGATCTCATTGCTCTAAAAGTCAGAAGAACAAAACCTCCTTTCTCTGTGTCTTCAAATGTTCTGGCTAAAAATCAGAGCAATTTTTCACATTCTTCTTACTTTCCAATGTGCTAGTGAATTTTATTACAGACAAGCCAAAGAATATGATAACAAGAGTGTGAAATGGTGAACTCCAGTTCCTGAGCTGCTGCCAGCAGTAATAGTAGCTCTTAAACATGCACTTCTATAATAAGGATGTAATTGTTAGCACACAGCAATGGCAGCAAATTGAGTCAAAGAGTAGGAATGTACTTCAGGTCTATTTTCCTTTATGCTAGTGGATATGTCATATTGCCTAGATAACTAATTTGTTCTTGGACATGTTCTGCGTTATCCGCACTGGCACACAGAAACATTTCTGACACAAAGAATCCAACTATGGGAATTGTAACCTTTAGGCTCCTGAAGGGAACGGGATCTGGATAGTGCAGACAAAAACGTCTGAGAGGTGAACATGATTTTTTGAGTCTTGGCTAAGATACCTTACCTGAAGAGGTCTGCAATAAAGCTGGAGAAGGACCTTTTACAAGGGCATGTAGTGATAGGACAAGGGGTGATGGCTTTAAACTGAAAGAGTGGAGATTTAGATTAGATATAAGGAAGAAATTCTTTTACGATGAGGGTGGTGAGGCCCTGGCACAGGTTGCCAAGAGAAGCTGTGGCTGCCCCCTCACTGGCAGTGTTCAAGGCCAGGCTGGATACGGCTTTGAGAAACCTGGTCTGGTGGAAGGTGCCCCTGCCTATGGCAGGGGGCTTGGAACGGGATGATCTTTAAGATCCCTTCCAACCCTCACCATTCTATGATTCTGTGATATGCTCATAATGAAAAAAAGTGCTTCTTGTATTTGCTATGGAGCTGGAGCAAAAAGGGTCTTTAAAATAACCCAGCAGAAAGATACTGCAGTGCAGTCACACAGTGGAGACAAGAGTTTTCTTAGATGCAGTACTAGATTAATAGTGTGGCAAGCTAATTCCTCTCTCCGACTGCTGGTGACCTGGTGGTTGTTTTGCCAGTGCTGAGAACTCTGTGATCCGAAGACGGTTTCTTGTTAAAACCTATCATGACAGAAAGATGGACAGTCAGCCACCTCGGCAGCAACAATTGTTGTTGGAGGTAGCAGGAGATGCTAATCCCAATGTACACCCACAATGAGACTCAAGGAAGTGCTAAACTAACTGAAGTGCCTTTACAAGAACCACAAAATGTGGTTTACAAGGGCTTAATCCAGTGCAGAAAACAAGGCATTTGTTTTCTTTCTGTTCAGATGGTGTTAGATTTGTTGGACTAGACAGAATGAGGCCATCGGAATTCTCAGAACTGTCTACCTGTTTCTATTAAATATCTATTTTATTGCTAATATTTTCAAGGGGTTTAGGAGCTTTTCTTCCTTGTTCAGTGATATAACTGATTTTGAAGAAAAAGATAGGAAAGTGCTTCACTGTAAAAGGAGCTAAATGACAAAGACCATCTCTCTCGTCAGTATTCTCTTACCACTCTACTGATTATGGACACAACCTAGATACTAAGGGTCCAGAATTCATCCTCTCATCTCTGTGACATTTCAGCATGCATGCTAATGCACTATTGTAAGTGTATACTAATATTAAAATGCGTGGAAGCTGAGGCTATAGATACTGTTTGTCTGCTGTACTTGATGTGTGATGTGGATTTGTGTCTGTATTAGCAGATTTTGTAGACACAGAAATTGCTTTGGAACCAGGGGGGATGTGGGAGTGCAGGGAATAGAGAAAGAGACTATGGCTTCTTATGGGAGTAGAAAGTGTAAAAGTGTGAAAGAAAATAGACCAGATAACACACAAAATGAGGAAAAAATAGACGACAACAAGTAACACCTGTAACTGCAGCCGGAGTTATTAAAAGTACTTGTCATCAGTTCCACTGAAATAACATCCAGTGGAGTGGGTTTGCATGCATTTGCAGGTGACATCAGAAATAAATGTTTCCGTGGAGTTGTAAAATACATAATTGATCTGATTACCTTAAAAATCAAAGCTAAATGTAAGATGAACAATTCCTTCTTCCTAGTGACTGCAAAAGTTGGGTTCTTATGTGAAGTGATTCCCCTTTGCTCCTCTAGTGGACAAGATGGCAGTCAGGAAGCGGGAGCATTCCTAACCACAACCAGTAAATATGGGCTCTTTTTGCTGATCGTAAAGACCACAAACAAGTTAAGGTTTTCTCGCCTACACTGATCATAAGATTCCTCCATCTCACACCTGAGAAGGTGCTCTGAAGTAATAAAGTGGGTAAATATTGAAAAATAAGGAATTGTGCTACGCTCATTGTCTTACTGGTTGCAGAAGCTGTAAAATATTCAGAGCTGATGTGGAGTATTCATTGCTAAATAAAGTCTATTGGAAATGTACTTCATTCAAGGGTAATGGAGCACATGAAGAATTCAGGATCAAGCAACGTGATGCTAACCACTGTGCTTTTTATGTAGCCGTAACTTGCATTTTCATCCCTGCATCCTTTCAGTATTTAGCTGTCAGTATTCCATTTATTAGTTAAGATTCTGCTCTGTCTGAATGAGGTGGAGACAGAACAACTCTTCTGAAGGAATTTGGATCTAGAAAATCAATGAAAGAATATTTTTTTCTCATTATATCTAATACATAATACACTTTTTTCATTTTTTGGTCTCATTATTTTCTGTTTTAAATATTGGTCATAGCAGACTATACTGTATGAGGCTTGAATTTTTTCTGAAATTAATTTTTAAATAAAATCTTCTTAGGTTGAATTTTTGTGATTTCGAACTATAAAGTAAAAATAAATAAAACTAGGTATACACATTCTTAAAAACCTATTTGACTAATATAGCAGCAACTCCTGATAAAAATCTTACACATTGTGTGTTATACACACACAGTTTAAAAAATGTTTTTGCCATTTTTTTTAATGTGCTAGTTCCCTGACCATGAAACAATCTCACCCCAAGTATCTCATGCATTTTGCATATGATGTCTGTTGCATAAAGCACATTTTATAACTATTTAATGAATCTCTGTATCTGACCCATCATTGTAGTTACAATACTGGTAGCATTGGTGCCATATTTAAAGCTTTTTAGAATAGAGGGAGAAATAAAAACAAAAAAGGCTAGCAGTAAAATAGAGATGAAGAAAAACAGGTTTGTGAGATGGTAGCAAATTCTGTGTTATTTTATTCTATTACAGCCGTTTACCTCTGCAAGCGGACAATGCAAAACAAAGCAAGGCTAGAGCTAGCAGACTATGAAGCTGTAAGTACCTGGGGAAAAATAAACTTCTCTACTGGGCCTAATGAGCATGCGAAATAATGTTAAGCATGAGAACTATAGGTGTTATGTGTGAAAATTTACTAGTTATCCACTTTTGCCAGCACGTGGTTCTGACAGTGCTCAGTAGTCGTAAATGCTGTTTGAGAGACTGTAGTGAAGGCTAGCTGGGCAAAAGTTGAGATTTTGGTCCATCTCTAATCTTAGTCTGCTCAGAGCATCATGCCAGGATCAGAAATAACTGTCCACAAATCCCAGATACGCCACGAGTGTTTGAAAGCAACTGTACTCTACACCGTATGAGGTTTGAATGAAGGATCCCTGGCAACATTTTCAAAAGAACTTGGTAGCTGTAGAAATATGAATCTCATTCTTAGAAGTGATGCTGGCGCTTGAGCCCTTGCCCCATTAGTTAGACAGATGCAAAGAGGGTCAGACTAGAGGCACTGCCCACTCCCTGGATGTTGTGCTGTGCCCCAGGCAAGGTAAGACAATTGGGGCCGGGAAGAGCTGGAAAAAGAGAGTTAGGTTAGCTGATGAGGATGGCATTCACTAAGAAGAGAGATGTCTTGAGCTCCATCCATATACCCCCCAAAATTCCTGAATTTTTCATGAAAATGTTGACATAAAATTCATGAACAACCCTGTTTCTGCGCTGAAAGCTGCCCAGCTGTACTGCTGTGACATGATAGCAGGATACTCAGCCAGGCCTCTCACCATGCCAAGTCCTCCAGCCGCAGCACCATGCTGACACACTTTATTGCTTCTTCTGGCACAGGCTTGCTTTTCAGTGTACTACACTGTGGGGTATGCGTAATTTTATACATACATGCCTTAGAAAATTCACCTCCAGTATACAATCCACAAGAGCCTTTACTGGTATTGACAAGATCTCTAGGAATTCTCTTTTTCACTCTCTGCAGTCTTTATTTTCAGTAAGTATGGCATAGAGATACATTTGGAATGCATAGAAATACAGTTAAAACAACACTTTTTTTAGGAATTTTACAGACAGTTTTTCATTTAGTCTGAGTAAAAGCAGCGCAGAAAAGTAACTGGGGTCTTTTTGGAGGAAGTTAACCTCAGCCTTCTCCATGTTAACAGACTGCATACTGATGCCATGTAAGCTGGAGGGAGACTGGAAAAGCTCTGTTACAGACAGTGAAGCTGTTCCTACACCAATGGAGGAAATAATTTTGCTAAGATTATACAAATATTCTTTCTGTTATTATTCATAGGCTGTAGGATATATACATTACCTGTACAGCAGTCAAGAACTATAGTCTGCATTTTTTTTAAATTAGGATAGCTGTTGAGGTCTTGGAAGATTCCTATATTACCAAAATATTATAGTTTCTCATATGAATCATGCAGTATGGAAAGTACTGCTGTTATCTTTCAATATTAGATACTTTCAAAACATGAATGTTTCTTTATGTTATTACAAGAATACTCAGCCTGCACCCAGTATATAAAAATGCTTCAGAAATCCCATGTTCTGCTGAAGGTTGCATCCACCGTTGTCATCAGAGTTTCAAAACTAAAATAGTCAGGACATTTAAAAGTAGATAGATCTAGTATTCCATCCTGTTTCATGTCAAACAAAGACTTTATATCGCATAGGGAAGGTACATTTACAGTGGCACAGATATCATGACTTGTATCACATCCTAGGGAGGGAGGGGGGGCAAGGGAAGAAGGGAAAGATAAGCTAAAAGCTATCAAATAGTAAATAACTTACAACCTAACCCACTAAAACTGCGGTGTATTTTCAGGAGAGTTTGGCCAGGCTACAGCGAGCGTTTGCTCGGAAATGGGAGTTTATTTTTATGCAAGCTGAAGCACAAGCAAAGTAAGTTCCTTTGAAGAAGAGGAGTTTTGGGTTTGTCTGCTGTTTGAATGGGGGAAGGGGAGAGACAAGTGACTGGACACTTGCTGTGTTTAAAATTACTGTTGTTAACACCATTTCTTTTAAATATCTTGTGATGTTGACAGAGTGGACAAGAAGAGAGACAAGATAGAGAGGAAGATTCTTGACAGCCAGGAGCGAGCGTTCTGGGACGTGCACCGGCCGGTGGTGAGTGCTGGAGAAGCCACTCTGCCTGTCAGTGGGGCTGCAGAGAAGTGTCAGCCTCTGTGGAGCACTGTGGTAGCCTGCGAACAAGTCAAAGGGCCGTGGGCCAGGAGCTGGGGGGTTGCGGCCCACCCCCCATTTTTTGCAGGATCTATAGTTTATATCATTCTACTATTGAAACTGCAGATATGCGTACACTCAGTTTGGGGTTTTCAGTGAATAGATTTGTTGTGTCTGACTTCTTGAGTCAGAAGAGACCTGTCTTTGACTATTACCATCTCAAAGGTTTCCCAGGGTATGAGTGACACAAACAAAATTAGCATAGCTAAAAATACTTTTTAAAAAATCTTTTCTTTTAATCTGCTTTTTTGCTCACTAAGCCTTTCAACTTCACTCTGGTCATATTTCCAAGCTATTTTTGATGTACCTAAAGGTTAGATATTGTTGGTTTTGAGCTGTGGGAGTCATACACTGTCTAAACGAGATTTGTCTGAGTTGCTTGTCAAAGTCTGTCTGAAACAAAATTTTAAAAAAGGGGTCTTATGTAATCATTTACCTTTGAGAGCTAAAAACTTTGAGAAAGAACGTCAAATGTCACAAGACATCCAGTTAAACTGTGAGAACTCAACAATCACACTTTTTTGCTTTGCTACAGAATTATATCTGTTCCCCTTACCTAGAGTTAAGCTTTCATTTTCACAGAATCACAGATCGCAGAATGGTAGGGGTTGGAAGGAACCTCTGTGGGTCATCTAGTCCAACCCCCCTGCCGAAGCAGGGTCACCTACAGCAGACTGCACAGGACCTTGTCCAGGCGAGTCTTGAATATCTCCAGAGAAGGAGACTCCACAGCCTCCCTGGGCAGCGTGTTCCAGGGCTCCGTCACCCTCAGAGGGAAGAAGTTCTTCCTCATGTTCAGACGGAACTTCCTGTGCATCAGTTTGTTTGTGTACAGAGTTTGGTATCATTACCAATGAAACAGAATATGGCCTATATCTTCCACTGTGACACTGGGAAAAGATACTTAACTAAAGCTAACTGTTTTGGGGAAGTAAAGTTAGATTGATGATACCGGTAGAAGAGGTGAATGCAGTGAGAAAGTTTCAGATAAAAACCAATAAACTTGGACAGCGTCAGCTGACATTTGTGACTGTGGAATTGAAAGAGCAGTAGAAGAAATAGATTTTTAGGCAGGATTTAAAATGTTAGGTAGAGAAAATACTTTGAAGTCAAAGATTCAAACCACAGGCATTAGATATAAGAAGACTGGGACATTATTGTCTATCCACTGACATAAAATAAGGAAGGAGGACAGAAAACAATCTGCCATCTGAGGTTGATGGGAGCTACAAATAGAATAGACACAGCAAGTTTCTATGGACCTGAGAACTTTGAAGGTGCAGACAGCTTCTCTATTAGCTGCAGAGATGGATCTCAGGGTTTTGAATCTGGGAATGAGATGCTATTTCCAGGTTTGGAAGAGAAGATGAGTTGCTGAAATTTGAAGCTAAGGTATAGGCAGACAATGTGGAGAGAATTAAAAGGACAAGGACAAGAGGAAATTGAATCTGATTAAGAGCTTTGGATGAACTGTGGATAAATCTGCCTGGTCCAGCAGAAGTTTTTAATCTGGTTGTAGGCATACCTAGGAAATATCAGAGGCAAAGGACTGGCTTACTGTCAGCAAAGTAGGCTCCTGACTTTAGGAGGTATAAACAGAAGCACAGAAAGATTGATACTTTGGCTAACCAGCTCCTCTCACTAGTTAGTGAAATACTTGTTTTGAAAATGTTGTTATGAATTCACTGTCACAGTAAAAGCAAGAAACTTCAATTAAAAAGAATAAAAAATAAAAGAGGACCGGACTGGTAAGATGAGGATAATGCTACAGCTAATTACAATTTCTAACGGCTTTTCAAGCCCCCTAAAAGCCCATCAAAAACTCACAGAAATGTTGCTGCAACTCTGGAGAGCTAATTTTGGAAAAATAGCTATTGTTTGAATAAGAATCTGGGCTTAATGATTATTTTATTTACAGTTTTCTATCTTTTGATAAAAATTCAGAGGCTAGGGGCAGTGACTATACTGTTCAAAATGCACACGTTTAATTTTTTTTCAATGAAAATCAATTTTGAGGACTAAATATTTCATTATTTGCTTTTTTTGTTTAGGTGAGTAAAGAAGTAATTTCCAGGGTTTTTTTGCAAGTGTCTTGGTCCCTAGTTGCTTTATTTCTTGCCTACCTGGCTACAGTGCTGGTACAGAACCTTTACATATAGAACATAAGCTATGAATATTAAAACAGCATTTGCTTTCAAAAAAGAGGTACTTCAAGGTGATGAAAGGGATAGAAAACGGAAGCAAGCCGTCAATCGAAAAGGACAGTGCAGCAGTGCACTACAGGAGTGGGAGACATGACAAAAGAGCTGCTAGATGACAGTGAAACCAGGAGAGTGTAGCTGCAGAAAAAGAGCATGATTTGGGTATCAGAAATGTCACTGTGACTGATAAGTTTAAAATAAAGGAAATTAACCAAGATTTGATGTGTAAAGAGCATTTGCCTCAAAAAGCACCTTTATTTCATAGGTCCCAAGTCAAAGTCAATCCTGCAGGTGGTTACAGAGGCCCTTGAAGATTTGTGCTATAGTCCGAGAGACAGACAAATGCTTGAAAGTCATCACGGCTTTTACTTTTGATCAGCTGGCTGGCTAGTGCCCTCAACTTTTTCCTAGGCTCTCAGACTGAGATGACACTTGGAGACGAGCCAGAGAAAGTGGATTTGGAGAGGAGTTTTTGCAAATAGTCTCCTGTTCTTCAATTTTCTTTTGGGAGGCAGTGAAGAGAATAGCTTTGATATCTCACTTATGAGTTTCCCTTACAATATTTATTTAATTGCAGTTTCACCGTGTATTTAATTTTCTGTCTTGCTGTGTGTTTTTCTGTAATGTGGAGTGTAATCTTGATCATTTCTATAAATTCCATTTGCTGCTTTATGTAGAAAGATCTTAGCTTGCACCTAGAAAGAATATGACTGAGCTTCAACTGTAGGTGCTGCAGCCTGCAGAGACTTTCCTGAACAACTTTTAATCTTACCAGTTCACATACCAATTGCAGTAAAACCATGGAAATGTGTGTTGGGGAGACCTGTATAAAATCCCTTGAGATCCTGAGCAGCAGACCTACGATAAAGTCCATGCCATTATTTCTAAGGTATAGCCAATATCTACCATTGGCCAGAGATTAATATTATTCAGATATATAGTGACACATTTCTGTTTTTGATGGCACAGTAAACATATCTTAAAAGCCTTCCTTTTCTTTCTACCTGCCTAGAAAGTGTATCATTTTCATAATTTTGAAACTTCTGTCAATAACAGACTATGGAACTGAGTGAAAATTGGTTAGGAGGATTAGGGCGTTAGTCAAAAAGCAGTGAGAAATCCAACTAAATTGGGGAAGTCAGTTCCTTCCAGGCAAAAGCAATTAAGAAGTTACTCTTGTTTGAAAAGAAATGTCATGCTCCTGATTAAAGTCTTTATAAAAGAACTCGTAGCTTTCCTGAATTATTCTCACTGTTAAATGCATCATCTTACACTTGTTAAAAAGGGACAATCAGGTACTAAAACAGTAAATCCCCTTGAAACTCTCAAACCCGCATCTAATACAGTAGGAGTAGAGTAGCTGTGGCCTGCTGTAACATTAACTCTTCTAGGTAGCAAGCAAAGACAGCTGATGTCTTGCTGCTACAAACAATTCACTTTTCCTCCTGAGTTACACATTAATGTAATTTAAATGAAATGCATAATAAAGGCCTGTTGGCTACTTGTTGAGATTCAGATTAATTCAGAAGATAACAGGGGAAGAATCCTTTCCTCCTGAAAGTCATCTGTATACTTGTTAGCTATAATAAATTGAAAAAAACTTTTTTATTTTCTCCAAAACCAAAACCTGTATTTGTGTGATTTAACACAGTAAGACAAATTATCCAGAGTGGGTATGTCTGGTAAGGACAGCAACAATGTCAAGGGCAAGTGTGGTTTTAAGATAATTCACTGATTATGTAAAATTCAGAAATATGTATGATTTCTGGATTTGGGGGTTTCATGCCATTGTTTCCTAGTAGTAAACTAAGAAAAATGAATCGTTAAATTTTTTTAAACCATGTCACACTTCCCACACCTCTTGCTGCTCTATATAGTTTTTTTATGAGACTCTCCTCTCCTCTCCTCTCCTCTCCTCTCCTCTCCTCTCCTCTCCTCTCCTCTCCTCTCCTCTCCTCTCCTCTCCTCTCCTCTCCTCTCCTCTCCTCTCCTCTCCTCTCCTCTCCTCTCCTCTCCTCTCCTCTCCTCTCCTCTCCTCTCCTCTCCTCTCCTCTCCTCTCCTCTCCTCTCCTCTCCTCTCCTCTCCTCTCCTCTCCTCTCCTCTCCTCTCCTCTCCTCTCCTCTCCTCTCCTCTCCTCTCCTCTCCTCTCCTCTCCTCTCCTCTCCTCTCCTCTCCTCTCCCCTCCCCTCCCCTCCCCTCCCCTCCCCTCCCCTCCCCTCCCCTCCCCTCCCCTCCCCTCCCCTCCCCTCCCCTCTCCTCTCCTCTCCTCTCCTCTCCTCTCCCCTCCTCTCCTCTCCTCTCCCCTCCTCTCCTCTCCTCTCCTCTCCTCTCCTCTCCTCTCCTCTCCTCTCCTCTCCTCTCCTCTCCTCTCCTCTCCTCTCCTCTCCTCTCCTCTCCTCTCCTCTCCTCTCCTCTCCTCTCCTCTCCTCTCCTCCCTTCCCCTCCCATCCCCTTGGTTTTTCATGACTTTTCCATCCTGTCCTTCAAGATCAGTCTCAAAGACTCGGCAAAGGACTGCAGGTAACTTGACTGAGGTGGTGCAATCCTTCATTTCACGCTCCAGTGCTACAAATCCTAGACTTTTCTGGACCAGCCACTTGTTTAGCCAGAGGACACTGATGTCTGCTTTATCATAATATTTTCAGAAAGTTTTTAAACATCTCCAGGAAATGAATGTGAACCATGCCATCCAATGTATGATGTATCCACATACAATTTTCGTGTCTTCTTTTGCACCAGTTTCCCCGTATATATGTGTATACACCAAGGGCGTTACCTCTCCAGCAGACAGGGAATGGAGCCAAAGCAGCAATTGTCAGTCTCAGATAATCACACTGCTGGTGATGAAACAAAGCCTTATACAATATTTTATTTTCAGAAAATTGTTACAATGTTTATGATCCATACTCACATCGGTTTGAGGCAGATATTTATCAACCTTAGAGCTAGCCTGCTAACTAAGATCTTTATGGAGGAGTTTGTACTCACAATATTTAGCACTATTATTTAGTCTGATACTGGAGGAAGAGTGGGACAGATGGAGAAAAAGAAGCCAGCTTTCTTGCAGCATTGCAACAAACTGAAAGTGCTCAAGTTAAAACTGAGGATTATGAAGAGGTCAGAAACTGTGAAATAGCTAACTGGTGAGATGGTGGAAGGACAAAGAAAAAAGAGATTACAGCATTGTTTTTAGTAAGAACCAGTTCTGGTACAAACAAGGAAAATAAGCTGAAGCAGTAAAGATAAGGAATTTTTTAAATAAGTGCAATGTTTATACATTGATTTTTGTTTCTGTGTGAATTAAATATGCTGCTGTAATCCAAAGCATTCTGTCAAGGATCTTATTATAAGTCAAAAGGCAGATAACCGATTTCTAAATGTCACCTATATTTGGCAATAACATTTTTGGAGACATGTGGTCAGACTTCCCTGTTGTTACTTGTTTTCAAGTGAATAACCTAAATTCTTCCACATGGAATCCGTAAAACAGCAGTTTCCTGACTTTTGGGATGAAAAAATTGGAGAAAGCAATAATGACTCTGAGTATTTAGCACAGGGGCAACAAACCAGGTAAATTTAATAGGCTTCCTTATGCAACAGTATTGCAAATAGTGGAATTGTGACGTACACAAAAATCACATTAACAGAGCCTTAATTAAAATTAATATTACTGCTTGAATAAATACAGTGGATCTATCATTTTTGTATGCATTTTGCATATTATGTGTTTCTCTGACATAGAGACCACTAAAAGGTTTTCTTTTTTTTTAAACAATATCATAAAATCTTGTTCTCCTAAGGTGAAAGCCCAGCTTTGCACTAGATCTGTCCTTAAACGAGCATTTATGTGCGAATGTGAGAATTTCTGTCAAGATTCAGGATGCTCTATCTCCTATGGATTAATTTTATGGTTTAATTTATTAGTATTATATTTCTTGAAAATCCCTCTGTATCTCTTTTTCCCCTGTTCCAAGAGGTCCTTGGTTTGCACAGGCATTGGAATTCCTTCTGCGTCTGATATTATTCAGGGAAAAGATCTGAACTCTAATTTGAGAAACTGAATAGGTATAAACAGGAAACTGGTACAGTGTAGGTTCCTTTTTTTTGGAAAGATGCTGAAAATCTTTGAAATATTAAGTAATTCTAAGTTACATGCTAAGTGAGGTTCCCCTTCTCTTAGTTTGAAACCATTTGAGTTTTACCATGCTGCAAACATAATTAAAGCTTGATCAGACTAATTCATCAAATGTCTCTCCGTTGTCTGATGGTCTGAACTTTGTTTGTCTTGTCCGAACAAGAGAAACATCTCGTAGTTAAACCTTTATCAATTAATTTCCACTAATGGCACTCCTTGCCATGTTTTGATAAAGACCACTGCAGCACAACAATGGAACTACTGCTATTTTGGTAGTAGTCAGTGATCTTCTAATAAACCCTTGAATAAAGCACGTATTGATTTTACTAATTGGCCCAAATGACAAGTTTTCTGTCCTTCATGTGGTGCTGTCTATAGTGGGTTTAACTTCTGCTTGAATGCTTATGCCTTTCTCTGCAGTTTATCAAGAATTCATTATTTCTGCATCAATATGTTTCTAGTGGATGACACAAGCAGGTTTATTGCTTATTCATTTCAATTTAATAAATAAGTCTGGAGCTTTATATTATTTTTTTCTGTTCTTTAGTGACTCAAAATGAAATTAACTAACAAGGACATGTATGGAGTGTTTAAACTTATTCTATGCTGCCTGCATAATTCTCTACTAAAACCTTCAACAGAACACTTAATCCTAAAAAATCTTTTATTAATTCTTGCGAATAAGACAATCCCTTCCTTTGAAGGAAGCAGTTCAATAAGATTTGACATTGAACATTCTGTGGCCTGAAATACCAGTTCAATGAATGAATAAGAGAAAATTAAAAGCTATGTTTACTTAATTAAATGCCAACAGGTTGTACATCATTATCAGCTGATATAGACAGGTTTTAGCAGTTAAGCTGTGTACAACTGATTTGTTTCTATAATCCTACTTGACTGTAGATCACTATATTCAGGGCTATTTGCAGCATACAGTCAGATGTATCACATGTTTTAAAAATAGATTCATATTAAGGAACGTAACCAAATTTGAGGCTATTCTATTCAAGTCCAGTTCGAAGTTGTATTTGTTTATGTCAGTCACACTGAATCCATACATTGTAATTATTTACTCTATCTTGTGTTCCATAAAGATAGCATTTAGTAGCATAGAACACTTCTTTTAAAAGATGTAATGAAAAGGCTGTAGAAATTGGGGGAAATATCTAATGCTTCAGTAGAACAAGAAGCTTTCAATGTTTTTCCCTGAGAATCTACCAGATTTATGAGACGTCTGGGAATGAAATCTGAAGCATACTGCTGCAGAATTTACACTTGAGAACAATCTTGGGATTTGCTTCCCAGTCATTAAATACGATTTATAGGTGTTAATTGGAAGGTATAGCTGTACTTCCCAGATAAGCTAATTTCTAACAGAAGAGAGAGTCCATAGGAAAAACTAGAAAAATTGTGAGCTAATTTTGGAGAGGTTTGTTCTGGAGTTCTAGGGAGGTGAAAACTTGATAGAAGCTGTGTACAAAATCATCATCATCTTACATACTTACTGCAAATTATATATGAAGTTACCAAGGACATAATGGACTGTAATCCAAATATTTGTCTTTCTGTATTTGCCTCTTATTAGAACTACAATGCAAGTGGGATTTTGGTGAAAGCACTGTAACTTCTCAGCAGGTATCAAAAGTTCAGTCACAGTGCTTGTGTGTCAGTCACACACCTGAATCAAAAAGGCATGTTTCCAAAGAGGTAGTTGTGCTAAAATTAATTGTGCAGAAACTGGGAATATAATACTATTTAAAAAAAGAGAAGTGTCTATGGCACACATACATACTCCTGAAAATCCAAGTAGATAGAAGAAAAGTTGGTGCTGGTCCCTTCTATTACATGATAGCATCTTGATACTTTAGTAAAACTTACAGTGCCACAACATAGACAGGAAGAAAAAACCTATCTGCTATCATCGATTTCAACTGTGAAACAAAGACGATATTCATTAAGTAGCTAGACCCTGTAGTGGGGATGTCCACCCAACTTAATTTATATTTTGTAATTATTGAGTTATGCTACTTTTCTGATAGATGCAAAGTTGCTTTTTTTTTTTAAAAAAAAGAGTCCATCACTTGTATCCTAAGAATTAAACTCACCATAATATTTTTCCTCTTTCTTCAGACATCTGCTAATTTACTGAGGATCTTGTGACTAGAGATGTTGTCAAGAGAAGTCCCAATACTTGCACGCTTGATTTCTCAGAGTTATTTTCAAAGAACTACTGAATCAAATAGAAATTGTAATTAAGCCGTAGACATTTGGAGAGGCTAATAAAGTTCATAAGAGTGTTTCAGATTAGCTACACCTAGTTGATTGTAGATTTAAGCCTTGATTAAGTGCTTCAGTTGTAAGTAACAATATTTTTTTCAATCGAAAAGGAAGTGGTTCCTTGTAGCCCCGTCCCTGCAATCACTGGTTTGGCTTTGCTGTCTTGGGTGGTGCAGCAGAGACCAGTGAGATCCCCCGAAGCCACAGTATCAATACATGTTCCTACATATTCGCAGGTTCTGGCAACTGTGGCTACTGGGTTTATTTTTTCATCACTCATTTGAGGTTGATTGATCTAATAGTTATAAAGTAACCTACATTTTAATCAGTTTTCAGGTCCTGTCAGATAACCACCAGGAAAACAGTTTTCTGAAATTTGTAAAGGGTTGGAAATGTGCAGCCCTCCTTGGACTGAATCTTGAGAGAACAGGTTGTTTTCCAAATCCTGTTAAAAGAGCTGACCACTTGTACTCAGCACATTTGAAATGTTTCTCTGAGACTTTCCATTGCACTAGCAAAGTCATTAATAGTGCAGCTCTTCTACTGCAAAGCCTATTTACCCATTGATCCTGAAGTGTGTAAAATTCACTGAAGCTGAGGAAGTGTGGGCTGGATGAGTGGTCGGTGAAGTGGATAGAGAACTGGCTGAATGACAGAACTCAGAGGGTTGTCATCAGCGGCGCTGAGTCTAGTTGGAGGCTGGTAACAAGTGGTGTCCTCCAGGGGTCAGTACTGGGCCCAGTCTTGTTTAACTTCTTCATCAACAACCTGGATGAAGAGTTAGAATGTACCCTCAGCAAGTTTGCTGACGACACCAAACTGGGAGGTGTGGTAGATACACCAGAAGGCTGTGCTGCCATTCAGCGTGACCTGGATAGGCTGGAAAGTTGGGCAGAGAGGAACCTGATGAGGTTCAACAAGGGCAAGTGCAGGGTCCTGCACCTGGGGAGGAACAACCTCATGCACCAGTACAGGCTTGGGGTGGACCTGCTGGAGAGCAGCTCTGTGGAGAGGGACCTGGGTGTCCTGGTGGACAACAGGTTAACCATGAGCCAGCAGTGTGCCCTGGCTGCCAAGAAAGCCAATGGGATCCTGGGGTGCATCAAGAAGAGTGTAACCAGCAGGACGAGGGAGGTTCTCCTTCCCCTCTACACTGCCCTGGTGAGGCCTCATCTGGAGTCCTGTGTCCAGTTCTGGGCTCCCCAGTTCAAGAAAGATGAAGAGCTACTGGAGAGAGTCCAGCGGAGGGCTACGAGGATGGTGAGGGGACTGGAGCATCTCCCCTACGAGGAGAGGTTGAGGGAACTGGGCTTGTTCAGCCTGAAGAAGAGAAGGCTGAGAGGGGACCTTATAAACACTTCTAAATATCTGAAGGGTGGGTGTCAGGAGGATGGGGCCAAGCTCTTTTCAGTGGTGCCCAGTGACAGGACAAGGGGCAATGGGCACAAACTGAGGCACAGGAAGTTCCATCTGAACATGAGGAAGAACTTCTTCCCTCTGAGGGTGACGGAGCCCTGGAACAGGCTGCCCAGGGAGGTTGTGGAGTCTCCTTCTCTGGAGATATTCAAGACCCGCCTGGACAAGGTCCTGTGCAGCCTGCTGTAGGTGACCCTGCTTCGGCAGGGGGGTTGGACTAGATGACCCACAGAGGTCCCTTCCAACCCCTACTATTCTGTGATTCTGTGATTCTGTGATTCTGTGATTCTGTGATTCTGTGATTCTGTGAAAATGAAGTAAGTCCCCAAAATATCCAAATAATCTACATGTAAACCTCTACTTTTTCTTATAAGCCATAGCAGGTTCTGCACACTCCAGTAACTTCCATCTCTGGGAAATGAAAAATTGGTGCATTCCAGGAGAATATAACCTGTGTTTTTCTTAGCAAGAGTCTCAGTTTTAGTCATTACTGACAGCTTATTCAGTATAGGATTTTAATGTCTCCTTTGATGCTAAACTTCATATGAGAAAAAATAAACTTTCGCACATAACCAGAGTCAAACTGGGTATTCCTCCAGCTAATTACCCCTTCATTTTTTTCAGCTGAGTAACACTGGATTTTTTTTTTTTTTGCCTCATTTCTTATTTATAAACTTTTGGGCACTAATTCTTCCCTTGATTTTTAACTATGCAAGTTTCAGTGAGCTATGCAAGTAAACTGGAGTATAAAAACTACAAACAAAAATGAACTCTGGTATTCTGCTTATCATTCACTGTCTAATTATCTTCCTTTCCCTACTTTAGAAGTGAGTGATCTGAGCAGTGACTGTTGAGGGTTAGAAGACTCCTTTCCTAGAAAAATGACAGAAATATCAGCAATGACAGAAACAGCAGAATAGATTGTTGGAGAAGGAAATGCTAACATTTGACACTCAGGAAATATCAGTTTTTAAATTTACTGTATTTGTGTCTGACTCTGTCTTTTCCAAGTGGAAGCCAAGATCTGTCATGTTTGTATCCATGTCCATGATTTAAATTTAGAGTGTTTAAGTTTTAAAAGCCTGGAGATCTTGAAATTTAGTATTTTGCAATTAAACTTACCATGTTAGCCCATGCTTGCAAACCAAATAAAAAAGATCTACTTCATAGTATATTGACACTGAAATGCAATGAAATTGTGTAAGGAATGTGAATCAATCTGCCTAAATATTTACTGCTTTAATGCACCCTGAATTTATGGGTGTGCATATTGAAAAGAGGTAATTATTTTAAATAGCACTTATGCGTTTTTAGCTAAAGAGGCTGTGAAATTACATTTCCTTAAATTATCACTAGGTTTGTTTGTATGGGTTGAGTATTACACACCACAGGCTGCCAGAGACCCGAGGCGGCTGTAAGGAAGCAAAGATGAGCCTTGTCTTTCCGTTCTGTTGTTGTGGGGAGGGGAAGGCAGGGTGGTGAATGTCACGCTGCCATGAATGCTTGATTGGAGAGTTCTGTGAGGTGGATTATTTGAATTTCAATGCCTCTAGCTCATGAAGATCATAGGCTGTACCACAGAAATGTACATTGGAAAGGACCGCTGGAGGTCCTCTAGTCCAACCTCCTGCTCAAAGCTTTGAAAGTCACCAAGGATGGAGATTCCACAGCCTCTCTTGAGCAACTTCTTCCTTTTATTATGAAGAATATTTCTTTTCAGCTAACTGGAGTTTCCTTTACTGCAGTTTCTGACTACTGCCTCCCATGCGTTCATGGCGCACCTCAGGTCTAGCTCTGCCAGCCCCCTTGAGGCAGCAGAAGACAACAGTTAGCTCTCCCCTTTTGCAAGCAGAAAAAAGTTGGTTCCTCCACTGGACTTTTTCATTTTGAATATATTTCTTGTGTTGCTTGTGGGGCCCAAAACTAGTCCTGGTATTCCAGATGTATCGTCATGATGCCGAGCAGAAATAAATAACCACTTCCTTTGCCTGCAGGCTATGCTCCTGCTAACGCAGCTGGGTGTGTGGTTTGTCTGCGTTTCTGCAAGGACATACTGCTGACACATGTTCAGCTTCTCCCTCAGATCGTTTATTTGCTACAGAGCAGCAATACAGACAGCCAGTTCCCAGCCTATTGCAATGCATAAGCTTATTCCCTCCCACATACATGGGTGTATTTGTCTCAGATACAAGAAGACTTCTGGTTATCCTGGCTTAAGTAGATTCACAGTTAAATTGCCATATTCTTTAAGAAAGAAAGAAACATCAAAACTTAAACTGACATGATTATAAATATCAATTTACTTTCTGTCAAGGATTTCACACTTTTTAGAATTATGAGTACATCATGGATTTTTTACAGAAAAAGGTGTTGATAGCAATTTATTTTGGCTGTGTGGCCAGGCAATAAAAAGTTGCAGTGTGCAACTTTGTACAGCAGACTATAAATATTAGGTATTCTGCACTATTTGAATGGGAATTTACCACGTCTAAAGCATCACATTTGATGTAAACAACAAATTCTTCCCAAGACTTGCTACAGGTGTCAAAAAATTAATTCACTGCTAGCACTCTTACAAGGACTTAGTTAATTAATTCACTGTTGCTATAGTTATAAGGGAAAGATTATGAATATCAAGCGGATTTTTTTTAACTGAACACAGTCTGAGGTGGTTGTTGTTTTCAAATGTTGATGGTAACCAGATCCAAGCGTGTAAGTTCTTGGACCTCCTCTCCTTGCAGAGGAGTCTTCCTTTTTCCACTGTGTTCCTTGGCAGAATTCTATTACGCAGCCTCCCAGACAGCATCAATAGAAAGTTGTGCTGCTTGGGATTCATACTAATGTGATTATCCTTGAATACTAATGAATACATGCTAATGTGATTGAAGTAGGGGTTAAAAAATCTTCTATACATGGCTTTTGTTTTATATATCTACATCCATTTGTCTCAGTAGTGAATTTATCATGACTGGCCTGACATGTCCTTTGCTGTAAATTAGTACAATGGCATTTGTACTTTGAAAAAAGGGCATGCTAACAGATGGATGAAAAGAAACTAAGTTTCCTTTGAATAAGTGAAAGTTTTTCAACCACTATTTAAAAACAGAGGAGGGCCAAGTTCTACCCTGGTTATGATCTTGCTGTATGATAATTTAAAAGGTCACAAGACTTCCCTCTCTCTGTGTGGAGGGAGAACTGTTTTCATACAGAATATTAGTCCTGAAAGAAAGAAGCATTCTATTTACACATATGGAAGAGGTTTCAAGTCTTCCAGGAAATCTGTTTGAAAACTATTTACAAAATTAGTATGCAAATTATATACTACACACTAAATGGTAATCTTGCAGTAGAGCACTCTGACAGGCATCTCACTATTTGAACTATGGTAGTCCAGTTAAAAAAGCAACACAAAAAGAAAACACAGCTGGATGTAATTGTATCCAAACACACTTATTATGTTAATGGGGGCATACGAATAAAATGAGATGTTGTCCAGCAAAGGTTTTCCCACAAAGACTCTGGAGTTATGTTAACAAAATATTCAAATAATGCACGCTTTTGTGTTTCTTTTAATTGAAAAGATATTTGATATTTATTCCTAAAAAGTGACAGATGAAGTGTGGCAGTACCAGAGAAACAATAAATCCTGTCTCCTATCAAGTAGAATTTTAATAAATATTCTTAGGTTGAGAATAAAACATGAATTGTGGCCCCAATTATGTTAGGTACTTCCAGTCATACAATTTAAATCAAATTATGAGAACGCTATTGTATAGTGGTAGTGATGTATGTCTTAAACTCCTATTGTTACCCCAGGATGTCAGAGCAGTGATACACCCCTTAGTAGCCTTCCCTTTTGCACTGAAGCTTCCCGACGCTGCCCTGCCTGTACCTTCCTGCTGCTGCTCTCCTGCCAGCTGCCCTCCAATCCCACCTTGGTCTGGTTTCTGCCCTCACAGCCTCTCGTGAGTGCCCCTGTGCAGCATGCCACAGCAGCTTTACTTCAGCGCGAGAGGTCTTAAACAGCCGGCTGTCAGTAAGAATCCCCTGGGTGCGGTGGGAGGTCGGTGCTGGGCTGGGGCTCTTTCCAACCAGCCAAAGCTTCACCCTTGTTTGATTCCTAAGAATCTCCCAGGATTTATTGTTGTGTCTCTCAAATCAATCTGCACAGCTTTGGCATGCAAGTTACCTGCGCAAGGTGCTGGATCTGTCCGTACGGATTTACTGCTGGTGGACTTGAAATCTTTGAAAATAAGAGGCTTCAGATTAAATCTGTGCCTTTTTTTTTTTTTTTTTTGTGCACCCCCCCACCTTTTAGGACATCCTTTTAACAAACTAACTGAAAACTAAACAAATAACCGTTTGTGCCTTGTGTAAGTGTGCCTGCTGTTCAAATGGTTGCATGCAAGGGCTGTGGATACTCTTAAAAGCCCATGTCTTCTTCACTGCCAGCTGCCACCATAATCCTAAAGTAGATGCCCTGTTTTCTTTTTAACTTTATACCTCAGTATACTGCCCTGTGAAATTGCTTTCTGCCTTTAAATTGACCATCATGCAAATTTTGTATTTTTCAATCTGTCATTGTCTTTAAGAGCTACAATTTAATCTGACTTTAAAAACTGGCATTTTTGTTTACAAGCACAAAGTGTCCCTTCTCAAATCTAGCTCAGTAGGCCTGTCAGATGCAGTCTGGAGAATATTATCTAAGTGCCTGTTTTTGTTCTTAGTGATGAGGAACTGTTCATACTGCAAATGTAATACGAACAAACACACATTAATGTATTACTTTAAAATAAAAACTTATTTATTAATTTAAAAATCATACTGGATAAAAAAATCAGTATGTTATCTACAGTATTTTCCAGAGGCAAAATATCATTGGCCTGTTTAATGAAATGTATTTGTTTCTTGCCTGTATAAGAAATGTTTAGAATTTTTGTCTGTGAAGATTTACAGCTACATCAAGCATTTTGCATTATAATAAGAAGATAAAGCTTGTATCATTAGTGTGATAATAAGTCCAACTCGGTTGTCTGGCAAGTAGAGTCTACATCTAGTTACTCCCATTAAAAAAACCTAACCTGCTTTCACAAAAAATTTACTCCAGCTAGAGAGCAGATTTTGTACTTCCCACTCTCAGTGGCAAATGTAACTCCTCTAAAATCAATAGGTAAATCTCACCTGAGTGCATAACACTTATTATCTGTTGTTTCCAGCAACGCGTGAAGAACAGATTTCTGCAGAGTTCTAACATAGAGGGAAATGTCAAAGGAAGACGAGTTAGGAGAAACTAGAGGTCTTGTGTCCTTTGGGATGCTAGAGTTGTGAGAATGAATCTTTGAAGGCCAAATCAGATGTGTTGGGAGTCATTCTGTTTAGACTGTCAGTCTTCTGGTTAGGCTGCTGAAGCCTGTTGTGGATTTTTTTTTTCCTTTCCTTTTCTGAAGAAACAACTCCCATTTTGGCACAATTTTGCCATCTTTTTTAAAAAAATATCGTCTTTAAAAAAGTGACCCAAAAGCAGATGCTCCCAGACAAAATGGTGCTTGAGATGCTTTCTTAGCCTATACGTTATTTAGGTTTTAAGGACTATTGCAGAAGGACCTCAAGTTATTATATGACTCTGGTTATTGATTTTCTTAGCCTTACAAAACAAAGAGGAGTATCTCAATGAACATAGTACGGAGTTCCTTCACAGATTTTATCCTTGTGCTTTCCTTTCTTTCTCTTTTAATAGCCTGGATGTGTAAACACTACTGAAGTGGATATAAAAAAGTCTTCAAGGATGAGAAATCCACATAAAACGAGAAAGGTAAGCACTGTTATTACATCAAAAGCAGGAGGTGGAGGTAATTTATAGCACAAAGCTCCATAGTTTCTTAAAACGATTTTTCCTTACAGCTGCAAAGAACAAATACATTAATATATGTTGTTATTTCACAAGCTCTTAATTGAATTAGTATTAACAAATTTGCTGATACTAAATACATGCTATCACATAAGAAAGGCTTTGGAGAATATGAAAATAAAATTAGTTTTTGCATGCTTTGTTTATGTTGTTTAGTGAGTGAATAAAGCATGTTAAAATATTATGGTCAGTAATTAAGGAAAAATAAATTGAAAATGCATTTTAAACTATAACAGCAGTTCTTCTTGTGCTGGTCTTAATGAAAAGAGTGTCTCTATTTTACAATTGTGCCCCAAATGGATGACCAGAAATTGTGGAGAAAATTAGCTTCATCTAAATTAGGATCCAGACATGAACATTGTAAGTTCTCTAGGGATGTATAGATGGACTGGAACAACACTTTCTTTCAAATCCTTTGTATCATAATAATGTAGATTGACTCCAACTTTAAAGTACTTCCTTTGAGGTATATTTTGTGTCAACCCGTGGAAAAATATGTTTTAAAAAGGAAAGTGGATTTAGAGAAAGTTTTAGCTTAGTTTATTTATGGTATTGAAAGGTCCAGATCAGTGTAACGTATGAAGCAGTAACTGCAAATTCAGGAGTCATCCAGATAGTCCATTGTGATAGTCAACCTTTCAGGATACTGTTTCTTCTTTTCCTGCTGGTCATCTCCACTTACTGTAATAGCTGCCTTTCAGTATCATCCCCCATGTTTACTATGCTGTTAATATAGAGACACAATAAAAGTGGATCCTGTGTTCTGTGGCATTATGTAATTGTGCGGGTTTATTTTACACCATGGTGTAGAAGCACATTTTTGTCTGAGTGCATGGCTTATTTGAGGTTCCTTTAGAAAAAAAGTATTTTGGCTAACTTCTTGAGCACACTGTACTAAGACATCACAGTTACTATGGGTATGTGTAGAAAGCATTATCTGAAAGCAACTATCATTGTTCCATATTTTTGCGTAGTCTGTCTATGGCTTACAAAACGACATTCGAAGTCACAGCCCTACCCACACACCAGTACCAGAGACTAAGCCACCCACAGAAGATGAACTACACCAAGAGGTTTGAAAAATAACTGCAACCATGTACTTTTAAATTAACTTTTTAGGAAAGTAAAGTAGGTATTAAACCAAAATTATCATAACTGGGACATCATTCAGAACAGATTTAGCGAATGTTTTGTAAACCTTTTTCTCGTTTCAGGATATATGGATTTAGGTATGTAACTTCTGTTAAAACTAATGAGACAAAAGCTGACATTTTTTGTACCTTGCATTAAACAGTTAAAGGTAGTTAGCAGCAGGCCAGTTAGTGGGTTCTTTGCATAGCTAAGCCCATTAGCCCCTTTAGCGGTAGACAGCTTGCTCTTCCTTTCAACACCGCTTCGAGGTTTGGGGGTATACTTACCTCTCTGGGTATGCACGCATGGGTTCACACATTTATCTACTGTTGATGCTTCATTAATCTTTCCTGAGGTGTTAGAATTGGGAGAAGACAAATGTCTGAAGAATTAGTAGTTCTCTTCAAAAATCTAAAAGAAAGGCTAATTGGATTTCTGTTGATGAACCTTTAGGGAAAATGTTATATTGGTTCCTTTTTTTGTCTCTGCATGATCTTTTCTCTGTGATGGAAAGTTCCATTTATTTTAGAACTACACTAGTGAAATGTTGTCTTAACTCAGATATATTTCTCTTCTGTGCCCTAGGATAATTTAAGGTTAAATTACAGCCCTAATAAAAAAGTTATGGAAATAGAGTCAAGCAATGAATTACTCATAAAACTCTTTGACTTCCTTTCTTGCAGATTAAGCACTGGCAAATGCAATTAGACAGACATAGATTAAAAATGTCAAAAGTTGCAGAGAGGTAAGTATATTGTCACATCTTCTGGTTTTTCAATTAGACTGATAACTGTTGGGAAAATGTCAGGATGAAATAACTTCAAGGAAAGAGAAACATGGGAGCTCAGGTGTCATAGAAAGAACTGATGAGAGTTTACTTAAGTAGGAGGTACGCAGTTCTTTTATTGATAAAAGATGGCCCAGATATTCCGTGACACATTTCTAATAAACCCAAGAGTCACTGAAAGAACCTCTGACCAAGGGGTGACAGGTTTCACCTTGCATTGGCAGAGAGGGTAAACAGAAATAAGGCTGGGTTTACTGTTTTGATATTTCAAAAGGGCAATCACTGATAAAGCAAGGGAACTGATCGGCAGAGCTGGCTGGGTGAGGAGCTCTGTGCTTGAATGAAGTGAATCTGAGCTTACTTTGGGTCAGAGGATGTAAAACTAGTGGGAATCTGTGCATGTGTGTCTACTTATACATGTATATGTATGCATACACATACAAACACATATAAATGTATATTTATAAAGAGAACATATTAAGAATTTGTGTTTGCTGACCAGTAAAAATGGAATACAGACTAAATATAATAGAAATAGGAACGCAAATAAAGAATATTTGTCCTCACTTGTCAATAATTTTTCAATAATTATAAGGCAAAAGGAAACAGAAAGCAAGAATAAGGGCATGGGAGATGTAAATTACCATAATAAAAATGAAGTTTTTAATGTGCTCGGTTGAGTCAGACCAATTCATAAATATGGAAGAATTTAGAAAAAAAAATTGGAGTTTTTTGGAAAACAATAAACTTGGGAGTAGTGCCATTTGATTAGGAAATAATAAAAATATTAACTGTATTTAAAACAGGAAAATTGGAGTCCTAGCAGCTGCAGGGCTAATAAATATGACCTGAATAGCATGCAGTGTTTTAGGACAGATTTTAAAGGAACTGATAATTAAAACCATAGGGGTATAAAACATGTTCCTTTATGAAAGCAAATGTGCATGGAAGAGGTTGCGTGATTTAATTTATTAGTGCCTAAAGGGGCCCTAAAAGGAGCTATGTGGAAGTATTAGGGAAGTTCGTAGTTTATTTTATTTCAGCTCTTGGTAAGACCTGAACCACCCCTCCTTCTTCAGGGGTCCACTTTTAAAAGGCTTGAGCAAACTCATTTTAGCCTGAGCTTGTGGCTGAGTTCTGCGTGTGTGCACACCCGGTTACCATGGTTTACTGATGCAAGGTAACTTAACTGGGCTAACCTGATCAGGTTTCCTCACCTCCTGACATGAGGATGTTTGGTGCTTTTGTTTTTCTAGTCTATTAGCTTATACAGAGCAGTATTTGGAATATGATCCTTTTCTTGTGCCCCCTGATCCCTCAAACCCTTGGATATCAGATGACACCACCTTCTGGGAACTGGAGGCAAGGTATATAATTTTATTTCTTCTTTTGGGACAAGGGGGTGTATCAGGCTTTTCCTGAAATGTGAAGATTTCAGACAGAGGTATTGCAGGAAAATACTGAGGCAGAAGGGTAATGCAGTATCTTTTTGTTTTTTCCACCTTTACATTTTCGTAAGATGGGAAGAGCTATAGATTAAAAAATCTGTATAAAAAGTTACAGTAACCAGTTTCCAGGGTTCCAGTGTGAGGAAAAAAGATACCTTTTAAAATCTGATAACATTTCCTAGTTGGAAGTCCTTATTTGTTGGTGTAAATGCATGCATCCTGTGTAGGTACTAACAGCCTGGTTAATCATCTCTGAACATTACACAGATGTGAGCAATCTAGAAGGTGAGAAATCTGAGGCTGAAATTTAGGACTTATTCTAAATTATGAACACAGAGTATTAGAATACCGAAGTATTGCTGATTGTAGCTTCTGTTGTTTTTCCTACTATAGCAAAGAGCCAGGACAGCAGAGGGTGAAACGATGGGGGTTTGGCATGGATGAAGCTTTGAAAGACCCTGTGGGAAGAGAGCAGTTTCTCAAATTCCTGGAGTCAGAATTCAGTTCAGAAAATTTAAGGTAAATGAGAGGGATTTTATTTTTTAGTAGCTTGTATGATACATTGGGTTTTGTCATTTGTCTGATACCTTTTGTTTCATTTTTTTACCCCTTGAAAAATTTTTCTGTGTCTTACCTTTCAGAATCCATTCATGCAGATTACTGCCTGCTCCCATATTCAGGCTGTGGGAAAGATTCATATACTTAGCAGAGACTCATGTGAAGCATATTTTCTCATTCATGTCCAACTTTCAGTCAAACTACCCATGTAAGAGCTTTTCTCTCAGCTCATTTTATTGAACCAGTTTAAAATATTGACCCATTCAAAGCCTGTTCAGTATCTTTTAAGTCCAAGATTATGAGAACAGTAAAATTAAAAATGAGAGTTTGTTAAAAAAAAAAAAAATGGATTTAAAGGTAAAATTCACAGACTTTCACTGTTGGTCAGGTTTCTGGGGATGACCGGGCTTTTGAAAATCTCCACCAAGATTCTAGTACTCGAGGATCTGACACAACAGAAGCAGCAGACAGCTTGATCTCAAATTCCTCACTAATTTCAAAATGGAAAGGTGTTACTAGTGTATGATGCTTAAATATTTTTTAAAAGTATATATACAGAGTTACTTTTAAGTGAGGGAGAACAATTACTTTTCCACCTTCCTGTCAGATGTTATCTGTATCAATTCCCATTCATGAATAACATAAGGAGTGTAAAATCCTATTTGCACACATTCTAGAACTCAGAAAAATCCTAAACTACTTTTTTGTCTGTGCCAGTTCTCACTCTGAAAAGGTGTGGCATAGCCATTCGTACTAGAGTTATGTTTATGTGGCCTCTTACAAGAAGCGTTTAGCATTCTGTGGTGTTGACTCATAAATGCAGAGTAATTGCACAGACCTCCTTGTTGTTAACCGAAGTTGGTCGGCAGAATAATTGGATATGGGCTTCACTATGTTGCTGACCATGTACATATTCAAACATTGAATTTTTCGTCACAGATGTATATTGGATACTGTAGACATCATGATATTTTCCAACTGATTTGTTTGCTGTTACCCCTGTCTAAGTATGTCCTGACCTGTATGTGTGTTGATAACTTCATTAGTGATGGATATAGATTTTTTCTAATTAGAACATCCAAATGGTGAAATGAAACTTTACAAATCAGAATGATACCAAGAAAAGGAAAGGTAATTTTTTGTATGTAAAGAGCATCCTGGTAATTCCTTATGCAGAGCAGCTGTTCAAACATGAACCTATTCAGCCTGGTGTGTGCTGCAGTTTCTTTGCTTTTCTGTGATTAATTTGTCTCTCTGCCAACTAGACTGTTACCCACATAATCCCTAGCTCGCTCTTCTAATCCTATTTACAACACTAACCACAGGCAAACTGCAAGTGACTGGTCCAGAAAAACTCCCTAGAGAAATGTGTTCAGAGCTGATTCCTTGACATGCCATCTACTCTTCTGTCTCTCTCTCTAGATTCTTATGTTGGCATTATAAAATATAACATCTGAGCAACGGTGAATATGAGCTTAAAGGCTGTCCCTGGGAAGGATCAGCCAGGGGATCAAGCTTGCACTGAAAAGAGGCTTTCTGTGATGATTAAATGAAGGAAAACTGCCTCACAAGCTCAGCATTATGTTTATGAATTCTCAAACTGTAGGGAAATCAATCCGCTGTTAGGCTCAGACAGTAAAGTCAGGTTAGAAAGCATGAATTTGTAAAGCTTGTTGTGTATGGGAGTCAAAATATTATAGATCTCAGTAACAGAAATTAAAAGCTCGATGGTTTCAAGCATTACTGCTGAATAAACCTTAAATTTAAAAGACCACCAATTTCTTTGCCTACCTGTTAACCCCAGTTTGGCAATTTGTTCTTTGGAAGTGGTTTTTTTTTCAGATTTTTTGAGCCGATTTTTGAGAACTGGCTGAATGACAGAACTCAGAGGGTTGTCATCAGCAGCGCTGAGTCTAGTTGGAGACTGGTAACTAGTGGTGTCCCCCAGGGGTCAGTACTGGGCCCAGTCTTGTTTAACTTCTTCATCAACAACCTGGATGAAGAGTTAGAATGTACCCTCAGCAAGTTTGCTGACGACACAAAGCTGGGAGGAGTGATGGATACACCGGAAGACTGTGCTGCCATTCAGTGAGACCTGGACAGGCTGGAAAGTTGGGCAGAGAGGAACCTGATGAGGTTCAACAAGGGCAAATGCAGGGTCCTGCACCTGGGGAGGAAAAACTCCATGCACCAGTACAGGCTTGGGGCGGAGCTGCTGGAGAGCAGCTCTGTGGAGAGGGACCTGGGTGTCCTGGTGGACGACAGGTAGACCATGAGCCAGCAGTGTGCCCAGGCTGCCAAGAAGGCCAGTGGGATCCTGGGATGCATTAGGAGGAGTGTGGCCAGCAGGTCGAGGGAGGTTCTCCTTCCCCTCTACTCTGCCCTAGTGAGGCCCCATCTGGAGTACTCTGTCCAGTTCTGGGCTCCCCAGTTCAAGAAAGATGAGGAACTACTGGAGAGAGTCCAGTGGAGGGCTATGAGGATGGTGAGGGGACTGGAGCTCCTCCTACGAGGAGAGGCTGAGGGAGCTGGGCTTGTTCAGCCTGAAGAAGAGAAGGCTGAGAGGGGACCTAATATATGTTTATAAATACCTGAAGGGTGGGTGTCAGGAGGATGGGGCCAAGCTCTTTTCAGTGGTGCCCAGCGACAGGACAAGGGGCAATGGGCACAAACTGAGGCACAGGAAGTTCTGTCTGAACATGAGGAAGAACTTGACTTTGAGGGTGACGGAGCACTGGACCAGGCTGCCCAGGGAGGTTGTGGAGTCTCCTTCTCTGGAGATATTCAAGACCTGCCTGGACAAGGTCGTGTGCAGCCTACTGTAGGTGACCCTGCTTCGGCAGGGGGGTTGGACTAGATGACCCACAGAAGTCCCTTCCAACCGCTAACATTCTGTGATTCTGTGATTCTGTGATTCTGTGATTCTGTGGTTTGACAGCCACTTTGAGAAAATTATTTCCATCCACATCTTCCCTTTGCAACAAAGCGAATTCAAGTCAGTAGCTGACTTTTGTCCTTTTGCTGGTCTAATAGTGATAAAATTTACAAGAAGCACCATGAAACCTACAGTGGGGTGGGCTGCTGGGACCCTGGACTCAGGCTACCAAACGCAGTGCACGGGATACAGCAAGGGACTGCAGACACTGCAGAGATTCAGTATTACTTGGTTAGAAGTCTTACACCTCACTTTGGTGAAAGAAATGCCAAAAATGTGAAATTATATGTCCACCAGATACACCGTTTCTGTTCACGTGTGATTATCTTATGTAGCTATAAGTCCCAGCATTACTGTTTCATTAGCTCGGACTAAGAGTCTCTAAGCTGGCTGTGAATCTCGGTCGTAGTGGATGTAGATCCTGTCTTAAGAAACAGAACAGGGATGATAAAACTCGAGCCATGAGTTAAAACCAAGAACTGTGCAATGATTAGGAATGCAACGGGCTTTCACCTACATACGCTGTATCTCTGTGCTTTTTTTCTTTGCCTGTAAATTAGAATTAATATTATTTCAGTCTCTAAAGGGGCATTGTAAAGCACAGCAAAGAAATAAAACTAAGTAGTTCTGTCAGTGCAGTAGCTTTGTTACAGATGGATTGCAGTTTGCTAACACCCAGGCTGGATTCTGCATTCACTTAATGCAGGCTGACTTGTAACTCTCTTGTTACCATGCAGATTTTTTGGAGGGATCACTTTGCATGCTGGTCACTACACAGAACAAATAGCTAAAGTAACATATGATTTGGATAAGAAATTTATAAAATTCCCACTGCCTAATACAAAAATGATGACCATTGTTTAAAATTCACAAGACTTAAATTTGAGCATTATCTGATACTACTGAGCCTGGTTGCAAGGCTGTCTAAGCACTGAAAAAGGAATTTTCAAAGAGAATGAGACAGTGAAATGAGTCTTACTGCAATGTGGAGACCTAATTTCTTTCATCCCTGTAGAAAATCCCCATTCCTCTCCACATCCTTCCTTTTTCTGCAGTGCTGCAGAATTCTTTGGAAAGTTAATATTCACATGCTGACTGTACATTTGCTCCCAAGTGGTTGTTCTGTAGGAATTGCAGCCTGTGAAGAGCTAAATGGTTTCAGACCTGCCAGCCTGAAAGCCTGTCCAAGGCATTACGCAGTATCACAGTAGGTGTGATCTCCAAGCCAGTGCTAAGACTGCAAAAGCCTCCTAGGTCAGTGAAGGGAGAGTGGTGACGGGACATCTTCCATGATGCGCAGAAGGAAAAGCCGCTGGACCCCTTGCCCCTTCCTTTTATCCTCATTTAATAGCTTTCATGATATGTGAGTAAATAGGGAAAAGGAGCTTTGAATTCTGGTTGTCCAGAAAAACAAGTGAAGGACTGAAGAGAGCTAGATTTAGATGTTTTCTCTTGATAAATTTTCTCTGACCCTCCCCCTGCAAGCTGAGATTTTGTGAGATGTTGATTTTGGACTCGTCCATTTAAGTTGTTGTAGAAATGTTCTGTACTGGAGAGAGCAGCTTCAATTATATCCTGTAGAAAAAATAAATAAAACTCCACATATACACTAGTAAGATTTTGCAGTGTTGCCTACAAACTGTTTCAGTCATCATGCTTAATTTTATGTTTAACTTACTTCCGTGGTTCTAGTTTTTCTTTTGATAACACCATAACAGTGCTTTTACTAGAGAAGAGGGAGAATGGTGCAAGAGGTTAAAATTTCTTTTTAATCCAGCCTGTTTCACTCTCACTTTTTTGCTCTTTATTACTGATCACTGCTCTTCATAACTAAATGCAAGACATTTCTGTCTTCACTGATGGTGAAGAGAGCTCTGCATGTTAGAAGGTATGAAGACTGATTAACCATCCTTGATGTCTGTCCTGCAAGTCTGAACAGAAGTGTTGGTAGTGACACTTTCCCACACAGCATGAGCACTGGTACTGTTTACCTTCACAGTGTTATTAGACCCTGTTTTGGGTGCTAATAACTTGACCAGAGTTTAATCCTCAAGGCTGAAATAGCCTGTGCTTTATTTCTCATTCAGACTCAAGCTTAAACTCCAAGTCCCAGCAATGTTGCCATTTCTGCAGATTAGATGAGAAGGAACTAGTTGCAAGATTTAATGGTTTTCTCTGTCATTTTCTTGAAGACTTGCAGCACTACTATGTCCTGAAGCTTGAAGTTGTACTTGGCAAGAAGGTGTACTCTAGGAATCAAAGAGTAGTCTTTCCTGCCCCTAGAAAAATGTTAGCTGATTTTCTCCATGGAGTTTGTTAAGGTTTTTGTTTGCTTTTGCTGAACATGCTGAAAGGTCTATCCTCTGACCTGTTGTGTCATGTCCACTGGGTGCAAAGCCCACGTAATTCTCACTTCACTGTCTCCACGCTCTGCCTAAACCTTACACATTTCATGGCGAATCACTGTAGCCTTTCTTTCACTTTGTGCTCCTATGTGCTAAATTCAGCTGATTAGCTTGATCTGGGATGTGCTGATGGCTGCATCTGACATTTAGGTCAGTTAATGGGACAGAAGCAGTGTTGCAGCTGTGCTATTTATCTGGCAAGGCCACCCTCACTTTGAAAGTAATCCAGCTGGAGGACATAATCTCCGGATATCTTGCAACATGTGTCTCACCATGTCATGTGGCTGAATGTACGACTCTCATATGCTATACACTCTCCCTCAGCTATACGTACGGCGTGTGACCCAGGGTATGGCAGCCCAAATTCTGGGACAGAAGACAGCAGTGAGGTTTGTACCCAGCTACTCAGGTCTCTGTTCAAATGGTACTGAGCATATTCTAGAGAGTGTCTCCATGGCAAAAGTAAACCTCCAGCAACAGGAGACAGAGTTTCATCCAAGGGTAGAGAGACTGAGCTCTAGTTCCTTCCATGAAAAAGCACTAAGTTTGTGTATATCATTGTCTAGAAAATGCAGTTGGGTTCCCCCTTTTCTCTCTTTCCCTTATTTTGCACATGTTTATATTATTTACTGTTGCACACTGCATGCTGTCTGCTACAGGAGTCTTCGCTTACTCTGGTCACAGCTCATGAAGCAGAGCTGTAAAATGGGACAGGGAACTCTTTTGACTTGACGCCCTGTGTTGAGGTCTTGCAGACTCCATTTCAACTTCATCTGTGCTACTGGTTGCCATGGGATATTTGGAAAAGTTATTTTTGAAAATGCAAGAGGTGGTAGCCTTATTTTGGGCATTCCCTAACTTTGCACATTTGACTTTAACTCTACATGGGACGAGGGCAGGCATTTTTTATTGAAAGATCAGTAAGTAGATTAAAATGTTTAAACGTGTGTCAACTGTGAAGTAAGCACCCTAGATATAACATATCGCAGAAATCAGCACTTTCTTCCCACTTTTACAGAGGCTTCTATATTTAGAACATCACATTTTCCATAGGATTTTTGAGTGCTAATGTTAGAAGGATAAAAAAAAATTAATCTATCAAAGAGCTGGTGTTCAGCCTGTAAGGATGTGTCTATACCACCTGCCTGTTCTACGTTGGAAGCTGAATGTTTCCTCAACAAAGTTAAATTTGTCTCCCATCTATTTCCCCATAATTGAATATAACCTGCTATATGGAAACAGTTTACGTGCAAAAGAAAAGAGCATCCTACGGCGTGTTTGTGGTGACTTCCAGAAGTGTTGGCAGTGATATAATGGAACAAATAAGAATGTGACAGCTTTGAGCTAGATCCTCAGGATGTCTGCAGGGTGATAGAAAATGTGTGTTTACCAAGAAAATCCTTCCCTTTCATTTTTCTATTCCTTACCTGACTTCGATACACAGGAGTAATCAGTCAGTCCCAGAAGAGGCATTTGAAGGCGTTAGCACTGCAGGATATACACTTTTAAATGCAAATATCGAAAGCAGCTTAAGGAAACCAAAGTAGGTTGCACAAATTTGGCAGAGTGAGCTGAAGTAGAGTTTGTGAGCTGTGCAGTTTTTAATCTTGAGTTATGAGGCCTCCATTCTTTCTGCATTGCCATCAGATTCTCAGGATATATCCCCAGGCTCTCTGTAGATCTATGTTCAATTCACATTGCAGTTCATAAAGAGAAGTGATGCTACCCAGAATTTTTGAAACTGAAGTTCTTCTGTTGGCACAGACTACCTTCGTGACCTTGGAGAAACCACTGTAAATTACTACATTATTAATATATTTGCAAAACTGGGATAATATTACTCCTTTGTCTTTTGGGCAGTCTTATGGGTTCAATAGACAGAAAGATTGTGCTTAGGTACTATGGAAATGGAATAGTGTAGAAGTAACTAAAATAGTCATCTCAGTAGAGCGAAGCTGACCATAATGGCTTGTAAGTGATGAGCACGGTCTCCTTCCATCTATGCTACAAAGGAGTTTCAAAACAGTACTGTGAAGGCCTATTTGTTTCCTGGAAGGTAAATCATCTCGAGTGAAGAATGTCTTATAGGAGGAATACTGTAAGGTTTTCTTTGCTATGCTTTACTATCTTCTCTTAAGACTTGTTGCAATATCTATATTTAAATTTGGATTGAGGGTGGTATAATTTTGCTTTCTTGGGTGGTCTCAGTACGGTTCCACTGTTCCTCTGCCCTGTCCCGACTTTGTTTAACTAAGCTAAGCAAGTTTGATCTCACAGTGTCAGTGGAACCACATTTTGAAGGTGCACCCAAACTATTTGTCAGCCCTGTAAAAGCCAACTTATTTCACAGTTCGTAGAATCATAGAATGATTTGGGTTGGAAGCTACTTTATAGATCATCTAAATTCCAACTCCCCTGCCATGGGCAGGGACACCTTCCACCAGACCAGGCTGCTCAAAGCCCCTTCCAGCCTGGCCTGGAACACTTCCAGGGAGGGGGCAGCCACAGCTTCTCTGGGCAACCTGGGCCAGGGACTCACCACCCTCATCGTAAAGAATTTCTTCGTTATATCTAATCTAAATCTACCCTCTTTCAGTTTAGAGCTATTACCCCTTGTCCTGTCACTACAGGTCCTTGTAAAAAGTCCTTCTCCAGCTTTCTTGCAGGCCCTTTCAGGCCGCCATAAGGTCTCCCCAGAGATTTCTCTTCTTGAGGCTGAACAGCCCCAACTCTCTCAGCCTTTCCTCCTAGGAGAGGTGTTCCAGCCCTTGGATCATTTTTGTGGCCTCCCCTGGCCCCACTCCAACAGCTCCATGTCTGTCCTGTGCTGAGGGCTCCAGAGCTGGACACAGGACTCCCAGTGGGGTCTCACCAGAGCAGAGTAGAGGGGCAGAATCCCCTCCCTCGACCTGCTGGCCACTCTGCTGGGGATGCAGCCCAGGATACGGTTGGCCTTCTGGGCTGTGAGCACACATTGCTGGGTCTTGTTAAGCTTCTGGTCAACCAGCACCCCCGCATCCTTTGTCTCAGGGCTGCTCCCAATCCATTCTCTGCCCAGCCTGTATCTGTGCTTTGTTAACTCACTTCAAGGTTCAGCTTATCTGTTTCATAGGATCATCTGTGTCAAAACAACAATGAAAAGTTGTGATGGTACATATTGCATTTTTAACAAAGTCAAACTTTAGTGGAGCTCTCCAGGAGCGGGGGAGAACTGAGTGGTCTGCGCCATGTCTAAGCATGGGATCCTAGCTGAATTTAGAATTTGTGCAGTGAGACAGTGTGAACACCCATAGAAGAAATAATGGTAAAACAGTCATAATAGCAACTGAAAAGTGATTATCCAAGCTTATAGCTACCTAGCTGTGATCATAAAGTGCTCACGACAATTTTAGTGGTCCTGCTCCAGACTCAGTGAGAAAGATACAATGAACTGGCCTGCACTATATGTGGCTGCCTGATGTTGGTTTGCTCAGCAGCAAAGAAAGAATGAGTACTTCCATTCATCATTTTAGTAAAAATATTCAGTGAAATGCAATGCTGAAGAAAGAAATTAAATTATAGCGAGCAAAACAAAAGCTTTTCCAGTTTATACGTGATTTGTGGAGTAATAGTAACAAAATTACAGTTACACAGTTTATAGTTCAGCAGGACTGAGAGAGATTTGTGTAGATAGAAAGAACATAAGTTCTTATTAGCCTTTGAAGGAATGTCAAAAAGTAATAGGTTCACAAGCAATAAAAGCCCTTCTGGTTCAGGTGAAATGAAATCTTAGTTAAATTCCAGCTAAATGGAAACCTTCCCATAAGTTACCCATACATAAGTAATGAAGGATTTCCCACCCACCGCATGAAAAGGCTTGTAATAATTGCTTCTTAAGGTGGATTGATTGCCTGAGAAAGTATATCAGAATGCTGATCCCAACATAAAATTACAGATTTTTCTTATTTTGGCATGTTGTAGATGAAAACTTCAGTTACTTCATTTTTTTTTAAGATCGAAGAAGAGTATGAGCATTTCATTAATAATTATACTGAATTGGAAGTCAAGATGCTATGTTGTGCCATAGGTTCTGGTTAGCAGTAGAAGACCTGAAGAAGAGGCCTATCCGTGAAGTTCCTGCTCGCGTCCAAGAGATCTGGCAAGAATTTCTTGCTCCAGGTGCCCCCAGCGCTATCAATCTAGATTCAAAAAGTTATGACAAAACCACGCAGAATGTAAAGGACCCTGGAAGATACACATTTGAAGATGCTCAGGTCGGTTTGCAATCCTGTTTAGGGATATTTGAAGTAGAATATTGGCTAGTGAAATCTATATATATAAAAACAAAGATATATTTAGGAATTAAAGGGTAATGCTCTGTTTCCTGAAATGCCATTTTGGCAATGCAAATGGGTAACATTCTTTCCTTCATGAGGCCTGTGAAGCTCTTCATGAAACTTCTGTGCCTGATGTAGAGTCTTCCAGTGGACTTCAAATGGAGCAAAGCATATAGTGCAGTGAAAATTATATTTTTATGTTCCTGTTTTATTAATTTTATTATTCAGTTACATTAAGAGAAAAGCTTCCCTTCCCCCCCCCCCAGTTAATTTCTAGTTCTCATGGTCTGTATCTGAAAGTCTTCTCCTGATACAGGCTCGATGTCTGTTGTCTCAATGCATGTCCAAAATTGTTGTTATCATTTATAGGAGTCATAGATTCCCAGTATGAAGAAATATGACCTATGTGAGAAAAAACATTTTGTGACAGCTTGTGTAGAAGTATCATATTTCACGGATGTTGTGCATTCTGTACCATATTAAACTACTATCTACAGAATTTTGGGCAAAGATCCCAAAAATCTGCGCTTCAATAATGAGTATTACAGCAGTAAATGACAATCAGTAGATGTCTTATTTGGATTTTGGGGGTCTGATTTAGTAGCAATTTGAATACCATCATCAAAAGATACTTTTGACCAGAGCTACATTTGTGAAAATACTTTTATTTTTGAGATTAAAAGTTAAAAAAACAAAACAGTAAAATACAAATCTCAATTTTCCTCAGAAGAAAAAGCAAGTACTTCTGTATTAAATGTAATACTTCATATGACTTATAACTTAATATTTCATCTTTGCAGACTTCTGAGTAAAGCAATAGAAAACAATTGGATTCACAGTAAGAGTAGTAGAACTGATACCATCCTCGCTTTTTCATCAGCAGCCCAGTGATGAAAATTTAATTATTAATGCAAAGTGAAATGGTGTCAAAAGAAGAGATTGAGATGATATCCCTGCAGAATTTCCTGCAGCTTGATTATTAGGTCATCGTCTTGGGAGTCAGGAGATGCTGCTGCAAGTCCCACAAAGGAGAGAAGGGAATTGAATCGGGGCTTTCTACTTTTTGGGAAGTGCCTCGGCCCAAAGTAGGAGGGGGAATAATTCTACCACTTTTTCATTTTGCTGTTATAAGAATAGCAACCTATGATGAAACAATAAAGCTTTCATTAGGCACTATATCATAGCCACTGTTTTGAAGTACTCTGCATTAAGCCAAACACATAGTTTTTGCTTGCATGTGCTGACCCTCTGGAGATTTAGGAATGCAGCATATAGCAAAGACAGAAGTGACACAAATAATCTAGTAAGATTAAAGGTTTAAAAAAAATACGTCTTTGCAGTTGAGTCAGTAAAGGACAATTAAATTCCTTGCCAGTATCCAATTTATTTTTTTAAATAGGTATAAAATTTCAACACCATCTTACTTCCAGATCTCTCTTCTCGAATTTTTTTTCCTTCATTTGTGAAAGACATGGAGTATTCAGTCTTTATGCAAGCTGGACTTTTCCTCCTGTCAGACCTCTGCTTGTTGGATCCAGTTCAGCATACTGGAAGCCACTATTTCTCTGGGAAAAGGGGGCAGACTGTACCTGTGTGTTCTGACTCGAAGCTTGAGGACCTTTCCAGAGTGCCCCACCTGCAGTGGCAGGGCTTTGTCAGCAGCAGGGCTCTGCCTCTGCAGGCTCTTTATGGCCTGCCACTTGGGAAAGAGACCGCTTATAAGTCATTCTGGCAGCCAGCAAGTCATCTAATTGCGGTTAAAAATGTTTTGAAAAGTATTTCTGGACTTGAAAGACAGCACCATGGAACTCCATGTCAAATGAGAGAGATACATGACTAAAGATAGACTGATTGTGTTAAATAACATCTAGCCTCAATTCCTGACTAATGTATACATTAACGATACTAATACAGCCTAATTTGTTCTTGTTTTTATAAGGTTATATTTTGCGCAGAAATAACATTTTAATGCCACCATTGATATGTACAACAGGAGAACAGTCCTTTCTGCTCCCTGTTGGCAGCATTGGCTGCTTTCATAGAAACTGAGTGGAATAAGAACTCCCCAAATGAAGCAGCCTAAACTCTGAATATGCACCAGAATTTCTCTGCTTAGTGTCAGAAATACAATGAAAGGCACTTAAAGTCATTTTCAGAGTTTTTAATACAACAAAATTTTAAAACTAGCTTTAATTTTTCCTTGCAAGGTGGTTTGTTGGGCTTTCTTTCTATTCACTAATTTTATGCAGTACCAAGCTGAGAAACAGCATTTACTTCATGGTTTATTTGCTGTTTCCTTATTTCTGTGCTACAAGTAAAAAATGTAAGGTTTGAGTAAAAAATAAACCAAAAATAGCCAACACAATTCAGTGGAGTTTTTAATAATATCTTTGAGAGTATTTCCTATTCCAATTTTTTTCTACAAATCTCTTTCCTAACTTTATGCCTAGAACTAGAATTATAAAGTGACCTATGTCATAGATTTTTTGGTTTTCATACTTTACATAAATGAGAATGTTCCAAAAAGAAAAGCCCTATAAACTGCTTGTGTCATTTGTTTTCTGGATAAGAGTTTCCAAAATTTCATATGCCCCTGAGGAATAAATACCTTGGAAATTATATTAGCATGGAACTGTTTTTCAATTTGCATATGTATTTTCCTTTTTATATTGTCAGCTGGACAGCAGACTAAACGTCTGTCACAGGATGTTTTCAAGAGTAGCCATATCCCAACTTAAGTGCTGATTTGTGGTGCTGACTTAGAAATCTAGTACTTTTTCCTAACCTATGAAGTCAGAAAAGTGTCTCTGGAAACTAATTCAGAAAATCTGATGAGGAAGGATCCACACCTCCTGATTTAGTCAGTTAGCTAAACTAACTAATGCAAGGGAGGTTTGAAACCGGGCCTTAAGCTAGGACTTAGCTGTAAATTCTTAGACACCTAATTCTGTAGCGGAAATAGGGACTATAAATTAAAGAAGGATGTGTTGTGTTCTTTATACATAACAAATAAATGGGATTTCTGGTTTAAGAATAGAGAGCAATTCAGCCTTAGCTTCAGAATTGCAACCTACCATCCCAGAAGACTTCCGTTCCTGTATAGTGCTGGCTGGTATACATTCCACAACTAAAACATATACGACTGCCTCTCACTTTACCTATGTCTTCTTTTATGGGAGTAACAGCTCCTTCTTTCCCTTTCAGGAGCACATTTACAAACTGATGAAAAGTGATTCTTATCCTCGTTTTATACGATCCAGTGCCTACCAGGAGCTGCTACAGGCCAAGAAAAAGGTATTGGTCCATCTTGCCTTTGTCTTGCCACTGTGCAAAGCGGTGGTTATGTTTGCAACAATACTCAGTCTTCTCTCCCCTGTGCCAGTGCAACTGGATATCTGGTAGGTGACCAGCTTGGCGTGTTTGGAGGGTCACATACACACAGGAGTTCAATATACATATATGTGTATATATCCTGCATGCAGGCATGTTTCAATAAGTTAATCTAGCAAAACTTCTTTTTATTTTTACATCCCATATTGTACTGTTTTCTCTGTTATGAAGCACCTTAAATTGAAAAGTGCTTTACAAATACATTAAAAAAATAAAATAAAATCCCAGAAGAATAGTCTTTCATGTTTGCAAGTTTGCGTATGTAATAATTGTTGTTCGCTTTATTCCACCTATAAAAGCAACAGAATGTGTTTAGAAGCAATCTTACTCTTATGAATAATTTCTAATCTCAACTATAAATATAGGGGCTTCCTAATTCTGTTTCTTTCCCTATCATTACATTAATAGTTTTGAGTAGACTAGGAATATGACTTGAAAGACTGGTCATGTCACACTTCGGCAAGCAGAGGCTCATGTCTTGGTATGTAATATTTGCTTAGAAAAGTCCAGATTATGGAATGAGTTCTGAATAGACACAGCCCAGAGTATATGGAGCAGCTTGTGCAATGAAGATTTCTATAATGATAAATAATTTTATTAGTGGGCTCTAAATAGTAATCTCCTAGAATCAGCTGGGAGCGCTGTGCCGTGCAAAATCAGGGCCCCAATTGTTACCGGAACAAGTTAGTTATTAACACCATGGCATTCTATTGTTTATAATGACAACCTAAAATTATATGAAAGTACTGTGTGATTTTGTTTTTTGTTCAAACATTGATTTCTGAAGATCCAATATAGAGAGAGATGTTGAAAATACCAGAAAGCTACAACTGTCCGTGTGAAGTCCTTAAGTTTGTGACTGTCAGTTCATTAACACAAGACGTGCACTTCATTATTTCTTTTTATTTTCAGTTTTTCTTTTAAATCAAACCACTTTGATCCCCATGAAAAATTATTTTTGTCGAATATTATATCTGCTTTGCCCATCCCCTGTTTTGCAGAGTCCCATTACAGCTTCATTCCTGTGTTTGCTTCCTGATTTATACAAACTTTGTTTTGCAGTCCATTGTTTCATCAGTCTTTCTTTTCTACTCCATTTTTCCTTGTGTTTCTTTTTGCCTTCCTTTTTTCTTTTCTTTTTGTTTCTTTTTTTTAATTTTATTTTAAATTTAAGTTGGAAAACACACTGGATCGTCGAACATCTTTTGAGAAATTCACACGCAATGTGGTAAGTTTGTTGCCTTGGAAGACTAGTAAACCTGATGGGACGTCCTTTTCCCCTCCCCTTCACCAATCCCTACTTTCCTTTTGCTTCTCTAACCTGACAGTTAAAAGTGTATTTATCACAGTTTGGGAATTCTCCTTGGAATGATGGCTTTACAATGTGCTTTCATTACAATCCCTCCTCCCTAGTCCCTTTGCCACTGACCTCAGTAGTCACACATGGAGGAATGGACCTTTGGGAGCCATGCTTTTTGCATTAGGAAGCATGAAATTATTCACTCCTTTTTTTGTTGTTGTTAATTGTAGTAAAAAATCTGTGAAAACCTGCTTGGTGCTGTTCCTTTTTCTGGTACCTCCCAAAATACTAAGTCTGACGCAGTTTGAATACATTGGATTTCCTTCCTGTCTCTTTTTTATTTTAATAAAAAAGAGTTTGTCCCTTTTTTTTTATTGGGGATGGGTAAAAAAAAGCAATAATAATTTCCTATCTTCCTTAATGTATAGCACAGCTTCTTCAGGACCAAAGAATTCATGCTAATGATGCACAAGGGTTTGCTTGGGATTTCATTTTGATAATGGACTACAAGAACTGATTTTTTTTTTAATATAATTTTTGCAGTCTATTTCATGTAGGTAAAAAAAAAGAAGGTTGGTAAATTTGCTATGGGCATTCTTTTGCCACTTGCCAAAAAATCCACTGATTTCCTGATATGTGGGATTCTTTTTACTTATCCAGTTTCTTTGGATTTTTTTTTTAACATTGTGAAAGTTCAAACTAAAGCATTCAACGCATTTATTTTTGTAGGGCAGAAACATCCCTATTTTCCCATGCCATAAAAACTGTACACCAACACTGAGGGCGAGCACTAACCTGTTATGAAAAGAGGTAGAAAGATCTTGGATTATACTCAAGTTTGTCTGCATTGTCTGTTGAATTGTGCAGGTGATGCTGCTGTGTGTGTGTGTGCGTCCGTGGCTTTGTCTGTGACCTGGTTAGTGGAGCTGTGTGTGTTGAAATGAAAAATATGAGAGCTTTCAGCAAAGATCATGGTTTTTGTTTTTAGTTTCTAGGGAAGGAGAAACAGTTCGCAGAAACTGCCTCCTGTATAATGAGGCTCAAGAGTATTTCCTCAAGTATTAAAAAAAAATATATATATATATATCTCCTTTCTAGTAATCAAAAAAAGAAATAAATATGGTGAAAGAACAAAGTTTTTCTGAGGCTGTGGGAATATCTCACATGTTAAAACAAAACTGTAATTTTTTAACTACTTTCTTATAGGTAAAGGCTTCCTGTAATATGCTTTGAATCCACTGTAATCAGGAAGAAATTTGGATTCAATGGGACAAAGTCAGTAAACAACATTTAAAAGTAAATAAACAGCCACAAAGGAAACTATCCCAATGTTTGAAACAAAAACCCCTATATTTTGCATGGTGGTGTTGCCATAGCATGTTGCAGTGTGATTTGTGTGTTGTCTAAGCAGGTTGGTTGATCTATAAAACAACATTGTACATGATAATATTATACATGATAATTACATGATAATCCTATAGGAAGTTCCATATTAATAAAAGAGCCTATGTTAATAAAAGAGAGCCTAGAGCATAGGAAGTGCATCTGGGAACTCTGAGAGCCAGGCTTTTTGCTAGTCAGAGTGCCTGGCAAGCTGTGATAACTATGTTTATTCATGGGAGTTTTAACAGCCCACAGATCAGCAACAGGTTAGGTAAAAAGTGTGTAAACAGGTGGCTATAAGGAGAGAGATAGCAAGCTGCAAACAGATGTGAGGAGAATACAGCGCAAAAAGGGGAAAAGGGAAGAGAGACCGGGAGGCACTGAGATGACTCCGATAATCCCTCTCGGAGCAGCGTTGCTGAGAACCCAGCCGTTCTGTGCACAAGCGCTGGAGCATGATGACCTGCAGGCGTGCCCAATTTTAATCGTGCTGATCTCGGGGCAGAAGTATGAGAATAGCAGGATGCCAGCGATGCAAGGCAGGCCCAATAAATCAGCTGTGAGCTAGAAATGGGAATGGGGATTTCTGGATGTGAAGCGTTAGTGCTTCTTCAGTAGAAGTGGGTGATTCTTTTTTTCAAGGAGCAAGCTATAAAATAAAAACAGTGGTTTTGCTTTTCCTCAAGCTACTACCTGTGAATCCGAGTGGAGTCTGTCAAGTCGGGTCATATATGAAAGTAAAACATGTCACTACTAGATCTCTATTCTCTATTCGATTGGCAGCTCTGCGGCTTACAAAATAATCCAGAATGTCAGGATGCTCAAGCGCAATCCTTTTCTCCCAGACAACTGGACTCACATCACTCACTGCCCCAGGACCCCTTGCCATCAGGCATCCTTGTTCTTCCATTCTCGTTCTTGGTTATGATGAGTTTATAATATGTAATTATCTACCTTGGTGCAGTGGTTCCAACTGGCAGGGATGAGGGAAACATTTCTCAGAATATCCTACGGCGTACTGATTAACTTGTTCAACTGTGAAGTGAGGGACTGTGGTATAGACCTGTTCTTACAATTAATACAGAAAATAGGTGTGAAACAGATCTTCTACGACCTGGACAAATGCTGTCATCTCTGAATGATTTAGTAAAATGAAAATTACAGTTTCTCTTCTCCTATAATGGTTTAGAAAATTTAGACTAAATTTCACAGTTTTTTTCCTCACTTATATCAAATTGGGTTTGTATGGAGCTAAATCAGACCTCAGTTTTTTCCACATGAAGTGTTTAAAAAAACCCCAGTAACCTTGGTTGTGTCTAGGGACTGAACCTGAGAAGATGACCTTGTAATGCATAACCTGATTTGTTAAGATGGAGACTGTAAGAGGCTCCTGATCAGTGATGATTGAAAGTGGGTTATACTTGCTGCAGAAAGCATTTGTTAAACTAAAAGGTTTAGAAGCTTTGTAAGGGCAATCCCTCTGTGCTATTCCTTGAATTAAGTGGAAATAACCTAGTATAATGAGTCATTATTCTAGTCTGATGGGAGAAAAATAAAAGTGGACCTCTATGCACAAAAAAACTCTAGGCTCAACTCTGCATTTCTTTGACATTGGAGAGTTTTCTTTCTAGAAAACTTGCAATAAATTTGTGCACTTTGTGAAAGCCCTAAATGCTCATCTTAAAAACACTGGCTATTTAGCTTGCTTTGTAGATTTTGTAGTGCAAAATTGCTAATGCTTTTGGTAGTCTGCAACAGAAAATATGAATAGTGTTAGAAACAGGTCTGCATTCACGTACCATGTAGATAAAGTAATAGCAAACTGGCATTTGCTATATGAAATATTTATTACCGAATGCTTTATGGTTTGTCTTTGAGTAGTAAGCACAGATATTCTTGGTTTGCCTCACTTATTTACACTCCTGGGTATTGTGTGAAAATATGGAGCACATACACTTCAGCACTGCTGGAATGATGCAGTCGGATAAGTGCTTTGCCTTGGAATAACACTGGCCACCACAAGTGTCACAGCTCGGACTCAGAGGCCCAGGGAGCGGTGGCAGTGTGCTCTGTGCTCCCTCTGGCCAGCCTGGCCCCTCAGGTTTCTCTCTGGGAATAATTAAGTTCTAGTCACCTGCAGGTCCCCGAGGAGGTTAGCAGGGAAGCTAAAGGCGTAAGTCAGGGAGCAGGAGAATCTCATTGCTTTCCACAGTAGCAGAGAGAGGGAAATCAGCTGTTTCCATGGCATTTAAAAATTGAAATTCTTTTTAGGAATTTACATGGGAAAAAAATCCGTATTTTTAAAATAATAAAAAAAAAAAAAAATCAGGAAACTTCCTCTACCTCAAGTACTAACTTCTACATTAAAGATTAAAAAACAGGTGAATATGCACTGACAATTTTGATGGAAACAAAGAGGTTTTTTATGGAAAACTTTTGTCTTTAACTTCTCATGCGCACGTGGGATTTGTGACAGTGGCAGGGCGATAGTCTGAGCAAGACCTTTGTGAACGCTAGCCAGTGTCCTTCGATGTTTTGCCCCTCCAAACCAGTAACGTTAGACCATTTCATGCATGAGATGTGAAGTGTGAAGGCCATTGAACACAGCACATTTTTGCAGTCCAATATCACTTAACATGACATAGCAAATTATGGTCTAGAAATAGAAATTAAAACTAATAAAGATAGCTTCCTCAGTTCTTATCAGTGAGGGACAGGCTTTCTAGATGCTTGAACGAGTGTAATCTCATCATGTTAAAATCTGTCTCTTTAGTGAGAAACAAGGCAGAGAATATATCAATTTCATCTGCTAATCAAGAAATTTTCCTGTATGAGCAGGTCAAACTTTTATACACAAGAGCCCTACTGTGCCAGAACAAAAGTCCATCTAGCCCTGAAATTCCACCGAAGTCTATATTTTTCTCGAGCATAGCACTGTTAATGAGCTTCAATGCAATATCAGCTGTGGGATCTCATGTTCAATGTATGGTTGTGGAAGAAATCCCAGTTAGACTTTTGAATTTACTTACAAGTTATTCCTAAAATTTAAACCAAAAATTAGCGAGTCAAGAAAAAAAAAATCACAGAAGCTTCTTATTTGACAAATAGAAAAAAATAGTAATATTACTAAGTATTTGTAGAAATGAAGGCTTTTTCCATTTCAAGAAAGAGATGGCTTATTGATGTTTGACTAAAATAACTGATGAAGTAATAGAAATTTTTAGTTTGGGCTAATAATTAGTCCAAAAATCTAGTTTGAGGGTTTTTTTCAGAAACGATGCCCAGGCTAATGAGGAAAATCAAAAAGAGCATCTGTAGCATACGCCAGTGAGGACTGGCCTCCTTGTCCTGTTCTGCTGTGAGCGGAGCTAAGCTGCTGCGCTATGCGCTGGAGGAGAAGAGCTGAGGAGCAGTGCTTGCCCAGCCGGGTCATCTAAGTGCGGAGCCAACGCGGACTGTTCAGGTGTTAGGCCAATGTCTGCCACCTCCCAGCTGACAAACATTTACCGGAGTCTGAAGCTATTTGCAGGAATGAGAACTGCAGGGATGTATAGAAACCTGAGGGGTCAGGCCTAGGACAAACATACTAAAAATATTAGGCTAGTGCATTGGTGCCTTGGAACCTTACGTGTTACCCCACACTTCAGGTGGTTATTGGAGTTCAGTCGACCCCAGCTGGCAAGGGTTTGTAGCTTAATCACAAATGAGAGCAGCTCATCAATAAATGTAAAGATTAGTGTGAAAGGAGAAAGAAATAGAGAGTTTCACCCAATTTGGATCAAGCCAAAATAGGAACGCTGTCACTCAGCCGCTGCCTCCCGTCCATGGACCGCTCCAGGAAACAGCACAGCCCTGACGAGGAATGGACAGAGGACTGCAAATCCCCACGACAGGCAGGAGGATTTTCCTGCACATGCAACCACTTAGCATTGCAGCTGTGCTGACAACTCCTGCCCCAAATTCAGTAACCGCTAACCTCCTCC